>NW_020450307.1:2188964-2285330 GCF_003343035.1 Apteryx rowi | reverse complement strand
GGGGCCACGCGTGAGCGCGGGGGGTGCGTGGGGTGCGCGCGCGGGCAGCGAGCGCTGGTCGCCTCGGCTCGGGGGTCCTCAGCGGGGCCGTTTGCTACGGGGCTGCTCTCGGTGGAGCCCACCTTGCCAGGCCTCGTTAACGTGGCTCCTTATTTTAACTGCATAAATCTGTGCTGATGCCCTGGGAGCTGTCGTAATCCTGTACGCGGAGCACCTAGACTCCGTTACCAGAAGAGGTTAATGTCGCTGTGTCCTTAGGTGAAGCGTAAGCCCCTAGGCTTCCTTGTTGCCAGCCCGAGCGGTCGGCATGGCTCATGAGGCAGTGGCCATGCCCGGCTAGCGAGTCCGAGCTGTCTGAGCCATCGCTCCGTGCGAGAGCAGGAAGTTTACAAAACCATCGTAAAGATGGTAGCTGCTCCCCTGGAGAGAAAACCTAGCTTTTCTCTTCCTGAGGGTGCTGCAGGATGGATGTATGATGTTCTTGTCTCACAAGCCCATCTTCCTTTCCTGCTCTCATCCCCAGCTGATGTCTGGCTTCACCTCCCAGGCCCTGGGGTGGGCATGCTGCGAAGGCTCAGTAGTACATGCAGCTTTGTCTTGCTGGAGGCACGTTGGATGCCAGGTTTCCAGGAGCAAACGGCAGAGCTGCCAATGATGGCAGTATATGAGTTGTGGCTATAGGATGGGGCTCTCCCAGCGCGGGGAGTGGGAAGCTGCTGAGGAGGTGATGGAGCCATGCGACTGTTTACAAAGTGAATGGCAGTGCGGAGAGGCACTCACTGGCTTGCGGAGGAGAGTCTTCCTCGTCCAACCGGCTGCTGGCGTGCCTGCCTCCTCCCTGCTCCGTCCGTAAGCCTGGCCTCCGGCCCTGTCGTGGCTCTCAAAAGAGTTGAGCTGACGGATGTATGAAGTCGTAGTTTATTCTTTTCCCTGTGACCTTTTCTTCCCCCTCTTAGTTTTTCTGAGGACAAGGGATGAACTTCTGCAGCAGCATGTTCCTCTGGGGGGCATTGTATTGTTGCAGAACAGGCTTTTGCAGCCTCTCTTTCCTGCTTTAGAGGTTACTTAGGTGCGCTATAATGTGATTGGGGTTTGTTTGTAAACCCATGTTAGACACTTCTGAGATGTGGCTTTGTGTTCCGGGAACCGGCTAGCTGAGATGCGCTGTTTTTGTGTGGAATCAGGTTACTGCAGCTAGGTCCTGGATGTAGATCTGCTTTGCTTGTTGCTGTTGTCTTTCCCTGTCCCCTTGCATTTCCCTTCTTAGTGAAAGTGAAAGCAGTATCTGTCTTGCAAGGGCTGGTTAAGAATTCATGAGGGCCTGAATTAAAAGCCTGCAGACAGTGAGCCAGTCAGGACACAGTTCAAACTGACTAGCTCTGATATGCCAACACAAGCTGTGCTTACAGTTTTGGGCTGTAGCGTAGATGTTCTGACTCAATCTCCAGTCACGGAGGGCTTGTCAACGCAAGGGGAGGGTGGATTAGCTGGTGTTGGCAGGGAGTATCAATGAGATGACCTCAGCTGGGCTGTGCAGCCGCACTCCGTTAGTACAGCTTATCTTCGTGTCCCACGGAAGGAGGCTCGTACTTGTATTAACTAGTAGAGTGATGGTAGCGTTATAGCAGTGGAAAAACAGCTTACTAGACCTGCATGGATTATACTAACAAGCTTGGGCTGGGTATGACCTTGATGTTTCTAAAGGTTGAAATAGGTGACTGACTGTAAAACCTGCAGCCCTGCTCCTTATATTTGTGGTGTGTGACATGACTTAGCAAATTAAGTTGCTGGTACAAGACAAGTTAGACACCAGCTGCTTCCAGGCAAAACTGTGTAATGCCCACAGAATAAAAGTGAGTAAGTGTCTGAGAACCAAGGTTACCAAACTGCGGTCGCTGGAGTCCTCTGCTAGTGGTCGTTGTAGAAGGGGTTTATTTCAAGGTGTTGACTCACTTCCAGTTACTGCACTACTCGGAGCAACAAAAAAATCTTCTCTTGAATTACTCCTCCATGTGAGTAACTGCTACATCYGCCACTGTTTCAATAAATAGTTGCTGGGGGAGCATGGTTGCAGTTGTCCTTGGCAAAGATGGGATGTGTGCCACAGGAGATAGCCAGACTTAGAGTGCAGATGGGGGAACTAGTTCCCAAGCACACAGAAGCAAAAGCCACTATTAATTTTGTTTTCTCAAAGCACTGTCCCTTTTTTTTTTAAAAAAGGGAGGCATTTTCCATAGATTCACCCTCAACTCTCCAACACTCTGGCCTTGTGTGCAATGCTTTGGGAACTACTGGGCTAAAATAATTTGGCCCATTGGATTGATGACCAGGAAATTCTGTTCCAGCAGATCCCACCTTTGGGTGAAGTGGTGTCAAGCCTGAAGAGGGTGTCTAACAGTTCTGTCCTGGAAAGACCCAGCAGTCTTGTTGGGCAACTGAGTATGACAGGAGGCTGAACAAAATGCATCTTACAGGCGCCCCTCCATGCACAAGGGGGAATTACAGTCAGTTGCCAAACTTAAACATAATGTACAAGTGCTGAAAATGGAACAGGAAGTCTTCAGGCTTGCTTGGAGAGGAGGAAGAACAACCTCAGAACAAAGCTTTACCAAGTCTAGATGGGACCTGCAGCAATGAGACTTAACTTCAACCTGTCATGATGTTATGGTCAGCCAAAGAAAGGAGAACCTGTTTCTGGGGGAAAGGGTAACGGGGGGGGGACTCTAGCAATTAAGTTTGCTGGCTTGCTCTAGTAACTTTTGAGCTGGGAGCCATTGACCTTCTGTTTAGTAAATGCACAAACCTCTCAAGTGCTGTGGACTGTCCACTGTGGCTCTGGGGGAGAAGTGTCATAGCAGTTGGGAGGCAGCAGCACTGCTTGGTATTGTTGCAGCACCCAAGAGTGGAAAGGTACATTAGGGTTGTCCTTATATATCAGCTTGGATTATCTTTTCATCCCCTTGCCTTACCCGTCTCTGCTATATTTTTCCCCTTTCCATTACCCTACTCTTAATCTGTTATTGCTTTACAAAGGAGGATGTGGAATTTGAGAAATGACTTCTTCCTAATATTGTTAACAGATTCACATTGGGTAGCTGAGAAAAAAGACATCAGTGCAGGTTTATTCTATTTTCTTACTGAATTGAACTGCAAAGATGCATCTCTGCTTGCAGGAGGCTGGGAGTGAAGCTTGAATCGCTGGAGATAAGGGATTTGGAGTCAGAGCCTAGTGGCTGGTAGAGATAAGGTGGAGTCAAGTGGCTGTGCTGATTTCCAGGTGGAAATAAAAATATTGCCTAATAGCCTGCTGGAAAAGGGTATAATTAGGGAGATGTAATCACTGTGTATATGAAGGAAGGTAGAAGTACTGGGCTTCTGTTCTCTTGTGACTTTAACAGATTGCTCTCAGCTTGCTGAATTAATGTTACTCTTAAGTATGAATAAAGTTTCCTGTCAGTAATAAGATCTTGGGGCTCACTAGGGCATTGGTAGGCTTCAAATTGTAGGTGATTGATAATTTGCTCCACCTTGAGGATTCTGTAAATGTAGTGATATTCTGGTCTACTCTTGCTCACTGCAAGCTCCTCATATGCCAGAAAGGTGGAAACCAGGGAGAGGAGGAGGGGGCAGCTCTTTGTGCTGTGAGATCTGAGTGATTTCAGTCAAAATCTGTATTGCTGAGCAGGGATGAGATGGGTTTCAAAGTTCTCCCTGTCTATGATCACAATACACTTCAYTTCAAAATGACAGTGCCTTTCTACCTTAAAAAGGTATGAAAAGATCTTTAAATGGTATTGGAGAAAAGCATGCTGCCTGTAGGCCTTGTATGTTGCTCCCTGTTAATGAAAATAGGAATTGAAACTGAGACCAGCTGAGAAACCTGGACTTGCTGCTGGTTAAATGCATTTTTGGTACCCTGCAGCCTTCTTGAAGCACACTTTTGGAAGTAATAAAAGTGCAAACAAAGCTTCATAAAGATATCAAGAGCAGAAAAGAGTGTTAGGGCCCTCATCCTCAACCTTTAAAAAATGCTTGCAGTTCACTTTTTTGTTGCAGTGGTTAGGTGGCTGGCTGAACTCTGAGACTGCTGCACTGCAATTATGTTGATGAGGGAGGTAGTTAAATTTTGGGCAAGCAGAACAATATTGGTAAATGGACGCAGTTCTGTTACTCATTTTAAGCAATTTTGTGCTACTCACTCTAGTATATCAAAGAAAAGTACAGCTTTGAAATAAAGCCCATTCAGACATGAAGAATTTGACTACAAGTACTCTACAAGTATTAGATGGCTCCATACTCTACAAGTATTAGATGAGCTCTATCTGTGCTGGACCGCACCTGATGGGTGAAAATGGGTTCCAACAAATGTTTCAGGTTTGATAAGCGGGCTCTGGGTGTTGTCTTGGACCTTGGTGTTTCTTCCTATTGCCTGTTATTCCTATTATTCCTGTGATGCTGAAATTCAAGGCCCAGGAAGCATGTGGAGAGTTGGGAACAGAACTGAGAGCTCAGTGCAGCCCCTTACTGCAGGGTGACCTTGGCTGCACCCTGTGGCAATACAGGCTCATGCACTCCAGTCTCTGTACTGCCCCGATCATGCTTGCTTCCATGAATAGTGTAGGATGACTTCTTGCTAACTGGGGATTATCAGCCATCCATTGGCTGTGTTTATCTGCTTCAAATGTATTTCTGCCTAGTCCCACAAGTACGGCAATTGTGGAGAGATGCAATGTTGGTGATCTGGCTGTTGAGCTAGTTCAGAGTTAATCTAACACTTTTTATGAAAGTCTGACTAATGTTTCCTTTCTGCAGATGTCTGTGTTACTGCCTAGGAAAAATCCACATGGTTGTCAGGAATCTGCGCTTGCTTGCAGGTCTCTGCATGTACTGAGCAAGGCTTCTGGAAACAGTGAAAATGCTCTTCCTGAGTCCAGCTACAGAGGAAGGCAAAACTCATAGATGCTTGCAGTGATGAGTGTGTCTGAGACAGCCTTGTCTTACACGTGGTTTTACACCTGGTGGGGGAGAAGTGCAAACCAAGTTGTCTGAAGAATGTGAGAGTGCAACTGGAAATGAGGATGTCTGGCTTGGTGCATACCGCTGGGAGAGCTCATGTGACGTTCTTGTACGTTTGCTTCTGCTTTTGCTTGCCTCATAGCTGAGAGGTCAAGAACAATTCATCTGCCCTGATCCTTCCACCAAAGGAGAGGTTGAAGCACTTAGCTGCTGCTTATGTATCTCTGTGCAACAGCTTCATGTAAATGTCGTGAGGAAAAAGTTTGAGAGCAAAAGAATAGATGCTSGTCTAGCTCTCCCTCTTTCATTGACTCTGTGCAAGGCCAGGAGTTTGGAGAGCAGGCTACTCAAGGGTCATGGTCTTGTTCTTCATATAAAGCACTGCAGCATTTCCTCTGGCTCTACTAGCAATGGGCTATGGGACTGAGCATGGCTTTTTACTTTTTATTTTCTTAAATATTTTTACTTTCTAAGGTACAAAACAGACCTATGAAAGTCTAAGATCAGAGATTGTTTTCAAGATTGCTATTGCATTGGCATCATTTTTCAAGTCATTGGGTGTCTCCCAGGTATTGGCACTACACACTGGGTTTATTGGGCTTGGGTCACTACAATTACTAGAGGAAGATATTGCAGAGGTATTAGACAATATGGACTCTAGCCAGCTGTTGGAATATTACAACATGTGCTGTCTACAGTTTGCTTTCATTAGTCTGTGGTGGTGGTGAAGCTGTTCTGTCCCAGTTGTATTCCATGATAAGCTTGCAGCTTTGTGGAAATGCTGATACATGTGCTGCCAGTGTTGGTTACACATGTTTTTTTGGCAATTCTTCTCTGGCTGGGTTACAGGAGTTGACATTCTTGGTGGCAGTGAAATCTTGCTCCTGTTCAGTGATTGGAATAAATGACTGAGTGCAGAAGTGCTAACAATTCCCTGTATGTCTTCCTGAGCAAGGCTTGACTTCCCTTGCAGTCAATCCAGCTGGATGCTGCTTTTCCTTCTTGAATTGTGAAGGCTCCTTCACTTTAACCAAAATGCCTCTTGCAGTTGCTTTCTATTATGATGGGTTTAAAAGCCAGCAACTTTCTGACTAGTGATTTATTTTATTTTATTTTTTTTGTTTTAAGCTAGTCAGTAGAAAATCTGCCCCCATCCCCGAGACAGGGCTGCAGTGTGATCTTGAAACAAAGCTGCTCATGAGCCTGAACTCTGGAAGCAGGCTGAGCAAGTATGGTCTTGAGCATGAAGAGGCTCAAGAGTAGCTGATACTTCAGAGCTGCCCATGTGGAAACAGTGTGTGGCTGAAGAGCATTTTTATACAGAGATCGTGATTTAAATATTAATTCTGGGTGTTAATAGCGTAGGAAACTGCTTTCTTCTGTAGCTGTGGGCTGGCATAAGTTGCTGTAATTCTCAGTGTTTAAGAGAAGGAAATACAGCAGACTTCTTCCTAGTGAGATGGATCTGGTGTGAGCTGGATGCTATATCGAGGTGCACCCCCACACATGGTAAAGGGAGAGTAAGGTACCAAGAGAAGAGCAGCTGAGCTGTGAATCACTTTCTGCTGCTGCTGGGCCAAAATTGAGTAAAGCTAAAACTATCCCAGGCCACTGAACTGCCTGGGTACTGCGGGCTCCTTTGCAGGTGCCCTGGATTTGGAAAGAGTACAGAGGGCCTGAAGAACAGTTTCTTTGCAGGTTGACTGATCTATTTGAGCTCTGGGGATGGAGCGTGACCACCGGGATGACCAGATGCAAGCGCTGGCTAGTGGGATGGGYGCTTGCACTGTCTTGTGGCTGCTGGGGACAGCTCTGTTTGTCACATGCTGCCATGCCTGGGATGGGGCTCTAAGGTCCAGCGCTTTCTATGCCAGCTGGTGCTTGTAGCAGTCTGGCGGTATTGTGTGTGCCCTGCGGAGTGTGGTTTAGAGGGATGAGCGCGGGGCTGCAGGCCAGGGACAGCTGTAGGCTAATCCTTGCTATACATCTGACTTGATGTGTGGCCTTGCTTCAGTCGCTTAACATCTTACTTCTGGGTTGTTTTTTTTAAGGAAGGAAAGTAAAGCTAATATTTCTCTTATCTGATCACCTTTGGCAGGGGCAGATGCTAATACAGGGTTTTATTTAATGGACTCTACACTGGCTGATGCAAACAGTATCACTGTTTGGATTGGAGTAGAAAAGACTTGTATAGGTTTCTGACAGTCTGGGGGGAGGGAGGGGGAAATATCTTTCCTGTCTACGCTGTGGAAGTGCTGCAGCTGGGAGCTGAGACTCAGCGTGCTGTAGGATTCCTGGAGTTCAACCCATGCACGACAGAGGCTTTGCCATCCTCATTTTCTGGCTCATTGCAAATTGAGAASAGGAAGACTCTGAGATGTGCTTAAGCAAGATTTTGCCTCAACTGCAGAGGACTGGATGAATATCTCTTTCTGATCTTAATGCAGGAGCAGTCACCTACCCTCGCCTTATCTTTTTCCCATAACTCTAGGGTCTTGTTCACCACACTTTTTTTTTTCTTGTATCCTTACGGCTCAACTAGCTTTTGCTCTGCTACAAAATGTGAAGACAAAATGTGGCAGCCCTGCTACTGTATAACAGTAAGGCTCTTAACCTGCAAAACTTCCCCTGAGAGGAGAAACATTTTACTTTTTTTATAAAACATACAAACATCTGCCTGATTGCAAAGTGAGAGCAGCAACTTTTGACTTGAGAGCTTTGGGGCAGAAGGTGGTACTGTCTGAATATTGAGTTACCAAACATGGGCTTTTTCTTCTAGCCTGAGAGGGGAATTTGATGAAGCTTGTGAGTTGGAGCAGCTGTGTAGATGTTAGTCTCAAACTGCTTTCTTTGGATGGCTGGTATGTTATCATGTCAGGAATCTGTCCTGAGGAGATCCCGGATGGGGCCTTGACACCATAAATGTACAAAGGCACTCAGTTGCACAAAAACTGCAGAAACAACTTGGTTCTAAAGAACGTGAGCCACACATGGTAAACAGCCAAGAAAAGCAAGCAAGGGCTAAGGCCAAACCATTCCCTACATGAGAAGACTGCATTGGTCTCAGATGTTTAGAAAATCTTAGTTTAAACTTTTGGGAACTTCACTGTGGATAACTCCTTGTTTGAATGGCCTTTTGGAAGTTGAGTTCTACATTATTAAGTAGAGATGTGAAAAATGCCTGGATACCCACTATAGTGTCTAGAGCTTTGAAAGAGGTCCTGATGTTTGCAAAAGTGCAGTTGTTACCTAGATACCCTAAATCAGTGCCAAATGGTCCTTCAGGATCCCATGGTTCTGTGGTGGCATAACCTAGTGAGCAGTGCTGCAAGCAAGGAAGCATCTCCGTTAGATGAATTTGCTTTTTTGGTTGGCCAAAGCTGTAGGGGTGTAGAGTCTGTGGGCCAGACAAAAATCAGCCCCCCTTAAGAAATGGGGGAGAATTTCAGAGTTGGTCATGGCACAACTTGCTCTGATTTTGAATCTAGCTGACATCTTAGATGAGGTGTGGAGTGTTGTGAGAAGGCTGGCATCTGGAATTGTAGGGCTGGTATTAGAGACAGGCTTACTGGGTTTGGGGGTGGCTAGAAGGGAGGCTGGGGAAGGACCTGTGGATGTTCATGTAYGTTAGTACTGGGACTCAAAATTGAGGATCCTTCTGAGATTGTTACCTTCTATATGARGCTGTAGGAGTTAGGATTTATGTGCTTACTCTCTTCCTGGATAAGGCTGTAACTTAATTGTACAAAGATCAAAATGCCCAAGTACTTAGACCTGAATAAGGCCAAATGGGTAATGTATGCAGGAAGCCAATGTTGCTTCTCTGCTCCTCTTGTACTCAATCTATTATTTGATCTTTTCCAAATGTTTCTTAATTCTGATGAGCTGTGGTTTACTCTGATACAGAAGAAGTGAATAACTTCAAGAATGACTTGTCATGGCCTGTGAAGTAAAATAAGACATAACCCCTTGTGGAGCGGTCAAGGGGTAAGCTGAACTGGGAGAATTAGTACTGACATGTTAGTTCCTAGGAACCCCTGAACAGCCGTGGGAGAAACCTGTTGACACCACTTTGGCTGAGAAGAGGCTTGGGGCGTGTATGAACCCAGAAGGCATCTGGCTTGTCAAGGTATAGCTCATTTGTGGGCAGGGGATATAGCTGCTTGAGCTTTCTGTTCTGGGATTACATGATAGGCAAGAGCTGTGGCAGACAACATGTGCTGTGTTGTTACCCTATAGCTTGCTGTCACTGCTCTCTGTGCTAAAGGCTTGAGTGCTTGGCTTCCTTGCCTGGTGTCCCATGCAGTTTCACTGCTAATGTTCTGGGGTTTTCCATATGGTGTGCTGTGTACTTCCAGCTGGGACAAAGTGGAGCTGGGGAAAGGAGTTAATCAACCTAATGAGTGTTTCCTCTTTTGTGAGACAGGACACTGCTTTCCTCTCTCACAGCTTTTCAGAGTGCTGTGTGTCCCTCTCRCAACAAGGAGCAGACAGGCATTAAGTGGTTTCAGCCTTGTAGCCTTGGCTTTGGTATTGATTCATGCATGTGCATCTCCCACATCTTGCTGCATAGCTTAGTTGCAGCCTAAGAGGAAGAGGGCAGGAGGGCTGTGCACATAGGACTGATTCTGGCAGGATATTGCTGCAGGGTTTGGTATGTGGCACACTCTTGCTAGCGGTCAGTTGCTGCTTGCATTTAGAGAAGTTAAAAAGGGGCAGTTCTGCTGTTGTTGAGTGGCTGTTAGCTTGGGCACCTGGTAGTGGTGAACATCCAGGGAGTGGAGACAAACCAGCTTGGTGACATGCTACTGGTTTTTCAAATTGTGGATTTGACTTGCTGTATGTTGGGATGGGGAAGAAAATAAAGGTTGAAGTGTGCATCTTTTTATTAATATGGGCCCACCTGAGTGATTGAGGTTCATCCTGGAATTTGGATACTGTGATTCTTTCTTCGTATCTGCCTTAAAGCTAACAGACTTGGAGATGATGCACTCAGGGACCAACAAGCCACCTAATGGTCTAACTTTCTTAACARTGTTTGCAAGAAGCAAATATTCAAGCAACTGTTTGGGCTCTCCTGGAAGATTTACCTCCTAYGCTCAACCCAGCTGACTCTGCTGTCTTACTGAGGTGTTCCTGATGCACTGCTCATCCTCTGGGTGTGATGCATGCTGAGTTACTGTAATATGTTGCCTTCCAGTGAGGTTGTTGGAGGGGCAGGTCATGTTTGCACACAGGCMCAAATCTTCACTTTTTGGCATGGGTTATGCTCAAATCTGAGGCCTGATATCTGAGTAATCAGGACTGTTGCCCAGTGTGTGGACCCTGAGCTGGATTTACAAGAGACACTTTGTGTGTCAACACTAAGTGGGAGGGGACACCTGACCAGAGCTGGCTTGGAACAAGCAAAAACCCACATCTGCAGGCAGGCTGTGATTGTGCAACTACATTCTTTCTTGCTCCATACCCAGAGAAGTAGTGTACTGTTTTGGTAGGGGAAACTTGCCAACTATGCTGTGTCACTCCTGGATGGCAGACATGTCCAGATGTTTACCTACAAGGAATTCTGGTGAATGTGCTTCTTAAGTGAGTTTAGTCTCTTCAGAAGACTTTTGCTGCTAGGTGTACTTGCATACCCACTTGGTGGGGGATTTTTCATAAGGACTTTCTGGGGAAAACATGAACAGCGTAGAGGAGTTGGGCTCTGACTCATGAGGTGCCTTCAGCCTTTGTCCCTTGATATAGGGATCCTATGGTAAGTGTGCCCTGACATTCCCTTCCTGGCCASATTGCTCTGGGTGGAACTGCTCAGCTTGCTGCTGTGAATGTGACTTTTTGTGGTGGCACATTACCAATGGGAGTAAATGGAGTTTCCATTTACTGCACGTTGCTGATGGAACATGTGCAGTGTCCCTTGACTAAACTTAGTAGGCAGAAACAGGTTTTGGCTTTGTGCCTGAAGGATGGTGTGRCTTCTGGTATGCATCAATGTTCAGAGCCCTGTGCTCTTATCTTATTGGGGTTCAGCTCTCTTTAAACCTTCAAAAAATATCCCAGTCAATCCCTAAGACCAGCCTTGAGAGAACACTTGGTCTCCTGGGAATCTCCATTTCAAGATGCAAACTGGGTACAGCAGAAAGCTGCTTTGTGGGTTTTTTTATTTTTTTTTTTTACTGCTGGGATAAGTTCCGAGCTAATGCAGTGTTCCATATATTGTTAAATCTTGTTTGGGGATGTTTAAGCCATGCACGAAACAAGCTGGTGCTTGAAATTCAGTCCAACCCAGGGCTGTGGTGCTGAATGGACATCAAATTAAAGTCTTCTCCTTAGCTTTGGGTGGACAAAGCAAATGGCCCAGCAGGTGGCAGGCTGGCAGCAGGGAAAGATGGCTTTGCAGGTTGCTGAATGTAACCCTTTTTGCCGACAAGTCTGGTAGAAAAACTGGGCAATCCAATTAATACATGCCTAGATGTGTTTATCCAGGATGAACATCTTTGTAGCCAGCTCTTTCAAATCCTGGTGTGGTAGGACCAAAGCGTTGGGGTTATCTGCGGGGAACAGTGGTAGGGTGGCTTCRGTTTAGAGCTGTACCTCTGGAGTAGAAGTGTGGTGGATGTAGTAGTGGGGCATTCTGTCTTGCAGATAGTGAGCTGAAAAATTGTAAGTGTGGGGTAATCATGAAACTGTTGCCAAAATTAAAACAGTATGTCAGTCATGGAACTAGGAGAAGAAGTGACTGCCTCTTTACTGTTGATGGTCACCTCTCAAATGTCTTAAGTGATCCAAGTTTTTTCTAATATTCATTTGGCAGTATATCATTGTACTGATGAGGCACATCTCATCCTTGCCCTTCCTTAAGTGTCTTTAAATGCCTGAATTATGTAGTGCTGGGTTTGTGTTGTGGCAGGTTATTCTAATCCTCTTCTTGACTCTGAAAAGCAGAGCTCTAGATGTAACCTTGGCTTTTGGGTCTTAGAGCTTTAAGTTTTGGAGAAATGGTTGGCTTAAGCCAACTTAAGTCTTGAACACCAGCTATGCTGGAAGAGTCTTTATCTACTGAAATGTTGTCAGTAGTGGAATCCACCTAATGTTAGACAACCTGATTGACCTTGTGAAAGTACCTCAGTCTTCAGACTAGCAGTTTTTGCTAATTTGCAGAAGTCCATATCAGTACTTCCATTGAAAGCAAAGCTGCTGTTCCAGGTGTCCTGGCTTCAGCTTGAAATCCTGTGATTGTACAGGCCTGATACTGTGCCTTATGGTTAATCTACAACTAGTTACACTGGCAGTTTTAAGTGGCTGTAGTATCTCACTGAGTATAGGAAACAATACATAGTGTAATGAATTGACTGTAGAAATAAGGTAAGTTTTGTCTGCTGTAAGGTTTTTAAGGGAGGAAAATCTTGTTGGATATGGTGGTTTTATTTGGTATTCTACGTACGAGATATGCTAGACAGCATAAGTCTATACTATGTTTGGGACGTTGTGGTGCACTGAAGGGTGGGTGGCAGTGGCGTTCTCGTTCTTTGCAGATTGGTGCTTGTACATAGCAAAACTCAGCAAAGCTGTGTGAGCCATCCAGCCTCTTCAAAAGAAGGAAGACTTCAATGGCTGCTTTTTTTAAAAAAAAAAGTGAATGTGCTTTGAGTGGCTGAGGCTGACCAGCATTAGAGAAGACAGAACCTTAGATCTTGAAAAGATTTAGCAGCTAACAGAACTGCGGTTGTGTCTTTGGAATTCTTAATCACTAAATTTTGAAAATGCAAGGCAGCTCATGTTTTCTGCTTGTTCCTAAGTATGTTAAGGAGTGCATCTTAACAGATCTCTTTTGATTGTTTCCATAAGGTTTCTTCCTTTCTCTCTATATTTTAAGATCTTTTAATGTGCTTCAAACTTGGTTCCTAATTGGAAACTTTCCGTTGATGTCATGGGAGCTTTCTGTGGCCCACATCAAATAGCTTGGTTCACCAGGAATTAAGTGACTGTACAAATGTTTATATTAAACACTTATTTAGAAGGCATGTTGATTTATGAGGACCTATGATGACTATGGTATGTTGGGAGGATAGGTTGACTGTACAGGCTTTTGTCTTGCCTTTGAACTGTAAAAGTACTGGCAGCTGTTTAATACCCAGATAAGACAACTCRAGCTTGCTTACATCTAATGAACTTGCCCCATCACTGACTCTTGCTCTGTTTCTTATCTCTCACATTGGGAACATTTTTGAATGGGTAACCTTAATGGAAAGGCCTCGGACAGTAATGTCTGGAACAGTCAAAGCAGAAAGCAGCCAGCTTAATTACAGGTACTGGAATTCCTCTCTTTCAGAGAGGAAACCCACAGTTTAGTCTGCTGAGAAGCCCAAGGGAAGGGAGGGGGAAGGAAGAGATGGTGAACATGTGTTCTTCAAACTCTGCTTACTCAGGCCTCTGTAGTGGTCAAGAAGGTAAGGTCTTGAAAGGTGGAAGAAGGAATAAATACCTTATTAGCGTTCCCCCAAAACAGTCTGAAAGGCTTTCAGATTGAGGTGTGGCAATCTCTTTCCTTCCCTGGGAGAGATTTTGCTGCTGCTTTAAATAAAGGAAAAGCTACTTGGGGTTTGGGGGAACTTTCCTTATGAACATCCTGTGCTAGKAGCTACCTTTGCAGTAGACTCTTGGCAGATCAGTCAGTTTTGCAAGACTTGCTGAAGTTTTGTGCTGGATTTCATTGCCACCTGTGGCTGTATGCACCCCTGAGAAATGAGCAAGCAAGTCCAGCTGCACTTCAGAGTTAGAGCCCCAAATTGTGTTCAGTTACTTCACTTTGGAGAGGGCAAAATACCTTTGAAAATTTGATGCTTGAACCTAAACTGCAGAAAGAGCAGGGCTCTAGGCATGGTTTTGATAACTAAAACTAAGCTTACTGGTGGACAGAATCTTTTCAGGCAAAGAACATATTTAAATGATTTTCATTGTGTTCTCTTTCTGAAAGTTACAATATTGGACTGCTATCAGACTAAACTCACTAGAAAGCTAAGTGTACCTACRTAACCTTAAACTGAGGTATCTCTCTGGGATGTTGCTCTGCCTTTAAAAAGGGGTAGTTGCCTCCTACCAGAAAGAAGATTCCATTCCCTTTACACTAGAAGGATATCTTCTAGCATCCTTCCTCAAACATGTTGTAGAAGTTGTCATGGCTACTTCTAACTGCAGCCTTTTCATGTTCCAGCATCACCCCTGTTGATGTATCCACCTCCATCCCAGCTCAGTATCAACAGCAGCTACATCTGGAAGTGATGTTTTGAAAGAAACTTATTGCAGGTGGGGCCAAAGATGGACTACTTCATACAAGAATAAATCTAGTGAGTCTGGATGCTTACACTGTCTAAAATGGCTCAGAGTAAAAATTTCTGTATGTGCTTTCAGATGCTGTCTGGAAAGGTGACACTTAATGCTGTTTATTGTCAAAACACCTGTAAAAATATTGTCTCTTCAGCATTATATACTCTCTATGGTTCRGAGCATGACTGTCTCCTGACCAGTTGCGTGTGGTGAGGCAACTGATGTGAACTGTATTACCTCATACTCCCTTTTTTGCTGTGGAGTGGTACCATCATTATGTAAGCTAGTAATGTTGGAACAAATCACACAAGTTTGCTTCATCACTCTAAATGATCTATGTGCAGCTTAATGTTGGCATACAGGAGGTGATGAGGAAACCACTTAAAATATTGCTTGATGTACAGAGCTTGATCTAGTGAAGCTGTTGCATAGGAATGCACTTCTGAGTGTAGCCCAGTAAAACTAAGGGGCAGACTCCACTCCCAGCCTCCTGAACCAGCCACTCTGGATACTAACCACTAGCAAAGCAACTGAACGCTTTTGGAGGTGCACATCTTGGCCATGGTTTTTGGTGAAAACTATTACGGTTTTGTATTACCACAACTCAGTTATTTCCAGTAAAATTGTCCTGGAGTATCTGGCCACCCTACAGTACAGATGTCCTCTGAAGGCAGTGTATGTATTTATGCAGCTGTAGTTTGTGTAATGTGCTTTAGCTCATTTCATTTTGGCTCTTCTCTCCATTCTCAAATCTAATTTGTCTAGTTGCATTTGTATAGGGATAAAACTTCAGGCAGCCAGACTAGAAGGGCTTTCTAAAGTTCTTCTGTGCTTCCTTAAATACCTTTTGAACACCTGATTTACATGGGGTTTTGTTCTGTGGCAGGCTGTTCTAATCCTCTTCTTGACTCAGTCAAGCCTCTTGCAGTGCAGGGTGATGTAAGAACCTAGCTGAAGCTTTTGGTTGCCCTACCTCTAAAACAGTCGCAGCAATTTCCTAGGAACCTTTCAGGTAGTGGTGAAAGCAAAATACTGTGTAATGTTGAGACTATGTACCCAGCTGTAGCTTTCATTGAGATGTATGCTGTCTCTCTTCCTAATTATGGTATGTCCCAGGTCAATTATATTTAAATATAGAGTCCAACCATGTCATTAAACTCTTCTTGGCTAATGAAAAGGCAGAAATCTAGTGAGGCATCATCCCAGAATGCTCTGCTTTGGGGAGTTGCTGTGTACGTTCCAGTAAAGCTGGCAGTGTGAGCTGTCTCTTGTGTAATCTGTCTGCCAGGAATATCCTCTTAGTTCAGCACTTCATTGCAAGCTGCTGTGTGATGGCCTGTTGCTTGTGTGTATTCCTGGATGTAGAGGGGTTACCTTGCTAAGCGTGCTGGTGGTGTGGTTTGCTAAATGTTGACAGATGGCTCAGCACTTCTGTTGCAAATCTGACTTTCTTGAGTTTTTGCTCACATAACCAATGTTTAAGAGTTATATAGCTTTTGGCAGCTGCCTCAGAAATTGGAGGTGAACATATCTTTCTGGACACTGGCAATGGGTTGGGTTAGGCTGAGTGCGTTATGCTGGCTTCTCTTTGCTTGATAGTTTCAAACAGCTTAAAGGTTAGAAATAGCTTTCCATGTTAGCTGTCAAGCTAATCTGTGGAAGAATGGGAATCCATTACAGAAACCCTGAGCTGAAGTAAAAAAGCAGAAATAAATATATGTGCATGGTGAGTCAACCTACTCAGGTAGCAAATGCATGCACGCAGCATTTGCATTCTGGCAGGTCCTGTATTGTGTGCATGCTTCATAGTTAGCATTCAAGTGAGCTGCTTATGCCTTGTACATCTGTCCTAGCTATCTGGTCCCCTCTAGATGCTTGCCCCAAGCTTTACTAGATGAACCTTTTTGCTACTAAAAAGGGGAGGAGGAGGGGGAAGGGGCAGGAAACRGACTTCCTCCTCCACCCAAAACCTCATATGACGGAATAAGGTGGCCCAGACTAAAACTAGTGCGTCTGAGTCTGCATAATAAAGACACCTGGAGGGACTCCTCAGCAATACTGAGGGGAAGACAAGAGCATATATCCCTCTCCCTGTTTAGATCATACGAGCGGCACTGCAGAGCACAAGTGCTCGGTTTGTTTTCAGTGGAAGCTCGCTGTACACCACAGCATGGCTTGGTAATGTTTTGCTTCCTGTAAAAGAGCTGCCATTCCTTCGCCTACTGTGGGAAGCACTACTAAAACCAGTTAAAGTTTACGAAGATGCAGAATAGAGTTGACCTACCCTGGACGCACTCTTATGACAAACTTCAGTGCCTCTGTGTTACTGTTGCAGAACTGGACTTGAGCACAAAGTCTAAAAGTCGGTATTATATAACAAATGCATGATGATCCTGACTTGACTCTCTGCAAAGAACAGACCGTTCTAGGCAGACAAGAAATGCCAATGCTTTTTTTCCCCTCTGGCTRGGTTGCAAACCATCTATGCCAAAACATTCTGGAGGCGTTCTGCCATGGTGTGACTCCGCTTCCTTTTTGCTAAGGGAGATTCCTAGGAAACTGCTTTCCTTCTGGAGGCTTGGAGGGGAAGAGGGGACTGAAAGCTGCAAGGGGGGGATATCAGAACTTGAGCAAGCCGAGATGCTTGATTGCAGTGAGATAGCAAGTTTGGATCTGTCTGGCCTCTTCACCTTGATTGGCTGTTGCAGTGGTTGGGGAAGAGTAATTGCATCTTCCGGCTATGTTGTTGGATTTGGGAAGGGTTTTTCCACAGCTTTTATTATGTTTTAAGAGTTGTTGTTCCCAGATCAAACTTGAATAGAAAACATAAGGCTTCTGCCAGCTTTCTGTCACAGACACCTTTTATCTTACATTCATCTCTTCTAAGCAGATGCTGCTTTCATTTCTTCTGCTTTTTTTGTTACAAGACTAAAATTAACAGCCCTTTGATGCAAGGGGAGAAATTGCTTTTCAAAGMAAAGTACCTAGTTAACTTCAATAATAAACTGATGTTTTTATCTTGAAGGTAATTCTGCATTCTTTCTTTGAAATAAATCTGAGGGCTGGAAGATCTTGAACCCTGTTTGCTCTGAATTAATGTGCAGCGCCTCCTTGTTTGGGAACATGAACGACTGTTCTGTCTGGGTGGCAGGCATGGATGAAGCTGGGCTCCTCAAGATGAGCTGTGGGTAGGGAAGAGGAGGCAGAAGTTGGTATTATGCAGAGTGTTCCTGCAGCTTGTTTCCCTCCCAGCTGATTATAGACTGCAGCGCTCGTGCTCATGCTATCGTGAGTGTCAACCATGTAACTCAAGGTGGAGCACAGCAGGGGGAAGGAGCCAAGAAGAACACAAGCCATCAGACACTTCATTGTGGTAGTGAAGCAATCCATAGCCTCTAGCCAGACAGTGCTCTCCTTCCCCATCCACCCTCCCCTTCCYAGCCTTCCTGCCTTCAAAGACTTGCACCCGAGTGTGAGGTCTGTATGAACACCCAGCTTCTGGCTTTCATCTTTTCCACTTAAAAAGACGTGCTCTGTTCCTGTAAGGTGGAGCCCTTCCTAAAGGGTGATGTGGCTAAGCTGCATGCCCTGGGAGGGTTGTTTGCAGGGGTGATGCTGAAGCATGCCTGTCCTCATAGGGAAGGCRACTGGTGGCTAAGTCTGAGCCTCAGCACTGCTCATGTAGGAGGTGACTTTGGGGAGTGGAGGAGAATTCCTAGGCTTAAGCCATGGCCAGTCTGGCTAGAGGTCAGGACACAGAATGAGAAAAAGATGTTGCTGCCATCTTTGTGTTACAAGAGCACACTAGTGTGTTATCTAATGCAGTGCAGGCACATCTGTTGCAGAGGTTATGGGCTCAAGATGSCACTTGAGAGAAGGGCTGGGGGAAATACTTCCTAGTGAAGGAAAAGGGGCAGAAGCCAGGTACTTTTGGAGGTGAATTGCGAAAGGTATTATTTGAAAAGGACAATGCTTTGTCAACTCTGCCTGGTCCTACTGAAACTGCCAGTCATTGAGGGAGACCTGGGAGACTTTTTGCGTATAGGTAGGTGCTGGAGGAATTGAAGAGTCTGATTTCAAGTTAAACAGTCTAAACTTGATTTAAAGAACCTGTGATAATTGTGTGATGAACTCTTGCTGTGGATGCACATGCAGGGGTGTTGACTTCTGAAAACATCCTATTGCCAAGTGAACAGAGCAGTTTTCTAAACAGTCTATGGGAAAAAAAATCACTTCCTCAGTGACTCAACTGTCTCCTCTTCTGAGGTTTTTGTCTTCAGTAGTGACACCCTCGGTCTCCACAGACCTCAGGACAGGAAAGACCTGAATTTATAGCTTAAGTAAGCTTTGAAAGATCTATCAAGCCTTTATGCATCAGGAGGTAACTTCATTCTTGTTTGTCAACACTTAAGGTCAGGGTGAAGAGATCTTGGCAAACATTGTAGAAGAGCACTGGGTTTTTCCATGTGGCAAGGTAAGACAAAGACCTGGGAGTGGTGGGTTTTTTTTTTAATTTCTGCTTAAATTGCTTTAAGTAATTTAGTCTTCAGTAAAAAGGCACTAACAGTAAGTACAAGAGGATTGAACTGTGTTCACTTTGGGCTTTATTTGACCTGAGGAATAGCACTAAGTTCAACCTGATACTGGCTGACAGGAAACTAGAAGGATTTGATCAGGGAGTAGAGTGTGTAACCCTAAATACATGGAAAAGCTTCCTCACTATGAGGACAGTGAAGTACTGGGACAGGTTGCCCAGAGGATGTACAGTGTCGATCCTTGACGGCCTTCAAGAGCAAACTGGATAAAGCCCTGAGTAACCTGGTCTGACCCTGCTGTGAGCAGGAGGTTGGACTAGAGACCTCCTGAGGTCCCTTCCAGCCCAAATTATTCTGTCAGTCTATGAAAAGTTTGTGTGTAGGCATCTTCCTGTGATATTGTCAGAACAGAGGTAACCGCTGGAAGCGGGTAGGCTGTTAGACAAGGGATAGACAACAAGGGCTCACCTCCTGCACAGCCAGACTGTAGTCTGGGATTTTTGATTGCTTATTTTGCAGAAGGAAGYTTATCTAAGAACCTCTCATAATCAATTTCTGTCCTACAAATATAACCTGAAACACTGACCAGATGAATTACTTGTTTCAAGTCACAGCATCACTACTAAAACTGTTATTGCTTGGATAAAAATTCGTAATAAAAGGAGATTTATCCAGTCTAGTCTCTTTTAATGTCAAAGGTGAGCTAAAAAACAACTTGATCTCACAACTGTTCCCAATCCTGCCATGTTACTGAACACTTAGTGGCAAGTCCTTTTGCTTTGACAATGGCATCCTTCCCTTCAGAGMAGGCTGCCCTTGGAAGGATACCGGTGTTTCCAGGCTCTCAGAGCAACCACACAAGCTTGCTTTATCTTCTCCCTCTGAGCCCATCCTTCCATAATATCAGGAGGTGGTCTGTAGTTGCCATATAAGGGTTTATTTCTTCACAGCAAGTAGCAGTACCTGGCACAATGCTGTCTTTAACCCTTCTGAGAACTTAATGCAGCGCTGTGGGCTGGGCAATGCAGGACCCTTCACTAGCTGTTTGTTCCCCCGGGATGCTGGAAGAATGTGATAGGACAGATGTTAAAAACTGAGGGATCCTTTCTCTGGGAGCTGCGGAAGGTGGTTTGCTCTCCACTGTGGTAAGTTCTAGGAGCTGAATGTCCAGCTTCCCTCTGCTTTCTGAATTCACAGGTCCTGAATTGAGTCCTTTAAAAGATATTTGGGGAGGTCAGAATGAATTTCCCTATGTCTCATGTTTTGATTGTCATGGTTTCTGTTCATCAGATTTGATCAGATGGAAAAGACTTCCAAAATCCTCAGTCAGGAAACCCGTTAGCTCCTGACTGAGAGGCTTGGTTATTTCCTCCATGAAAGTTAGTGACATGCATGTGTAGGCTGGAGTGGGAGTTTGTCTACATCCCATCCTCCTGAATGTAGTGGGAATGCAGTAGTGTTTAGTCCAGTGACTGAGTACAGACTGGAAAAGGGAGGATGAAAGTGATGAACTTAGAGGGAGGTGGATGGGGTGGAGTACGACCAAATGCAAGGAGGAGAATGCCAGCTGAGCTGGTGAGGGAGCAAGGTAAAGGAACTGTAAAACTGGAGAAGGAAAAGCTAACTCTTGCTTCCCTTAATGTCAGGGCCAAAGCAGCTTTTTGTGAACAGGAACTGACTGCTGTTCTGCTGGGTATCAAGTGTGCTTGGCCTTGGAGTTTGATAACCTTCAGTGGTAGGCGGTTTGAGGCCTCCTCTGTGGTGCTGTCCTTTCTTTACCTCTCCCTAATTCTCTCCCTGTGATGAAACAGTACGAGAACTGCACAATGCTCATCAGCTTTTCTACTCATGTTAAGAGCATTTTCTTCTACCCTATGTGGTAGGCTAGTAGCACCTCACTACTCTTTCAAATGGAGGAAGCCCAAATCTGAGAAAGCGGAAGACTGAAGCTCCCCAGGCTGAGTGGGAATGGAACAGACTTTAGTCCCTCCTCAAAAGGCCCTGATCTTGCCGTAACTGCATGTGCTGTTCCTGCCTCCTCTTTTTGAAGAGGAAGATCTCCTGTGCATGTGGTGCAGCAGGAATCCAACACCCCCCTTGGAGGGAATGGAGAGACACTACTGTAGTGGACTGAATTGTCTCTGGTGCATGGCCCAGRCTTCAGCTGTGCTGTTTCCATAGTCCTGATAAGCAGTACCAGACACTTGCACAACTTCCCCTCTGGCATGGATGTATTTGATGTAGATGCATGTACTGAAGCTTCAGACACAATAAACCTATTTGAGGGCCACAGGCTGAGTAATCTAGTGCTTGGCAGCTGCTCTGTTGTGGGGATTTTTGCTTTTCTGTTAGCAGTGCTTGTGACATCTTGAAATGAAAAGAGGAAGGAGGAGGCTGTAGCTGGGTAAAAATAATAAAATAGCTCAAATTGCAAATGACTTTCCCGAGGAAAAGGAATCCTGCTGGACTCTGCATGGCTACGGATGGAGTAGGCTTTATTGCTGTTAGGAACAGGGATTGAAGTTCTGACAACCTGCCATGGAACTTATATTTTCAAGCTGTCTGAGAAAATGCTGCTTTTCAGGACTGGAACCCTCAAGTCCATGTGACTTGCTCTACAGCAAGGGCTCGGTTCCTGTTCTTATACAGGTATTAAGTACTTGTGCAACTTTGTTCAACTCCCGACTGGCTCTTTGTTTATGGAGGTGTTATGTAATGCCTTGTTCTGCCCACTGAAAGCAGCAGGGCACCTATCCTGGAAAAAAACCAACAACTTCTAGACCAGCACTTCCAGTAGCTGGGAGAGACCATGCCTTTACTCTTAAGCCTATGACTGACAAGCCCGAGCAACCTAGGAACATGTTGCTTCTCCCATTCCTTCAAACACTTGACAGTGCGTGAGACAGGCCTTTTAAATCTGCTCCTAGGCGAAGGATAGGTAAGTGGGAGGCTGACCTCCCCTGAACTGGGAAGTGATAGCAGAAGATGCAACTGTGTACAGCAGTGTTAGTTTAGGTATTTGCAAGCGTCTTTGCTTTACCATGCTGTCACCTATAGAAAAGGCAGGAGGGAAGCTTTGGTAAGGCGACTCCCGAGAACTCTACCGAGGATTTCTTCTGCTAACATAGCTGCTGCTAGCATTAAGCCAGTGGTTCCTTGTTTCAAGGGGAAAAGGAGCGTTTTGGTACCAAAACCTTTGTCCTGATGGTTTGTTCTGTTTGCCAATCTTGAAGTCTTGCCAGAAAAGAGCTTTCGGTATGGGAATGGAAACTCTGGATAGAGGTAGGAACATTTAAGTTTCATTCTGTCTGCCCACTGCTCCCCTCCCCACCTATTGATTATCAAACCAAGCTAACAAATGAAGGTTGTTCTTAGGCAGAAGGACATGAGGGCAGGACAGAGGGCTGTGTAGACTCTAAACTACTAAACGGGGAAATTAAAAAAAGCAAGGAGCACTTCTGCATGAGCAGGGTGGCTCACTATGGTTTATGTGGATTACTTTAATGCAAATAGCTCTAAATGTAAACATCTGCTATTTAAAATGTATGGTTGCTTAAAAGTAGAGGAAATGCCTTTCTAAATGCAGCCTATCTTGAGACATTACAGCTCCAGTGCTTGGGGGAAGGAGGGAAAAACGTGAGGCAAACATAGCAAATTGGCCAGGCACTGCCTTTATAGAGCATTCCCAAGCACCCGTGCTGAACTACCACCGCTCTATCTGTTAAATCACTTCTTGAGGGTATTGCCAGCCAAAATAACTGCTGCTTGCTTCTGCCTGTTTTGTGAGCTGGGGCGACTGTCTGTAAGACTGGGCAGTGAATCCATTTGGGGAATGGATCTGGCTGAACAGAATCTTCCTGGATTAGTTTCCCCTGTTCAGTCTTCAGTGTGGTTGTGTTGCTGCTTGTGCTGGTACAGCAGGGCAAGGAGCGGGATGGCAAGGGCTGGAGGAGAGACAGTGACCAACGGAGCAGCTCTACTGCAGTGCTGGACTGTTTTTAACCRCACTGGAACGAGGCCCAGCTTGGTGATGATCCTCTAGCCTAGCCAGTACCTAGTGGAAGGGTGTATGTTCCTGCTCCCCCTCTTTCCAGTTCCAGAACAACTTTCAGCAGAAGCTCCAGACTAATTGACCAACCTAGTCAGACTGCATTTGAAATGCTTTTGAATGGGATGCTAAAGCAGAATAATGTTCTGGCTTAAACTTGTCCCAGCAGGTACCTTTTCAGTCCCTTGTCTCATTCCTGTTAACTTCCTTGACACTGCTCAGGCCATCCTTTACTTATCCTCTGTAATAACTTTTTCTGTTTAAATTCTAAGGCCTGGTTCAAAGATGGGCTGTCTAAATAATTGTCCTTTCTTAACTTTCTGTGAGGATGGACTGAATATAGAGCCCTGGAGGATCCCAAGACCTGGAACTTCTCCCTGAGGAGCCATCTAACCTGCAGAAGAGGTCCTGTGAAAAAACTAATCTGAGATGCTTCAGGATGTCTCAGAGTTGCTAGGTTCCTTGTACAGCCAAAATGCCAGCCCTTTGCCCTGAAAGAGCTTTTATCTAAGGGCAATATTGTATGGCACCTGTGAACAGAAACTTCACTAATCCCTAGTTATAGAGGAATTGTTTTTTAAAAACCGGGCTACTCCTCAATTTGAGGAATGTGTGGCAGTAGAGGGGCAYGGAGCAGCTGCTAAAGAACAGGAAAGTTAAGACAAGCACTGTTAAACACATGCCTGGTAGTTCAGTCCCCCAAACTAGTCTTTCAAGTGTGGCTTGTTTATAGAACTGGGGACTTTCTGCAATGTGCCAGGCAGAGAGCTCARCCTTACTGAGACATGAGGCTTCTTCTGGGAGTAGTGCTTGTTTACATGCAAAGTCTCAATAGCATAAGGAAAGAGACATCTGAAAGCATGCCGGCAGGTACAAARGTATAAAAGGTGATCCTCTGGACAGGGTTTAAAAAAGGGTTGTGTAACCTTTCTTCCTGCTGCCTGTGACTTATTTCCCATAGCACTTAATCTGCAAGCAAATCTCAGAGCCMTCTCCTAAGAGCATGCAAAGAAACTGGAACTGTAAAAGCCTGTGCCTTTTGCAGGTGACTGCTGCTGTTTATCTCTACGTTAGCCTAGTTTCTCTCCTTGGAATAAACTCTCCCAAGACTGACACTGGTGGCTTCTTAAAGCAGAGACTGTGCTGAAGCAACCTGGGAGAATCTTTCTATATAGTTCTGCCAAACTACCTTAATTTCAGTACAAGCAAACTCCATCTGCAGAAAAAATGGATTCTTGACAAGACACAATGAGAATAAAATCACTTGTCTAGCCTGAAAGTGGTGCCATGAGCTAAGAAACAGCTTTGCCAAATGTGACTAGTGACATAAGACCCTGGTGTGCAAGAAGCCTGTCTTTTCTAACCTGGAAAACACTTGATCTAGTGCTTCTCTTTTCTCTAAATGAATATCTGCATGCTGAAGCATGCAGAGAACCTGCTATGCCAGAGGAGCATGTTGTAGCTGGAGAACTACAGCCTCAAACGAGCTGCTCAAACCAGTGAATCGGCTGTAAACAGCTTGCACTGCAGAATGGCTGTGCTGATAACTGTGCAAAGCACTTGGAGCAGGAATAGGGCTATACATAAGAGCTTAATTATTGCATTAACCTATTATTTTTCCTCCAGGCTCTCCTKCTGCAGTGGCTGCATTGCTTCGTGCCCTTGCTGCCTTGTCTCCCCATGCTTTCTTCAGGAAAGGGGGGAGCTGTGTGGATCTTCCTGCTCATATAACACTATGTACAGGTGCTGTCTCAGCTCAGACGTAACTGCCAAACCACAGCTTTTTGCTATTTCCTCCAAAAGAATCTATCTGGAGTGCAGAGCTATGGCTCAGCTTGCCACATCTGAACATCATCAGCAGCATGTCCCCATGATAGCCTGTCCATAACCTCTGCCTTAAAAACAAGGGATGTCTGCAAGCCATCTGTATGCATTCTAGCTTGAGAGCGCCACAAGCAGATGGCTGAACTGCTAGCTGGGCTGACTGTCCTCTGAGTGTGTGGCAGGCTGGCTTGTGGCACCAAGCATGATTCAGATGCTGAGTTATACCTGAAACCTGAGCTCATCAAATCGGCTCTTTGGCTTTGGAAGCGTTGCCTGTAAATAGTTGCTAGAAACCATAGTTTGAAGCTGCTTCTGGAAAATAGCACTTCACCAGCTGGCTACAAAAAAGTATTCTGGACCAGCAGGATGTTGGAGAAGAGCAGAGGGGAGAGATGTAAGGAAGGTCACTGCTGCAGCTGCAGATGGGGGACATGGGAAGGGACTCTGGTTAAATTTCTCAGCGCTTGGCTAAATGCGGAGTTGTCAGTTCAGTGTGGGATGGTGAATTCTCAGGACTCCCTCCTGCCTTATGAAGGAAGAGCTTTAGTAGCTGGCTTTCTGGCCTGCTCATTCTGCTATTACTCGCTGTGCATACTTGGCCAGGAGGCCTGAGAGAAGCCACAGTAAACTTGGTTACCCTTCTTATGCCATATAACGCTGCTTACCCTGCAGTACAGGCACTTATGTGCCTGCGTGGTAGTGTTCCGCAATGTTAGGGAAGCGGGTTGGGAGCTGAGTTCTGCTCTGTTGTGCAACCAGTTTGCTGGGAGAGCAGAACAAGTTAATTAACTCCTTTAACCATCTATGTGTTACACTACCAATAAATGAACGACTTCTAGACAGAGTCTCATCATCCTGATTTAAGCAATGTTTGCTCTGGAAAGACCACAGGCCATGAGTAGGAGGAAGGGAAATAGACACAATGTGAGACTAGGAGAAAAGGAGAAACTATATACTGTTGGTAATGCAGAGACCTAAAGCCAGCAGTAGAGCTGAAATTTATTGTTTAACCTACATTGCCTCTTACAGCTGCTGGAATACTGAGAACAAAGCATCCTTCAAGTAACTTCAGAAAAGGTGCAAAGGAATAGCTCTAGAGTGCTGTTCAAAGTAGACTGACCATAGGAAGATGGTTTAACAGCCTGATCGTGCTGAGAACATAACAGCTTGCAGTGACTGAGTGAGCCTCAGAGCTGATCCCAGCCTCTCCACGCGTGGAGATGACCAGCACTCAGCTTGACTGCTTCTTCAGAGGGAGGCAGGGGAACAGAGGTCCTGGTGAGATACTTCACTACTGTTTATCCTTCACGGAAGGAAAGATGCCCAGCGTCTTAGCTATGAAGCAAGCATGGCAGTGGAGCATACACTGCAGAGTGCTCAGGCATGTGGGATGGATCAGATCATGGATCGTGCCAGTGAACAGAGCCATTATGTCAGTATGGCATGTGCTGCTGTACCTGCAAGTACATGTTAGTCGTAAGTGGGAGAGGCTGTGGAAGACTACGTATTCTGTTGTGGTTCTGAAGGCATATTAGGCAAGAGTCTGTAGCTCTAAGTACAGGGCTTGAGTAGAAAGGAGAACTTAAATGGACAAGACTGAGTTGTTAAGACTTGATGCACATGAAGATGGCATTGCCAGAGCAGGCAAACGGCTGGAATCTGCCTCTGAGAAGCTCTTTTAAAGAGCCTTGACGAAACACTGCCTGTGCGTGGTCCTTAACTTGCAGCTGGCATTTATGTGGTATCTAGGAGCTACCTTAAACAGAGCTGTGATGGGTCTAATGACCTTTCTGAAACATCTACTAAACTTCCTCTGTGAGAAAAAACAGCTTGAGTTCGCTTCTTTTTGTTTAAAAAAATATTGTAAGCTTCTCTGTGACCTGAATTGCCATTTGTAACTAGCCTTTAACAGCAGAGAACATATCTGGCAGGAACTGGGGAACTCCTGTCTGACTTCCTTCCCTCAGTACAAATGCTTTGCGAAGTAAACCTCTCCTCTGTTGCTCTGTAGCCTTTTCTGCTAGGTTACACAGCATTGCAGTTATCGGGAACTGCCTAGGTAGGTGGACAGTGGAAACTTGCTTAAGTTGGTTGCTTGTGGGTGGCTGCTTAGCAGAGGATAACGGGTGGTTCTTGCAGTTCCAGGTGTTAGCTTATTTAGATGTGCTGCTCTGGATAATTTCAGTGCTCCACTGGAGAGCCATCTGCTCTGTAGAGTGTAAGAGTGTACACACTGCCCTCATGCTGCCTTGCAATATTGCAAAAAAAAAAAAAAAAAAACTTGACAGTTTCTGCAGAAACTGTCTGAATCCCAAGGAGGAGAACCCTGGATTGCTGTATTGGTACACACAGGTTCTTAACGGCTACAAGTCCTGGTGGTGTTGTACAATGACATGCTCTTGGCTTCCTTGGACAGGAGTCTTTTCTGGTATGTCTCAGGGTGGGCATTCCTGTGCTAGCTCCCTAATGTAGAGGAGAGCAGAGCTCTTGGTGCCCAAGGCCAGGGAACCCGCAGCTCAGTGGATGAATGAGGTTTCTTGGCTTTGCATGGTGGCTTGTTAGCTTTGTAGTTTGGTAAGGCAAGCACTAACAAATATTAAGGCTCTCATTTTTCCCCATCCCAGGTGTATTTTGAACATGGTTATTTCAGTGGCCTTTTATTCTGCTGGAGGGTTTTCCTTTTTGATGTGTTTGCTGGGACACATGCCATCTCTCTTAATTCTTTCTTGCCCTACCCCTCTCGCGATCTCACAGCGACTGCAGTTTCACTTTCTGCAAAGGCCATGCAGCCCTGCCACCAGCAGCTAAACCTGCTGAGCCGAACTGCTGCTCTTGGGTAGGTGGGGCTGGGGAAGTTGCCCCTGTGGCAACCTTCTCTTGCTGCAAAGAGCAAGATAAGTAAGAGGCTGCCAGTGCTGTGCAATGAGGGTTGCTTGCCCAACCCTGATCTAAGCAAAATTGCAACACTCTGAAACTACGTCGAACCATGTTGTCAGTGCAGTTGTTCCTGTCATCTGGTTTGTAGCTGCTCATAGTCTCTGCTAACACAGCACTGGAAGACTTCTTCAGTTGCATAGGTGAGCTTTACTTTTTTTCCCCCAAGGTTTTGCTGAATCTTTAGTTGTGGGGGAGAAGGGTCTTGAAGCCTGAACACCAGTGGAGTGGCTGCTTCAGGGCTGGTTGAGGTGTCCTAGATTTCCTGTGATCAGCTTGTGCAGTAGGCAGAAGTACACAGCACAAATGAGGGGATGCATTTTTGATATTAAGAATTAATGCTAAGGAAAATGTGTAGTGCAGGTTATTTGGGGCGTATGATCAAGGAATCCGGTCTTGTCTTAACACCACCAAGAAAAGTTTTGATGTTTAAGTAACTTCTAGTCCCCTGCTAAAGAAGGGGGGATAGTTCTGTGTGAAGGGTCTTTGCAGGTAGCTTGTGCACAACCAGCATGTAAAATCTTGTGAGGCGATGGAAAGGTGACACCAGGTGAACTGCTGCCGGCAGGTTAGTCGCAAATTAGCAATAACGCAGCTCCGATCAGTTGAGTCTCTTTGCTTGTTGGCTTGTGTGATGAATGTGCAGCCCAAGAAAACAGGCCAAGTTTACTTAATGTTTTTCTACTAAAATAATGCTGGGTGGAAACCTGGGCAAATCTGCAGGGTTTTTTTTCAGCCTCCTCTGCAGGAGCTGTTTGGTATCCTGTAGTTCAGCTTTCCAAAGCAGAAAGCCAGTAAATGACCATGTGCAGAACACTGTTTTCTCTCCTTCTCATGAGGTATTTTCTAGGCTGGAAACTTTCAGGGTAGGGCTCCGATTCATTGTCTCTAGAGCACCCAGAGTTTGGTAGGTGCTTTAAAGGTCTGGCCTCTTCCCTGTAGAGGTATTCTGCATAAATATTATTGGGAAGAAAAGGAGCCAGAGTAAACTTACTAGAACAAATAGACTTAAAGTAAAACTGAATCAGGAATCAAGGAATTTTAGGACTTTCGTGTACTGATGTTTAGGGCCATCATGTATTGATGTCCTATAGGTGTTGAGCTGCAGCACAAAGGAAAGACCTGCGAGATGCGGGGTTTTTCAAACTACAGTTATCAAAACTTTTCACAACTGTCTAAAGTGCTTCTGCTCTTTCCTTCCGGCAGAGTTTGTAACTGAAGAATGGTTTGCCATACCTCACCTCACGAAAACGGATGTTTTCAGTGGCTGAGTGAGTGCCTCACAGGTGCTCGGACAACTGCAGGCATTTTCCTGTAAAACCTTTCTACTTCCCCTTTCTTCGGAGAGGCTGTTCCTAGAACTCCGAATGCTGCAGCTGGGTGGTTGCTCTGTGGGTCTTGAGGCTTTGCACCATCCAGGCTAAACTGAGCCTTTGGCAGCACAGGATTTTGTTTGGGGTGGAGTGGGGGGTTAAGGTTAATGGAACCACCAGAGACACCAAGTCCCTCCGAACAGCCAGTGCCAGGACTTTGCCTTGTGGGGAGATGTTGGACTGGGACTTTAACGACTGCTGCTTCTGTGGAAGTARCTCCCAAATGGAGCTGAAAATCTACACTGCAGCCTTTTTAAAATTCCTGTGTCGCTTTGAGATGTAGCTACCTGAAATAACCACCTGTGATGTGATAAGGCTGACATGGGAACAGCCTTTTGGCTTCAGACCCAACAAGGAGGGCACCTCAGGTGCGTATTCTTTGGCTTAAGTTCACTGCGCTGATGGTTTGAGTTGCATTTCTAGTGCGTGTTCAGATGAGCTGAATGGGTTTGAATGCTGGTGTGTGTAGGAATGAGGCGAACAGGCTTGGAGCAAAAAAGCAGCCTTTTTCTGGATGTGGATGACTTAGAGAATCCTCACAGCTAGATTCAAAGGCGAATTGTTTAGACTAACGCTCACAAGCTTCGCGCAAGGTGTGCCCCCCTGGGTTTTTGGAGGACTCTAGGGAAATAACCGAAATCAAGTTCTAGCTATTTTTGATTCATATTGAGACACAAAATATCCTGGTGTGGATAGTTCAGGCTGCCACCTGCATGGCATCAGCCTGGCTGGGTCCTTGGTTGTGTTCCAGCAGCCCCTGCCTGCCAAAGGGGTACAGGTGGCCCTGGGCACTCGGTATGGCTCTGCTCTCTTGCACCCAGCGCTTTGGTGACACTACTAAACTACAGGCAAAACTACTAAAGGGAGAGGACTGTAGGTCTGGAGTGGAATGAGAGGAGGAATTGTAGATTGGAGAGGGGAAAAGCAAACAGCCTTTGGAAAACATGGGACAAGAACCAGGGAAATTAAATCGGGATGACTGCCTGAGTTTCAGGAGGTCTGTGATAGACACTTAGACAGCTTGCCTGGCTCATGTCAATACCTAAATAGAGGAAGGGTTGGACACCTCAGCTCTGCTCTGACTTCCGTGTACATTCCTTTCTTTGCGAAGCCTTGTAAAAGCTGTGTTCTCCCCATTCAGCAGCAGGGACTTTGACACCTTCCATTGAAATGTCTTTGTTATCTCTTGCCTTGATCTATTTCTAGCAAGCAGTTGTTTTGAAACCTGGCATGTCTTTCTAGCATGGCAAATTGCCTGCTTGCTCTGAACAGCTAAACTGGAGGGGGGAATCTAATTCTCYCTGAAAAAGCAGTAAGCATTTTGCTCTGAGACAGACTATCCTAATTTTGTTCCAAAGCTTTTAAGTCTGGAAGGTTAACAATAAAACTGCAAATAGCATGGGAACAAAACAGAGCATAATGGAGATGGGGTTATGTTTATAAAGCAGAGCAGAATTCCAGCAAACCTGAATTGTTGATGTGATAGATAAAAAGCACTTCCAGTGCTTGCATATGTATTTAAACCTCTAACCATTCAAAGGCTTTGAGTAGCTGCTTCCCTAGTATATTTGTGGCTGTCTGCGTCTCCTATCAAGCTGCCCAGAGCATTAATCCATTAACCGTGGAGCTAAGCCTCTCTGTCTCTGTCCTGCTGAGGGAACGCACCTGTACAGTTTCTTGTGCATGAGGAGGCTTTTCCTCTAAAAGCATGGGGGCATTAATTGTGCCTCCAGACTGCAGGGCAAGGTGCCGCTCTGCAGTTCTAGACCAGGCTAGTGCCGGGAGCACCGGAGCCTGCTCTGGGCAGGAATTGCTGCCTTGCCCTGATAAGGAGCCAAGCTGCACTTCAAGCTTGGTGTATATAGTGCTCAGTACCTGACCTGCTCTCCGTCTAATCAACTCCTTTGTTCCACTCTTTTTGCCTTCCCCCTCTCTTTCACTTCTTTATCCTGACTGTAACACTTCATCTAGAGTTAATAGTCTGCCTGGGGAAAGAGTCGTAATTGAGGCATGTGATGAATAATCCTTGTCTTCAGGAAAGGTCGCTTCCTTTTCAGAGGAGGCAGACAGCACCCTGCCAAACGTGCTTTGGAAGCGCCTCTCATCTTTGCTGTGTTGATTCTTTGGTGCAGCAGCCTTGAGAAATATGATGAAGCTTATGTTGACAGGAGGCAGAAAGTCATAATGAACAGGGCATGTTTTTTTTCTAATGAGTACAGAACTGCACACTCTTCTCAAGCATTCTGTGCTTCAAAACAATCTGCACCGATACTCCTGCAGTCTGGCAGCCTGCTTTGTTTTGATTATTGCTTCCTATGCAGTGTTCTCACATGTACTGTACTGCTCTCAGGAAATCTCTGCCTCTCCTCTTTCTGCCAATGTTTTGTTCCTTTATCCTAATCGATGTTCCAACAGCTGAACTTGCCTGTAGACTTCCAAGTGCGCTGTAGCCAGCGCCTTGTTGACAGCCTCTGTCCATGTGCTGCGGGCCTTGGGAATGCCAGGCGGTTCATCTGGTGCTCTCTGCAGAAGAACATATGATTCAGACCTTCCRATCTCAGTAGCCTGATGGTCTTTCTCCCAGCCTGAGCAGATGACTTGCACTGGAACCAAGTTGGTGTCAGCCTTAAGGTGTCAAAACTGAGCACTTGAGTACACACAAACACAAAGGCTTAAAGATGAGACAGTGGGGAGGATTGAGAGGAACTGCCRTTAAACCCTTGGATAGCTGCATGCAGTATACGTGCTGCGTTGGAAAAGGCAATTGAGCAACTTCCTAGATGGGTTTGTAGGACTTGTTGCTATGTTGTGATAATGTCTGTAGGAGACAACTGCAAGAGTGCTTGTGAACTTGTACACCAGCAGCTCAGTTCATGTCAGTGTCKGCTTGCTTTTTTGGTCCCTTTGGTTTGGGTTGCTGCTGTTCCTTAGGCTCACAGAGAGCAAAGGAGACTGTGTCCTTAGAGTGGCTGGGAGTGCCGATGTGTCATGGAAATGCTTGGGCCCAAGCACCTGTGCTAGRTGTTGTCTGCCCTCTGAGCTGTGGGGCAGAACAGGTAAATAACACGCATCTATGTTGTGGGGGCTGATGTTCTCCCTTAATGTCAAGCTCTGGTGTTGGAAGGCAAAACAGCCCCCTGAAACTTTCGTGCTTAGAAGTTAAAAGAAGTATTAGTATCATCTCTGCAGTGAACTGGAAAGAAGAACCCTAGGGGACGAATAAGGACATCTTAGAGGTGCTGGCATCTGGTGCCTGTGCCATCACTCTTAATTTGTTTTGCAATTACTCGCTCATTCTCAGCAGTCAGCTGGCTGGCTTGCATTATTCAAGACTTGTTTTGATGCTGTGGATGGTCCTTACTGGAGGGTCCTACAGGGTTTCTCCATTATTCYGTCTTATCAACTGCTAATGTGATTGGACCTGATCTAAGGGGGAGTTGTTTAGCGAACCACTTTCTGTCCCTCAGTGCCGTACATCTGAGGTCACTGAAGAGCTGTACTGCTGCTACTTGAAATAGCTATATTGCTGCTTAGTGATGTGCCTTTTAAAGAACCTCAAGGATTTTCCTCCCCACACTTGACGAAAAAAGGCGGGGAGGGAAAGGAAGAAAGTTTTGTGGGGGTGGTTCTTTACGAACTACCTGATTTGAGCTCACTGTTTCAACAGTGTCCCCTGGGCTACTAGTCAAAAGCTGCGGGGAAGCTGGTGAGTTGATTCCTAACCCAGAACATACATGATCTTTCTCTGTCACCTTCTAGCTGAAGCTTTGCTGCTTATGTCCAGTAACCTTATTTTTAAACCAGATCTGATTCATGCTCTATTTTCCATGCCAGATGAGGTCCTGGTTGTGAGTAAGTGTTGTGACTGTAGCTGGCAGGAGCCCTGAGTGATTGCCTCACTCCAGGAAATGTTAAAATAACACTTTTTTTCTTAGAAAGCTAGTTCCCTCCCCTCCCACTTTTAATTCTCCTAATAGCTGCCCCCAGTTTGGCAGCTGTCATACAGAGGGTTGTTTGTGTTGCTGAGTGAGAGCAGAGCTGTTTGGGTGGATGCTGTCCTGGGGGGAAAGGTACGCAAAGTGAGCCAGTCTCTCTAGGCAAACTGGCTTAAACTTTTTCTGAGGTTTCTCTGAGATTTGGAAGGAAAACTACTAAACTGTGAGAAGATTCTTGCTCCTCCCCCTCAGCTCTGCATCTTAAACGGGGACTTTTTTTCCCTCTCTTGGAGAAGAGGAGCTGCCCCAACTGATGCCGCTCACTTGAGACAAGCTGTACAAGAGGCTTTTTAACTGCTCTCTAAACTAGTGAATAGTGGGTCCAGCACTGCTGAGGGCTGCTGCGATGGGGGTCCCTTGAGACTGGGCACAGTGGATTTTCTCTGCTGCTTTGGACTTGCACAGTCAGGTCTCCGAGGTACTTTGCAAAGCTGGAGTGGGGTTGAAGGAAATTATTTCCTCAGACCTGTATCAGTGGCTGCTAGCTGCTTTGCTGCCTGATCCATGGAAGGTTTGTAGCTCTCCAGATGGAGAAATGTTCCTTTTGTTTCCTGGCTCCTACTTTGTTTGATCACTGCTATTGGGTGATTGTTTTGAATGCTTCTTATTTTTTTGAGCTGCTTAAGTGTTGAGGGAAGAAAAAACTATTTATGGATGGATGACAGCACCAGGCAATCCCTCTGCGTGTATATTTGTAATATGTAATGTTTACTCTAGGGGATGCTTGCATTCTAGAGGCTTTCATTTGCAACTGTCAGCCAAAAAAGGAAGGCTGGAATTTGGTCGTCTTCATCTAGTCTCTGTATGAGAGACCTGGGAGCACTGCAAAGGAAGCACTTGCTAGAATACCAGCTAGAAGAACACCARGTGGTGAACTGGTGTGGTGCTGTGGCATGAATAAGCTGTTTTGGCCCCTAGAAAAATGTTGGTACTAGGCTTTTGTAGTGCCTGTTCTAGTTGCCAGCCTGTGATCGTCGTCTTGAGCTGGAACACAAATGCATCCCTTCTGAAATGAAGCCTGCTTTCCATGCCCTATAGGGAAAGCTGCTCTTACAACTGTATTGCATCCTTCAAAAGGCTAGTTCCAACATCTCTACAGCAGAAGAAAACTGGCTGAAGTTGTCTAGGACTTCTTCTTTGAGTATTAAATATCTTGTGTGTTTTGACTCCTTTGTGGGTAGCTGTAGAGATGACTCTGGTATATCCAACTGGAAAGGGACTCCAAGGTGGGTGGAAGGAGCTGGAACAGCGCACACCAGCAGGTAGCTGGGGGGCTTCACTGGGATGTCTTGCTCAGCCTGGCCTTGTGGGTATGAACTAGAGCTGAGAAACCAGGCAAAATTATATTTATAAAAGACATTGTTTTCAGTCTTCCTACCTACTGAAGACCATCAGGAGGAATGTAAGTCTCTAGCATTACTGTGTATCAGGCTCCAAGTCCTCTGTGTGGAAAACTTAAGGGAAGGTTTTCTTCCAGCCTGGATAACACATAGGTGACCATGATGTGAAACCAAGGGTAGCTGGAGGCAGCCTGACTGAAGATGTACTCTCCTAAGGCTTAATGGTGCAGCAAAAAGGAGCAGTGCATTTGCTGCAAAGGGAAGACAAGCTCTGGTGGCTCTGAGTCCACACCCTCCTTAAGCAAAGGAGCAGAAATTCAAGTGCCTTTCTGAAGGGGACATCAGAGGTGTAGCATATGGATCAAATAGATGGTATTTTAGATAGTGTAGTGCTATCTCTGCTGTGCAGGGTGTGCTGCATAGGTGGTATGCATCACCCTTCCTCCCTCATGGACCGGAGGGGTGAGCTGGCAGGCTAAACAGAGTAAGTGTTGTGTAAATGTTGCTTACAAGGCTGTACGTGCTAATGTTTAACTCTCTCCTCTTGTTTTTCTTTCCATSCCTTAGGCAATACTGACCAGTGCACATCTTGACAAGATCTCCTAGCAACCTTTCTGCAGGCTGAATGACAGCGGGAGCAGCAGGGTAAATTGATGAGCTTGCCTGGGGAGCCTATAAATAGGCAAAATCGGAGCACACGATGGGTCAGAAGGTCACAGGTGGGATAAAGACTGTGGATATGAGGGACCCTGTATACAGGCCACTGAAACAGGAGCTCCAGGGACTCGACTACAGCAAACCCACACGTTTGGACTTGCTACTGGACATGCCTCCGGTATCGTATGAAGTCCAGCTATTGCATTCATGGAACAATGATGATCGCTCGCTGAACGTCTTTGTGAAAGAGGATGACAAACTCATATTTCACCGGCATCCGGTGGCTCAGAGCACAGATGCCATCAGAGGCAAAGTGGGATATACACGAGGTCTGCATGTGTGGCAGATCACATGGGCGATGAGGCAGCGAGGCACGCATGCTGTGGTAGGGGTGGCAACAGCAGATGCCCCTTTGCACTCTGTAGGTTACACCACGCTTGTAGGAAATAACCATGAATCTTGGGGATGGGACCTTGGGCGCAACCGACTGTACCACGATGGGAAGAACCAGCCAAGTAAAACCTACCCTGCCTTCCTAGAACCAGATGAAACTTTCATTGTGCCGGACTCCTTCCTGGTCGTTCTGGACATGGACGATGGGACACTGAGCTTCATTGTAGATGGGCAATACATGGGTGTTGCATTTCGGGGACTCAAAGGGAAAAAGCTATATCCAGTGGTAAGCGCAGTGTGGGGACACTGTGAAATACGGATGCGCTACTTGAATGGACTTGACCGTGAGTATAACTCCCTGTATTTTTTTTCAAACAGCACATATCTGTGGGCTACTTATGTGCAGGCTTACCACCTCCCCCAGGGAGGGCTTTTAGAGGGTGAGGTTTTCATGTCAGCCTTGTGGTGGTTGGCTACATCTCTGAATCCTTAATGGCCACTTCGRAAGGAGCCTGTCTGGCTGGAAACACATGTGCTGTTCCCATGGCACTGCAGGGAGCAAGCAGGGCATGGGAAGATAATAYGACAGGGGAAGGTGTTATTGGCTGTTTGCTGGCTATCTGTCTGGAGAGCTGACAAGCTTTTGTTTCTATATTGCTACTAAATTCTCAGCAGAGATATCCTTTCGATCGACAGTCGCATTGTTTGCAGTGCAATCCTGGTGCCTCTCTGTAGGGAGCAGTCTCTGAAGCACAATCACCTCCCTTAGATGCCTGATGAAGGAACTTCTAAAATCCCCCGCAGGCAGRAATGGGAAGATCTCTGTCCCTGTCCGATTGAATGGGAATGTCCCATCAATCAAAGTGGCCCACTCTCTTGCTCCTTTCAGGGCAGGAAGTGCTGATTCCTAGTRTGGGGCTGAATATTGTAGCCAGCACAGTTTGTGCCAGGTCTTCTAAGAGGGATGTCAGTTCCTAGCTAAGCTTAGTAATAGCTTTGGCTGTCCAAATGYGCAGAGAAGTCTGTTATCTCTCATAGTCAGGGTTCCTATTGGGCCAGACTGACTCAGTTGTATGGGTGGGGTGGAGGAAGAGGTGAAGGAAGTGGATTAAAATCTGGATTTATGTTGTTACTGAAATAAATTTGGCAAGGTTGATATGAAAAGGGTAGTGTATTTCTCCTGCATTCCRGAGCAGTGTCTGCCCAAAGGCTGTAGCATACTGGATTCCTTTATTTGAGAGCAGAATGTGTTTGTTCTAATGCTGGGCCAGCAGTGGCAAACTCCTGGCACTGGTGATGTGAGGTACAATAAAGCTGGCACTAAGCACCAAAATTCAGCTGTGACAAACTTTCTTTTTAAGAACTCTCATAGAATAACCCAAAAAGCCTTGCTAAGGGGTAAAGAGCTAAATTCACAGACCAAAGGAAAAGGAACCAGATAGCATCTCATGCTGCTTAAACACCTTTGTTAAACTCCTGGTTCCCATTAACTGGGGGTTATAGGCATACTCCTCTGATGATACATCAGGAGGAAGTTACTTTAGTTAGATAAGTCCTGTTTGGTTTTGTTGAAGTAAGAGTAAACATCTCCATGCAGCAGGGTATTCCCAGGGCATTGGTAAAGCTTGGACCAAGCTGGATCCAAGTGGACGTCTACACAGTTTAGTCTTTTGCGGTTTGGCTTGTCAGACATGAGGAATAATAGATGAACTATTCTGCTGTTTTTCTTTGAAAATACTGAGTTTCTTGGCTCTTCAGCTTTTGAGTCTCAAAACTGGTTAAAAACCAGGGCAATGGGACACAAGTCTTGGATATTCAGCTTATTCTGCCATGGAGTATCTAATGGCTGTAAATTCTATATGAAGCAACTGACTTAAGGACTTATGTTTATCTACTGAGATGCTCTATCATGACTGCAGTTTCCATCATGAGCCACAACATAACTGATCTCTTCCAAGGAAGATTTAGCTCTGGAGGAATTTTTGAGTTTGGTACCRTCCCTCAAGTAGGTGTATTGTTCAGCTGATTTTTGCTACTATTTTCTGTTTGCAGGACTGGAGTGAATAGGTGGGAAAGGTCTTTCCAGTGTCTACAGTGGATGTTAAACACTTAAGTGGATATTAAGTTGTGCCACCATTTCTTAGTGCTCAGTGTAGGTGTCTGCCTCCCACAAATTACTTTATTCTTTTTTTTTTCTGCAGCCAGCCCTCTTCCCATCAGCTTTTAGCAGATGAGCTCAGAGCAGGAATAGCAGAACAACCCTGGAGAATAGGAATCTTGATTTGAGAGCCCTTGGCAAAACACTTTCTCACACCAGCAGGAAGGAGCCCAGCTTTTTCTGCCACACAATGGCTTAAGGAATGGCAGGAGCTGCAGTAACCAGGCTTTGCAAGTGTCAAAGCCAAAATCTGCAGCTCCCCTCAGAGCCAGCAAGTCTGGAGTTGTCAGCACAGAACTGCACTCAGCAAGGAAACAGCCACCTCCTGTATTGGACTTGGTTGTAATGTGCTCTCGGCATAGGAGCGAATCATGGGCATGAGGCCAGGAATGACAGGATGCTATTTTGGCACAGATAGAAAGAAGGTGTCTGGCTCTAACCACTTCTGAGCGTTCAATAGCAGCACTGTGTCCAGTGATTGTAGTGCTGGTGAATGAAAGGAGGTCAGACGCATGCTTGCTTTCTTGGTCTATCTTTTGTCAGACTGGGTTATCAGTGCAAGCTAGATGAGGATAAAGTTCTTAATCTCTTTGGGAAGAAGATCCTTTCTGTTTTTAAGGCCGTTAAACTGGAATATGTTTGTTATGCTAATGCCTATAGGCCTTGAAGGTCAGGGCCCCTTGTCCTGGGTGTTGGCTAGGCAAGCACTGTGTGCTTCAGGACAGTGTCTGTGTCCAAGCAATCTCTAGGTCTGTCCCATCTCCTCCTGCTCCACGTAGAGTCTAGCATATTTGTGCCCCAGCAGCTTGAGAATAAGCTACACTGGAAAGTCCCGAAGGAGTGCTGCCAATAATAGGTTCCTCTGGCAGTATTGCGGCCAGAGCTGAGACGTGCAGYGCTGCTGTACAGAGACCTGTCCCTGCAGAAGAGGCAGTGTGGATCTTGGAGCAGCTCATTAGGAGGCAAGACCTGCAGTGCGTTGGGCTGGATGCAGCTATGTTCTGCATGAAGGTGCTGAGCAGCTGTGAGGCTGTTTTCACCTCATGACACAGAGCAGATGTGGCTAATGGTGGGGCTGGGGGTGTAACAGCGCTGCTCTGATGGATCTGTTTGCTGATTGATGTCTGCCCAGCTATCACTGCTGAAGGGGTGTGCGTAAAGACGTGTAACACCTTGAATGTTGAATGGTTGAGGCACTGGGAGAACTGCTAGAAAAGGCACTGTACTGCAGCAGCTAATAGTGTTTGAACCATAATGGGAGGGGGGAAGCAGGGCATTAGTTCAGCTCTTTGGCTGCTAACTTCAGGGGGAGACAGACCAATTCGAAAGTGCAATTCCTGACTTCGCTACCATGTCCCTCCGCAGGTAGCAGACTCTCCTTCTCACAAACTTTTTGCCAAAAATTGGATATAAACTAGCTCTCTGCTTTTCACTGGAAATGTTCTCTACATGGAGCAGTCTGAATATTTTTATTTTCCAAAGTAGAATCAGGATGTGGCCTGATCAGAGGCTACTGACAGCACTTCTGTCTGAGCTTTTCAGTGCTAACTGTAATATATGAACCTGGAAGGAAGGGATTTTTATCCATCTTACTGCATTTCTTACCAGTATTCATTCCATCAGTAACATGATCATGTTCAGGAGAATTAAACTTTCACTGTCTCAGCTGTTTAAAACAGCTGTATGAAGTAAATTAATTTGGCTTGAAGTAGTGGAAGTTAGAGCAGTTGGCATCTATCAAAAGTTCCTGAAAACTGCGGCTTCCCAGCCAAGCTTTTCCRTTCCTGTGGATGTTTTTTAGGTGCCTCTGGCCTGAGATGTCTCTAAAGAAAACTTTTAACGGTGCATGCTGAGCACTCAGGCTATTAGAAGATTGTCCAGTGATGTCCTTAATTCAGGATGCCTCTGTTTTAGCTGTGTCTTGTGTGAGCGGGACCCCGCAGCCTYGAGCAGTGCGCTGTGCATAGGTGAGCTTGGGCAGCCTCAGTAACAGAAGCTGCAAGAAAATTTATCTTCCTTCTGTGCAGCTCTGTTCGCTCTAGCTTTGACCTCAGCAACCCCTTTATGTTGTGAATGACTCTTCAGCATGAAAGGGCCCAATATGCCATGCTTGAAAAATTAATATTATCTTGTTTACTGTTTAAAGTACAGCATGCAGAAATAGTAGCCCAAAGCTTGTATTTTTCCTAGGTGTGTATGATGCAGGGGGAATCCTCCGATGGAAGCCRTTGCACTACATTCAAGTGTAGCAACATGAAGCTTAATGGATGATTTTACCCATCTCATGGGGATCAGGTAGTAGGAATGAAGGGGCTGACAGCTGTTACAGTACTAGAGAAGAAACACAAGTCATGGTCCTTTCTGTGTACCTGTATCACATGGTGCTATCAAACTGTGCTGTAGTCTTTTATTTTCAGTGAACCTCTTACAAAGGTGTTTGGATACTGCCATGAGAGTCACAAGCTAGATGTATGTTCTCAGACTTGAACAGTATTGCAGAGAGGTAACTTCCTTAAGTGATTCTAATACTCTTTCCTTCACACACGTGTGGCTCTAAATACCTTCCACAGAAAGTCATCCTCAGCCTGTGTATTTGACATGTTAACGTTGCTGATGCAGTGCTGAATGGCTTGGGTCTTGTGAACAGGCCCAGCATTCACTTCTCTTGCTCGTATTTTTCTGGGGATTTTTAGAGCTAGCAAAGTGAATGTGTAGCTCGTGGGTTGGGATGCTAATGTTTTGGATGTTTTTCTTCCAGCTGAACCACTGCCTCTGATGGACTTATGTCGGCGAGCTGTGAGGCTTGCTCTGGGCAAGGAAAGACTGAATGAGATCCCTACGTTGCCACTGCCAGCTTCCCTCAAGAGTTATCTGCTCTACCAATGACCTTCATGTTCAAGGACAGAGCTGGAACCAAGGCAAACAATCTGGAGCTGACCCACTGGGCAACGGGTTTGCCACCCTCACGTCACCGCTACTGTTGGAACTCCTTGGCTGAAGTACCCCTGTCAGTGCTAAAGCGAATTCTCAAATAATCCTTGTTTCACAACTAAAACGAGCATTTTGTTCTTTGGAAGTTGCTTCTCCAGCACACTTACAAAAGGAACCTTTGCAGAAGCTCTGTGCTTCCCTGCTTCTCCGGATAAAGGCTGTACTGGATCCTTTGGGTTGTAGAGCCTATGAGTAAATTATTCCTCTGCGCCAGCCAAAGGGGAGATCATAGCTTAGGGGAAGGGAAGGCAGTAGGAGTGGAGGTCTTTCTTAAGACCAGGTGCTAAGAATGGAAAGGTACAGGGTGGCCAGCAGAGGTGGGGAGAGTCTGGAATACCAAGAGGAATTATCAGTGGGATGTTAAAACCAAAAAAAAAACCAACAAAAACCTTAAACACCAAAACCAAGAACCTTTCCACCAGGACACTTAACTTGGAGAAAGTGGTTATGTAGCTGATGTCTGTCTGTCTGTCTCTGCTAGGACTTCTCACTGTGTTCTGAGGTTATTTAATAGTGAATCTTGCTTTCTTGTTTCTGCCACTATCACTTTCCCAGTTCTCCTCTGTTTGTCCTGCCTTGTCTTAGTGGGTGTGACTCCGAGCAAGCATCCCATGTCTTCACCTGCCCTCTTCCTGTTGACTTAAAACTGCAGGTTTTAGTCTGGAGTCAGGGGGTTCCTTGCTAGTGTGGGGACAGGGAAAGGACAAACTTGTCCTGCAATATAGGCCAGGGTGGATGAGCTCTGGGACTGGTTGCACAGCTATAGGCCCTGCAGCCTTAAGTCTGCTTTCTGTATAGCCTGTCCTTGTTAGGGCTTTAGAAACACATACTGAGGTGTTCCTCTAATGTCTCTGCCAGGGTATTCTCTTCAGTAAGCTGCTTAAAGTCCTCCAAAGCTTTGTCCTGTCATAGACCATCAGCCTAATCTCCTCTTAGCTATGCAGCAGGAATAGTTCTCCCTGTCCCTTGCTTGGGGGTGGGAAGATGTCCCAGACAGAGGCAGGTAGCAGTGTGACTACAGAATTGCCATCAGCAGACTGGAAATCTAGAAGCTGGTGATTTGCTGCAGAATAATGTAACTTGTGAGGCTTTAACAGAGCCCTGTGGGGTCACCTTCAGGCACAGGAAGAAGAACAGGAACCTCCCCAGAGCTGGGAGGGGGGAACTGCAATAAACAACAGGACAAGCAATTCAGGCAAAATCAGCACATCCCAAATAAAGATTCCTGCCTCAGTAGCCAAGTAAAGAGAGGATTGGAGCTCTCTTGATGTCTCCACAGGCTACTATGCTGCCTTTCTGGGGTTATTTTGCACATTTCTTTGTCTTGAAAAATGTTTGTGTGGTTGGTTTTTTTGCTCTTGAGTTATTCCTTCAGTTCTGTGTAGGTACAAATGAGTTTAGTTGTTGAAAATGTTAATATATATATATTTGTGGTGTATGTATAAGAACCATGTTTTAAACAGCTGCTGTAGGGTACCTTTTTTAAAAATAAACTACTTGCATAGTATATTTTTTAAAGCACAGAATTGGTGCCAAGACTGGGTGGGGTGCGATGTGCCCCTTTTTTTAATCTTATCTTGTATAATTTTTTTTAACATAGGKGTTTGTACTAGTTTCTGTTACAGGGTGGGACACAAGTTGCACAAGAAAATTCAGTGTGTATGGAGCTCTACTTGGTTGCCTTCAACTTGAACCAGTGTCTTCCGTTAACTCCAGGGAAGCATCTGTGTTCTTCCCACTTCTAATGCTCTTTGCGCTCTCTTGTCTCCATCTCCTCTCACTGCCCAATATGTGCTTTGTACAGTTTTAAATTCTCACTTTCTATTTTATGGCTGTAGATAACATTCAGTAACCTAATAAACTTTATTAAATATTACTTGGTGATGGTTTTTATATGCATGACATGATCAGACCTCCTTACTACCTGTATGCTGGGGATTACTCCAGAGAACCCATCCCAAACAGGTAAAGCGAAGGGGGTTAGGTTAGCAGTGTCTTCACTTAACAGAATAACAGTTCAAAGCTGGCCTTTAAGAGCTATGTACAGGAGGAGGGTGAGCAGCAGCTATCACTACAAGTGCTGGGGTGTGGGGACCTGAGATCTTGCACGTCTGCCACTGGTGGCTGGAGATGGCTGCTCCAGACATAGCTGAATGAAACCTGGCATGACATGGGCGGCCTTGGCTTTCCTACTTTAATGTGGCTTAAAACCATCTCGTTATTATGCAATACTCCTGTTTCTTAAAATAGATTCAGGTTTGCTAAGACACTTTTAAGCTATGGTCAGGGCCCTGATTATCTAGCCAAATTTGCTGCATAGCCCAGGCCAGTAAACATACAATTTGAGACCTGTTTTGCACAAGAGGATTCATCCTTGGGCTATCGGGAGCTATGGATGATATTGGCTGTAGAATACAAATTGTTTTGTGCTTGCTGATGGTGCCTTCTGTCTCTTCCACCTCCAACCTGTGCAGTACAGAGATGCTATCAAATTGCAGCAGCGGGTAGGTTAAGCCTCTCCAAACTGACTGAAGGTGAGGTGGGTTTGTACTCGCCAATTATGGCAATGGCTCCAACTCCTTCTCCCCTCCATGCTCGCTTTTCTGCCTTCCCTGCAACTCCCAACTTGGGTGTGAAAAGCGAATGATTGCATCAGTTCAAACACTACAAAATGTGAGGCTCAACTCAAGCTCAGAAGTATGCTTTTAAGCTGCTTATCTGCTGGGTGGGGAGTTGTGTGTGGGGGGTGGGTTTTGTTTTTGTTTTTAAGTGGTTTCTTGCCTTTATCTCCTATCATGGCAAGGGTTTTTGAATTTTAGAGGGCTTCACCTCCTTTGAGGACAACTGTTTGTGAATGCTAAGCTAAACAGCCAGCATGTCTAACGATCAGCGGTGTTTTGTTTTGCTGCAGGTAGAGAAACTTTTTTTTTTCTGCCCATATGTGGGCAAATCTAGCTTCTCCTTAGCTTTCAGAGAAAGGTTGCTTCCGAGCTGGGAGTGTGGCTGGAGTGGCGGGTGCTGGGAGAGCAGCAGGCTGGGCCCGGGGAGGGCCCACAAGGTGGGGCGGGTGCAGAAGACTGAGAAATTAGTTCATGCTCAGCTCCAGACACCCAAACAGGCTTGTGTTCCAGCTGCACGGAATATTTGAAATAAATGACCTGCTTGGGGCTGGGAGTTTGCAGTGTTTATGTACAGTGCCATGGTGACGATGGAGGAAGTCATGAGATGAGGACTGGACCTGGTGGAATCAACAAATGATATCACAGATTAGCAAGTCCTAATGAATCAGTGGCTCTCTGCTTCGCCTGCTATTGCCTGTGTTCAGGCGCTGGCATGCAGCAGGCAGACCTGCTCCCTTCTCCGAGTAGCATTAAAAATCACGAGTCCTGCTTGTATCAGGGTCTCCTTGAAACCCAGCCCTCTTATGCTGGCCAGCGTCTCTCATCTTCCGGCTGTTGCTGGCTAATGTTAATGCACATGGAACTACTCCTCTACGTTTTATAGGAGGCTTCTGGCCTTGATAGTTTGACTGCTTGGCCTTGCTGGCGATACAGAAGTGAGGTGGCAATTCTGCAGAGAATCTGGCATCCAGATGCTCTAGTCGGGCAGGGGGGTGGCTTTTGTTTCTTCCTGAAAGTTGAGACTTCGGTAGAAGTAACTTGAGTCTAAAAAATTTCCAAAGGAAAAGTTTTGATTGAAGGCCTTTGATAGGTGATAAGAAAATAAGCCATAATACTTTAGCAGTCTTGCCACAATTCCTTTTGAAAGGAAAGGCTGTTTTGTGTGCAAGTTATGCTTCTGTGCAGCATACCTGGGCCAGCGAACATTCCTGCTGTGGATTTTGGCCAAAGCTTTGGCAATGTCAATAAGGCAGAAAAACTTGGGGGCAAAAGGGACTGTTCCCAATTCTCTCCTTTATCTGCAGAACTGAGGTGAATTGCTAATAAAATGACCTGCCCGAGCTCCAGTAACTTTCCTAACAGAGCCTAGATGTCAGTCTGGATCTCTCAAGTTTTTACCCAGTACCAGCRTAAGACAATCTTCCTTTCCCAGTGCCTGAGATGTGCAAGCTAGAAGGATTTACATCATACTTCTAAGAACCTATTTTGGCAATTGTGTTTTCTCTACTAAGTGAATCTGTTCTTAAGACAATCATGAAAAACATTTCCTAGTATGCACCCCCTCTTCTCTCCCATATACTTCTTATGCAGAGCTAATGTTGATCTTATGCCAAAGACGAAGTTACATTTGACTGGAAAGGGATATATTTAGTGATTTATTTAGTTAAGTTTATTAAAATTAAAAACTTAACCTAAAACACAACCTTTTTTGGCACAGAAAACAATATTGAAGGGCGCAAAACTCATTCTATGCTTGCACAAAACGCACTGGAGCATTGATCCTGTCCTTGCACATGTTTTGATTTGAGACCATTGCCGGCTTGTCTGCCCTTCAGACAGAAAACTATTTGAAGCAGCTGCCAGATGTTTTGTCTGACTTATGTTTTACAACTTGCTTACTGCTTAGTAATGCTCTTCCCATCAGCCGTTCAAGCTGCCCTTGTGCATTCTGTTCCTGTGGCATCTCCATGCTGGTTTCCTGCCCCTTTGCCCCAGTCGCGTACGCACGTAGCATGGGGGAGATACAAGTCCAAGCACTTCGTGCAATGGTTTGGTATTGCACGTCTGCTGCGCAATCTGCTGGCCTCATCTGGGACCTTTTCTGGGACTAGCACAGACCAGCCGCATTCCTCTGCTCACATGTTGCTGTAGTGTAGAGAAGTTAAGGTGGTTCACAGTCTCTTATAAAAGCAACTGGGGCTTGYGCGAACAGCATTATGTGGGTTGAGGCCTCATTCAGTAACTAACGCTGCATGGCCACAGCTCACGGCTTGGATAGCCTCTCTGATTAGCTGCAACTTAGATGAATTACAAACCTTCCTTTTCTCCCCCATGAGCAAAATAGGCAATAAATTCTTGAGCACGATGAAGCAGGGCAAAGACCTTAGCTGTTTTCTAGAACTGTGATAAATTTGAAAGACACACGGGGATGCCCAGCAGGGATGCCTCAAGATTTCCTTCGTGTTTACCCARCTCCAACACCATCCCAGCCATTTATACCATTTGTGTAAAGTCTCTCAGCTGGGAGTAGTCTGATGTGTCTACAGGTTTAGAAGCACACCTCCGTGGCTTTCTGTGCTTCTGCACCACTCTCACTTTCCTCCAACATCACATCTGTACACATGCAGTATCTTAAGGCAGAGTCCTTGCTAAATGGGTTTAACCTACTGTTTTTCACTTTGCTCAGACTTGCCTCTTTCAGCAGTCAGGGGGCCTGCATCCACGCCTCCCCTTGGGCACCTAGCACTGTGTTTTCCTCTAACATCCTGTACGAAGAGGTGGGATTGCTCTGAAGCCAACAGCTCGTGCCCGGGGAAGCCTCGCTGTGCAATGGTACTGTGGGGACATAGGCCTAGAAATAGATACTGCTTCTGGATAGCCTTCAAGAGAGCGCCTTGTCTGTCCTAAGGGCTTCCAAAATGCCTACAGGAGTCTTTCCGTGTTCCCTCTCAGAACCTTTTGCTAAGCCATTAACTATTATTTAGAAGGACCTAGCAGAATTTTACTGTCTGAAACCCGCATAAGCAAACATGCTCTCCAATTTATTATTACAAAGGGCACACAGGCAGGCCAGAAACACCTGCCTCAACTGGCATCTAGCCAGGACACAGGTGTTGCTCTTTTTTTCTTTTTCTTTATGAAAAAATGCTGAGGGCTTCCCACAGCTGAGGTGCTGAACTCTGTTCTCTAGCTTTTCCCAAAGCAAGCACCTTTGGAAGTGCAAGACTTTCTTGTGCACTGGGCAAGTGGTTCATTGATCTGGAAGGTAAAGTGCCACCTACTGAATCAGTAACTTAATTTCCTGTAACAGGCTGGATGTTTCCCTTGGAAGAGGACCACCTAATATTGATATGGTCTGTTCCTACTTAATTTGAGGTTCAACAGAGGGAGAGTTGAGGAGTAACAGCTGTTATTCCTGAATACAATCTGTATTTTTCAAACTGTCTAGACACCTGGGTGGGTTGCACACATTACCAGCAGAGCTAGTTAATCATGTCAAACTTTTTCTTTCTATAGAGGCCCTTTTTTGTTTTGTTTTGTTTAATGAGCTATATGGAAACCCAAGGGAAGACATGGACTCAGGCAGACAAGTGGGGAAATTTGATCACTAAGGCTGAGATTTGACATTCTTCATTTTCAACTGATCTAGATAGTGCACAAATTTCAGGATTTCAGAAGTTATTGGCTGTGCTGTTTAATAACAACACTCTGACACAGTAAACCCTTAAAACAGCAAGATGTATTAATGTATCAGATTTGGTCTCTGTGAAATGCTAATTAATGAAAAGATTATTGGAACCGCTGCACAATAGGAAATTACAGCAGTGAAAATGAGGTTTGTAGAATGCTAGAAATTACGGTTTTAATTGATTTTGTAATGGAAAAGGTAGAAGAATGAGTACTGAGTTCTTGTGATGCATCCTTCTCAGATAAACACAGAAGTTTTTAATTAATGTTCTCACAGATGCCAACTGTCTATTCCAAAGCGCAGCGCTGTGCAATAAGATCCTCATTATTAGAAGGGAAAGAAGGTGGGTTTTGATACATAATTTGACATTTTTGTTTGCATTAAAAAATCATCAGCAAAACAGAAATAAGCCAAAGGTCTAAATGGGAGACAGACCTTCCTGGACAGGAACCCCTGCTAAGAAGCAGCATTCTGGAGTTAGGGCGCCCTTGGGATGGGCCTGCAAGTCCACAGGCAAGCAGCACCTCAGAGGATGCCTAACTTTAGAGCAAGAGACTCGTGTCACACATACTTTAGGTTTGTATTTTCTTGTTTTTATGTCTGTGTTTGTTAACTGTGTTTCAAACTTTGTAATCAAGACTGTAACTGACCTTCACTAGAATAAACTTATTTTCCTCTTTAAGGTTGCCTGGCATTAACACTGATCCCAAGTACATTTGCACAAGCACAAGGCATGTATGTTTCTTGAGGAACAGCAAAGGCAAAGAAAGTAATATTATGGTCAAACACGTAAGGTGCCTGCAACCTAAACAAGCATAAGAATCCCAGGATAAGCTACAGTGCATTTCCCAGAGAGCTTAACTAGGAGTCTAGCAGAATCAGGCACCAGCATTAAGTACCGTCTCCCAGATGGGTGTTACACAGTGCTTTCAGGAAGAGGCAAACACCGAAAGGGCAGATCCAACTTTGGAAGAACCCAAGGCACAAAAGAGCCTTGATTAAGAAAAGGCCTTTGACATGTTAATCTCTTACCAGATGCATTTGGCAAAGGTTCAGGCTCCTCCCTGGGAAAACGGAAAAGAGGAAAGGATTTGGCCTAGGGGCTGGTTCAGTGCTCTGATCATGGCCCCTGCTTTTTGAAGAAGGTTGGTGGGTACAAGCTGGCGATTGAAGCTGAACCTGCAACCTTGTGGCATCTGAAACAGCAGGTTGGGTAACTGAGCAACAGTTATGGTGGGTTGGTTTGGTTGTTTTCCTGATGGTCAGCAGCTCCACATGGTGCAAGATATAGAGTGAGAGATGCAGCATGCTGCAGACTGCTCTTGGTTTGTAAAGCCTCTCAGATATCCTTTTTGCCAAGTTCTCTTGGAGGGAGATTGTGTAATCAAACCGGGTTGCATGTAAAAACACACTTGTGTACGTCCAGGCATGCCGGGTATTGCCAAAGTGGACAGACTGTCCTACTTGTGCCTGCCAGAAAAGTTGTGTTTTGTCCAGCGGAAAAGAAAACATCCTTTTCTCTTTGTGCTTTGGAATTTGTCTCTTCAGACTCTGATCTCATTAGCAGTGTTTCCATGCTATGACAAGTTTGGCCATCTTGGGTCAGGAACATAGTCCAGCAAACTGAGTCTTCCAACGGTAGCCAACACTCAACAGTTCTCCACAGAAAGTGGCTGCAAATGACCCAGTTCATGGACCCTCCGGTAATATGGCAAATTCTTCAAAGATTGCAGAGAGTTTGCGAAACGAAAGGGAGCGGATCATTATTGTGTAATATCTAGTCTTTTCTGCTGGTTGTTCTTTCCACTGCAGAAGATAGATAGTCTCTTCCTCTAAGCAAAGTAGACAAAGAGGGAGTAGTCTAATTTTATACCTGAGGTCTTTAATAGTTTAATTTTATAACTCAGGGAGCTGAGATGACTTGCACAAGGCTGTACACGAGCTCTGTATCAGAGCTGGAGATCAAACAGTTTGCTCCAGATGCACTCCCCAAACCCATCTTTCCTTCCAGGCTATCAAATATATTTGGAGAGGCTGTTTTTTTAAGAACCTGGCAGCTGAACAGAGTGACATTTTTGTTGTGCTTTGATTTATGCCCTGGTCCTATTCCACACTGACCTTTTGTTTCCTTCTTTACTGCCTGTATTGGATTAAAATGGCAGATTTCCTTGGACTGTGTCTTAAAATGAGGCTACAGTTGGTAATTGATAGTTTTATTAAATATGCCCCATGTTCTGCATTCATGTTTGGGGGCTATCAGAATGGCTGCATGAGAAAAATCCACATTAGATACTAGTGAAGTAAAATAAAAAGTCTTAGCATTTGTTCTCAGCTTCAGGACCACAGCAACAAGGGTTGTTTCTCCCCTCATAGACCTCTGGGCCAATATACTTTTGAACTGCTCAGAACTTCTGCCAATCATCCTTAGATCAACTCTTGCCCCTGCCAATTCTGCACAAAGTCAATCCACGGCCCGCCTGGTATTGCTGTGCTCTCCTGCAGCTGCTGCCTTAGTGACTGAACTTTCCCTCTGTGGTTTGAGCACTGTAGCACTTCTCCAGCCAAGCCGCTATGCATTAGGTCTAATAGTTCGCTTACGTTATTATGAACTTTCTGCTTCAACAAGGAGCCAGTGGCTCTTTCTAAAGGGGGGAGGTCTTGTACCTTAGCGTAGTTCTTCTTTAAAATTCAGCAGCTGCTGTGTAAAATCACAGGGTGACTCCATCAAACTCTCTTTATACACTCCCCTGGGTGGTGGTGCACTGCTTGTTCAAGGGGAAGGAGCAGATGGAGCCCAGAAGTTTGTTTTGCTCTTTCCCAGCTTAGCTCCATGGCTGGAAACCTCCTAAATTCTGTCAACTGGCAGTGAAAAATGAGTGGAGTGTGAAGGCCAGACAGCCGAGGTGGTCCTGCACCAGAGCCCTTCCAAGTGCGGTAGGCACTGATCATTGCCTGGCAGAGCCTCAATGGCAGCAAAAGGACAGATCAAGGGCTCCTGCTAGCCATTTTCCCTGCTTTTATGTCCTGCTGCAAGCAGAAGCAAAATGATTGTTAGAGATAATAACACGACATTTTGCTGCAGGTGTGACATCCAGAGTCTCTCTGCATGGAAGCAGAGCAGCTCCCAGTTTCTGGGCTTTTCTTGGAAGGGTAAGAGCTGTCCCTGTCCAGTCTCCCTTTTCAGTTGGGTGACTAGTTTGTTCGGCAGCCACCTCGTGGGGGCATGTTTAGACAGCCAAGTAAAGGTGGGGAGGAGAGGAAGCAAAAGGAGACACTTTCCTGAAGCTAAGCTGTTTTTTAGAGGGGGTTGGGGGAGGTTCCTGGGAAATGGAAGTTGTTTTGTTTTGTTCTCTGAGAAAACATCTCCATAGCCAAGACAAACGAAGATGCCTGCTCTAGACCTTTTTACCTTTGGTCTTCTTGGGCCCCRTGTCAGTTCCCAAATTATTCTTATGAACTGTTTAATCTCAGGACTTTATTTCCCCTGTAAATAAATGGTATTTCAAATTCCAGGACAGCTTCAGATACTAATACCAGCTGTCTAGACAAAGAGCAGCCCACGGACATGACCATAAATAAAAATAGTCTTGAGGCTTTGGATTTTTTTTCTTCCTTCCCTTGTCAAGTGGCAAGAGAGGCTGGCTGTGTGAAGGCAGACGCAGCACTGTTCTCACCTCCTTTGCCATCTCTTGGAGGGGGTTGGAGCTGTCTGGGGCCATGCCAGGGGGTGCTTGGTGTCTTAAAAGTGCTTTGTATCTCTCGATATTAATAGCTCCCAGATAAGGAACCAGATTACGGAGCACAGCTCCTAGGTTTTACAGAGGCGCARTGGAAATGTTTGTATGCCTCTCAAGCATCGACTATATGGGTCTTTCAGTGGCTCTTCCTGCAGCAAGAGGAAAGCAGCTCCYGTTCTTCATTATGGTTGTGCAGAGTCGCTGCGCGGCTCTCTCCACAGCCCGTAACTACTGAGTTTTGGGTGGACCCAAGAGAGAACATGGGACCTTAGCCAGCAACGTGTTAAGACCCGCATTTATTAATTGTGGGGATTAACAGCCTTTATAAAATGTGGACATGTAGCTCAGATCGCCAAGGGAAATGCTGTATTTCTCCCCTTTTGTCAGCCTTTTCCATGCACCTGGCTTGCACCTTGCTCCCCTTATTCACACTATTGAGCAATATTAATTATCAGCAGCATCTTTCATTGGGTTTTTCAAGCAGACTGCAATCAGTAAAGAATTATTCTCCAGATTTACTGTCCGGTCTCATAAATTGTTAATAAGATTTGTCTTTTATGGAGCAGGAAAACTATGAAAGAGAACAAATTAAACGACTAAATTAAACTCTCAAGAGTCTGTGACACAGAGAGGAATAGGACCAAGGAATCCTGGACTGTTCTCTCTTTGTAGAGATGATCTCTCTGACATCCAGGGTTGTCTTGTTAAATTTGCTTTTCTTACGTGACTTAAGGAGGAAATGATACTCACTTACTTAAGCATGCACTGATATTTTCCTAATAGCTGAGCTGATGCCAAAGTGCACTGTGGGCTGAAGAAACAGATCACTTATTCCTGCAGTGCTGCTGCACCTGTTAGTAACGTTCTTTCACACGCTCCTGGGATGCCTGTCCATGGCTTTTCTGCAGGCCACACATAGCCTGTCACAGAGCGATGGGGACATGCGCATTCCCAGCTGGCTTTTAGGTGCTCGACCTACGTTTTTAATGCTGAGATGCATAAGCAAGGAAGGCAGGAGTGAAAGGAGGGGATTGCAAAGGACTGAGAAACACTTGCAGAGTTGTCTGACGGCCTGTTGGCCTATACTGCACACGCTGCCACATGCCGCTGTTGTCAGTATCTTGTTGCAAAGTAAATTCTTTTTTTTACCTCTTAATTGTATGTTTTCTACTTTTAGGAAAAGACAGGCATTTGAAGCTGTCCCCATGTGTCCCACTTCTTTGAGCCTGCTAAGAAGCCTTGGTAAATGTCTCCCAGTGGGATCAGGCAGGGCTTTGGTGCAGCAATGGCTCTTGTGCTGCTAGGAAGGGATCATAGCCAGCTTCCTAAAAAACCATGTTCTCAAGACATCTGATGTGAGAGTTCAGTGCTAACAGTCAACAGGAGGGCTGCCTGGAACAAAGATGCAGAGCTGGCGAGAGCCGAGCCCCTAGAAGAACATGTTACATAAATATTATCACAGAGCAGTCATCTACAGTAACAGCTCCCACTCAAGTGCTGCCTGCACATTAAAGAACCACAGCACTTAAAAAGAAAAAGGAAAAAGAAACTAGGAGTATACAAGTCCTGATTATTGAACAGTCAAGGTGCAATTCTTCAAGTTTCATATAGCAAACAGATTTCTGGCAAGGAGACCTATATGTATGTGACTTAAATCGTTTACAAACACATGTACATGTACTCTCAGCTGTTCACCATTAAAAATGATATTCTCTAGCTGTTTGGCAGGAGAGATGATTTATGTTCTTCGTTTCGAGTTGGGGAGATATGCATGAGCCTATGAGTGAGAAGTGATGGCTATATCAGTCCATTAAGGTCCTCGCCTTCTTTTTATTTGGCTCTACGTTATAGAAATTATATGCCTGGCTCAGTAGAGACCACCCAAGGTACCTCACAGAAGATCTCAGCTCGAATGCCACACAGAACCCCTCTCTTATAGCTGCCCACCTGATTCTGCCACCTATTTCCCATCAACTGTCTCGGACACTGCTTATGCTGCAGAAGGGTCTCCTTGCAGCAGCTGTGATACACACGTACCAGCCCAGCTGCAGACACATCTAACACCCGCCGAGGTCCTGAAGTTGCAGCAGAGAGGTGCGCACTACTGATTCCCTTTCCATTTGCCCAAACAGGAACGTTTTGCTTCTGTTTGTATGACTAAGGCAATGAAAAACACAACTGAAGTTGCAGTTTTCTTTTTCATGGTTCAGTACGATCTGTGGCACCTCCTTGTGCTAGGCTCTGTACACTAAGAAATTACCTTTATTTCGTGTGAAGGGGGTATAGATGGAAGGGAAGGAAAATGAAATTACCATTAAAACGTACAGTTAGTTGTGAATTCTACATATTTCTATACCTTTCTTATCATTGTCAACAGGCATGTGGGTCATGGGTGTTTAAAATAACTCCTCACCTCTCAAATAAGTGCACTTTGCAAGTGGGTATTATATACACAATGAAAATAACTGCTTGCTGTTTTTTGCTTCTCCAAAACCTTTGAATTTTCTATTCTAATATGAACACAGCAATCACTTCCTGCCTGTCAGTAACAACTCCTTCTACCCCAAAATTTCCTGGGAATCTCTTGCATTATTTGAAAGAACAGTCCTTTTTGAGACAGTAACGGTTGTGTCCCCTGAGAATGATCTTGCTGCTTGCACCCAAGTCTCATTGACTGAGACGGAAGCAGCCAAACCTCCAAATGGATCCACACAGTGACTGTCAGACAACTGAGCCCATGGAATGAGCAGCCTAACTATACTCTTTGCAGTGTGGAAAATGGGTGTGATGGAGAAGATATTCCTGGGAGGAGGACAATATCTTAAATCACCTGAAGAAGGATCTTTTTAGATTTTCACAGCAGAGAGCATTATGCAGACTGTCAGGGCCCTAGGACACCGCTTTTTTTCCAGGGAACTGAATAAATCTTCCCAGAAGGCCTCTTAAAGAAGGAACAGTCAGGCAGAAACCATTTTAAAGGAACATCTCTCTTTGTCCTCACACCCAGTGATGACTCACATGGCCTTTGCTACTCTGTGTAGAAGGAATGGAATTTRTTGCTTGACTCTGGAAGACAGGGCTGAAGGGAGACCAGGCCAGGAGCCAGAGTGGCATCCGCTTGGAAACTGCAGCGCTCTGAAGCAGAAGATACTTGTGCATAGAACACATTCTCTTCAGATCTGAAATCGTAGCTGTACTTTATAAAAAACAGATGAGCAAGGCTACAGTTAAGGGCCTGACCACTCATGTAAACAAAGGCATATGACATGTGCCTAAATATCAGGAAGATGAGGACTTGCCTTACAATTTTAAGGACAATTGTAATTAGGAATGGGCTTATGCTAAATCCCATTGATGTCAGTGGCAAAGCTTGCATCGATTCAGTGATCTCAGTGTTTGGCTTCCCTTGTCCTCAGTTCAGGGACATGCTTAAGCACGTGCTTATGTGCTCGGGTTTTAGTACCTGCTCTGATTTAAGCATTCACATAGGTGACCTCCTTGAAGAACACCTGAGTTAAGTCTGTCTGTCCTTACCACTAGTTCAAAGCTAATTTCCCTGAAGGGAAGACTAAAGGCAGAAGAAAAGAAGAAGGAAAATCACAAAGGTTAAAAAACTTTCAGTGGGTTGCTTTTCTCCTGACAAATAAATGGGCAGTTATGTACTAAAGAGGAAAATAGGTTAAAATTTTCACATTCTGTTTTGTTTATATTTGAAGAGTTGTGCTCATATAATTGTGTTGAACATGGATGTCTTTTCAAAAGAAGCAAAATGATAGTTTGATGGTTCCTGACCAAAAAGAAATTCAGAACTCTCATTTTGTGGGAAATGTTCAACATTTCAACATTCTTTTCCAACACTGTCATTTTTAAGAAATCCCCAAATTCCTGCTCCCCACCAGCCTTTCTGGCCAGCAGTAGTAGACTCAATGCCAAAACCCAGCAGAAACAGTGTCTTCTCATACCGTGCGCACACCATATGTACAAAGCCTGCCCTCTGTTTTCAGTTGACTCTTCAAGAGGACCTACAACTTCCCCAGCACTTCGTTTCCACAGGTTCTCCAAAGGCCTGGGATATTCCAGGCTGGCTGTGAGCCAAAACAACCGTAAAGCAACCACGACAAGAAGTTCCCTTCTCTGTGTTACTTCCCCAAGACAGCATTTTGAGGAGCATAATGTTCACATTCTGTATGCCGTTCACCACTGGCCTGTTCAGGGTCCTTTCTCCGGGGCTACGATCTCAAGGAGTTTTTTAAATAACCGTTCTATGGAAAAGGCTTATATACTTCGTGTGTATCCATTGAGCCTGCTCTGGCACCACACAGGCAAGTGGTGCTGTGATGCGAGGGCAGTGATGCACATGACAGAGCATGGCTCTTTAGCACTGTTTTGCTAGGCTATGGTCTTTATTAGGATACAAAACCCAGGACTAGAGCTTTGTACTGAACTGGAATGCCCTAGGGATAAGCCCTGGAGTATGCATGAGGAAGGGGCTGGCATGGTTTCTAGGAGCTGGTGTGTATAACTACAGGGTAGTGGCTGGCTGGTGACCCCACAAAGCAAATTTCTGTAGGCGCAGGAGTAACGAAATACAAGTGTCCTACCATGGGATGTGGTGCTTCTGCCGAACAGAGCGTCTGTCTCAGGGCTGCCTGGTGCACGCTTCTCCCACAGAGTTCTCCTGTCGTGTCCAGGGTATGCTTCCTCCTCCAGGCATCGGATGAGCTCTGCTCATTTTCCTCTAGGAAGGTGAGGCGAGACTGGCCAGGAAGCTGGTGCCATTACGACTGTCTCAGGAATTTCCCCATTCCCCGAGCAGCCAGGGCAGAGGAATGGGGGAGGGAGGGGGAAAGGGCAGATGGATTTTCCAGGTATCAGCTGGGGAAAGAGGGACGGCAGAGTCTCGCTAAGAACAATGGGTTTGTTTTGAGCTGCTTGTCAGGAACTGACCTCTTTCCCCTCTCATCCTCTGAGCAAGTGATCCTTAGGGTCCTTGTTTTCTGCCTGCCCTCCCTCCCTGAGGTGACTCTTTCCTCTCACTCGGCGCAGTGACGCACACAGTGTCCACCAGGTCCCCCTGACGTCAACGCCTCTAGGCTAGGTCCTCGCTGATGTCTCTTTGGGTGTTGAAAGACTGTCAGGGTGGATTCTACTTGCAGAGGCCGGGTTATATTAACTGCCCTCTTAAAGCCAGCGCTCCAGCTGCCTCCTCTTGCAGGCAACCCAAGGCTTTGGCAGATACAGTGGCTGTGTGAGGGTGGATGCATTTAATTCCCTTTCCTCCCCAACCTGAGCACCTTCTGCAGGGCAGGCACACTTAGGAGGTCAGTTGCTGGTGGTGTCGCAAGGCGAGGAGGTGCAGCGCTTGCTTAAGGCCTGATGAAGGAAAATGCAAGTGCAGGCCTGGTGGGGAGGATACAGCTGCATCCTCTTGAGCGTACAGGCTGCAGCGGATATGGCCCTCCCTGTCAGGGACCTGTTGCTGTTCCACTGGCTGCTTTCTCCGGAAGCTCTAGCCATGATACACCCACTAGGAATGAATGTTGCTCACAGCATCTGTAATCAAAATATAACTCGAACCCACAGTCACAGCATGTCCCCTACCCAGCCTCCTCTGCAGAAGGAATAAAGCGTGGCGGGGGGATGCAAGCCAACGGCCGGCTTCAGGCTCTGCTGGTCACACAGACGCCGGTCGGGCAAGATCCGAGGAGGGTCTGATACCGTGCTCACTGTCGTGGTGTCCACCGTAAGTCAGCTTCCAGCCACGCTGCACCGATGTGCCGTTCTGGGTCCCACAGAGCAAGCAAGGGTGGGCTGTGGGATGTCAACACGTTATGCTGGTATTATACAAGTCTCACTGTGCTGGCTCCTGGCCCGGCCTATTGTATTAGGGCTGTAATAGCACTCGGTTGCATGAGTCCTACCAGCAGAGCAGCCACTGCCACACCAACATGACGTCGTTCCGCCCCGCGGATGTGCCAGAAGGACCGCATCCAGGGTCACACCGCTGCGACTCCTCCTCTGCCAGGCGGCGCGCTTTCCCCAGCTYGGACACGGGCTGCGAGGCATGTCGCTGGCCGCGCGGGCAGGCCGCTGCCGGGGGTCGTGGTGCCGTGTCTTTGGACATCCGGCACGCGGACGTTTTCCGGCTCCCCGCACGCCTCGTGCACGGGGCACGGCCGGGCGAGGGGACGGCGGGGCGGCTTTGCCCACGGCCGGTCCCGGCAGCGTGGTCCCGACGGCCAGACAGCGGCAGCCGCCCGTCCCGCAGCGCAGGCGGCCTCGCGCTCCCCGGCCGGCCCACGACAAGCGCCGCTTTCTCGGCTTTTCCCCCCACAGCGGCCTGCCCCACACGTCCTGCCCCACAGCGGCCTGCTGCCCAGCACCAGCCCCACAGCGGCCTGCCTCACAGCGAGCTGCCCCACAGCAGCCTGCCCCACAGTGGCCTGTCCCACAGCAGCCTTTCTCACAGCAAGCTGCCCCACAGCAACTTGCCCCACAGCAGCCTTTCTCACAGCGACCTGCCCCACAGTGACCTGCTCCACAGCGGCCTGCCCCACAGCGGCCTGCCCTACAGCGAGCTGCCTCACAGCATCGGCCCCACAGCGCCTGCCTCACAGCGGCCTGCCCCCCAGCGCCTGCCCCACAGCGACGTGCCCCACAGCAAGCTGCCTCACAGCAACCTGCCCCACAGCAACGTGCCCCACAGCGAGCTGCCCCCCAGCGCCTGCCCCCCAGCCACCCAGCGGCCTTCCCGCCCTGAGGCCCCCCAGCGCCGGCTGCCCAGCGACAAGCGCCGGAGCAGCCCTCCGGGCCTGGAGGCCAGGCGGTGCCGAAGCCCCTCGGACACAGGGACGTGGGACACGGAAGGTGGCAGCAGGTAGGAAAAGCCCTGGGGGCAGATTTGGGGCAGGGAGCGAGGCCACGGGGCGGAGCGGCCGCCGCGAGGCAGGGCCCGCCGGGCCAGGGCCAGCGCAGCCGGAGCGGGAGCAGGAGCGGGAGCCGGGGCGGGAGCGGGAGCCGGAGCCAGGGCGTCCCGGGCCTCGCTGTACTGCCGGGGGCGGCCGGGCGGCTCCGCGCACCGCGGAGGCAGGGGGACACGGAGCACCTGTGTCCGGGTGCCCGCAGAAGGAAGCGGCGCCAGCCCGCAGCCGCCCTCGGGGCGAGGACCTGCCGGCAGGGCTTCTGCGTGGAAGCTCTCCTGGGAAGAGGCCAGGAAGGCGGTTTTCAAATTTTGTGGTGACCGAAATCACAAAAAGGGGACAAAGAAGGGAAAGGGGCTATTCCTTTTTTTTTTTTTGCTTTATGCTTTGCGAAACTCAGTTTGGTTCTAATTAGGTGATGCAAATTCTTCAGATGAACTCCGGGTCTGAGGGGGATATAAGGTTTTACAGAGCCCGGCGTGAGGTTGTGTGTTTTGTACCTTGTCTCCTAGCAGCAAAAACCACATGGATGTGAGAGGTTGTTTTATGATCCGCCAGGGCTGTTGTTGGACAGGCTACAGTGAGCAGTTATTCCAACCACGCTGGACTGCTTCTCCCTCCCTCTCTCCTTCTCTCCCACTCGCTTTTTCTCTCTCTCTTCCCCCCACCATCCTTTATTTTTTTTCTTCTTTTTCTTTTTTTTCCTTTTCTTTGCCACCAGGCAAGTGTGAGAGAGGATGGACGCTTTCGTCCTCCTTCTGCCAGAACTCACGCACTGGACTTGGCATCAGTCTGCTTCTCTTCTCCCTTGCAAACTCCTTCCCCTTGCTGGCGAGGGTTTCACCAGGCATTTCGAAAGAGGCAGTGAACTATGTTGGTTACTCTTTCATTTGCTCATCTCTTCAGTGTTTCAAAAAAAAAAAAAAACAACAAACAAACAAAACTCTGTGCTCATGCTGTGCAGCAACTTCCGTAAGAGGTTTTCTAAGCAGCTTGGCAAACATTAATGAGTTCGGCCTCACAGTGCCCCTGCGTAGGAGGGGAAGGCTGTCATCTCCTTTTCTCAGCTGGGGAAACTGAGGCATGGAGAAGCTAACGGGTTTGCCTGGGCACACGCAGGGTCTCAGTCCCACCCGGACCTGGGTCGACTCCCTGCCTGGTGCTTTAGCGTGCTCAGATTCATGCTATTCCTGTCCCCCTGCCCTCCGTTTTACACGCTGACCGCAATTCTTCCTGTCACTCAGTCTGGTGACTTTGAAAGTTGTGACTGTAGAAATGACATCCCTCCATGCCCTCTGTGCTGCCTCACTCCCAGACCTGTTCGTTGAACAAGAAGGCTGTTCCTTTTGGTTGGAAAGGAGTTTGTAGCTGTCGCTTCCAGACAGAGAGAGACAAGCGAAAATCTGCATCAGACCATCACAAGAGCCCTCTGTTAGAATCATGTTTCACATCACTCTCCCTACACTGCCTTTTCTCTCTATCTTTGTGCATGCTGGACCCATGCAGCAGAAATAAGTATTGACAGTTGATCTTGCATTTAGCATCAGGACTGGTAGAGCTGTTCAGTGTAAGTTCAGTTCTGAATTGTTCCCCCTGACTGTGGAAATATCACCTCCTCAGTCGTCTCAGATTTTTTTCAGCTCACCTGAAGTTCAATCCAAGGACTAATGAAAGGATTGTGAGCCTTTCCATGAGCTTCAGAGCCCTTCGGGTCATAATCCAAAACACATATTGAAAGATTTGAGAGACTCATGAGAAAAAGCTCCCCTGCTATTCCCCTGAATTCACAGGGCTTCACAGCATGGATAATTCCCAGCTTCTTCACTGTTCTACAAGACAGAGGAGGAAAAAAAATCCCAGCAGAGAAAAAGCCATTGCCATGCAAGTGCCTCTCCATGCAATGCTTTCAGACTGTTGTATCAGCTGCCACCCACAGTCCTGCGCAAGAGTGAAATCATAAGTCATGGCAAAAGGGAGCGGAAAGCCTAAGGCACAGACCAGGAAGTAAACTCATGATTAAAGAAGAGATGCTGAGATACGGCACTTGCTCCAGACAGTTAGAGATGCAGATGCAGAACACCAATCATGGCTATGAATGAAGAACTGATAGCATCAGATATGAAATGCAGGTGTCCCTCAAAAGACCATATGTGACCTAGAAGTGTAGTGATGAACTGTGTTGGCTGCAGAGAGGGCCATTTTCTTAGCTTTCACCACCTTATTTTTTAGCCCTAATTCAGGTTCTTTGGCTGTATCTGCCCAGACAACTATTGGCCCACCACAAATGAGTCTAACAGAGAGCAAGAGTTCCTGCAAGGTTTCATGGAAATGGGCACCTGGTCAAGGACAGAGATGCTCTTTGTGATAGTCTCTATTGGAAAAGGCTGCCTTGTGAGTTCAGTTCTCATCAGAGACTGAAGAATTCAGATTTTACCTCCAACATAAGAAAAGCTGCACCTTATTAGGCATGAGAGAATCCAACCACAAGACATGCATCTACAAGAAACAAGGCTTCAGTCAGCTCCCCTGCTAGTACAGATATGCCTGCCTGTAAAGTTGGATCTTTCACTCCTGGTCTCTGTAAACACAAGGAAATTTTTGTTGCTTATTTTGGATAGAGGATGGATTTGGCTTTTAGGCTAATTCACACAGGGCAGTTGGCTGTTAGGTGTCTTGGGTCCCTACCCCCTGTCAAATGCACAGCCAGGAGCGTAACACACTTCCGACTTGATTTTCAAAGGTGTTGAATGCATTGCCTCCCACCAAGCTACAGGAGCTTCACTCAAGCCCAAGCTAGTCATGCCTGTTCCTAATCTTTTGCACATACCATATCTTCCATCCTAAAATCTCTTACGCATAGTAAGGGATAGAAAAAAGTATTACTAGTTCCATTTTACAGCTGGGGAAACAGAGACACAAAAGATCCATAACTGAGCCAGTGATAAACTGGAAAACAATCCCATAGAAATCTGACTCCCTTCTTCCCTGTGACGCACTGGGCCTCACACGCCGACATCAGTAGAGAATCAGAGCAGTGGAAAGGTGGCAGGTACTCTATCACAAGTCTGAAATCTGGCAGTCTCTAACCCATCCGTTGATGGGAAGTAAGAGAGTAAATCAGGAGTAGGACCACAGTCTGCTTGTTGTCTTCCTTTTATTATTTTCTTAAACATCTGTTACAGACCACTGTCAAAGAAAGATAATTGCTAGAAAAATACAGGTCTGACTCAGTGTGGCATTCTTTATGTCTTTATGAATCCTGGAGCAGGAAGAAAACGCAAATCAGCTTCTCTCCTTCCTGCCCTTTAGAAGGGGAAACTCTGCATTGTCCCTGCCTGGCTTTAAGTGGAAACAGGCTGCTCATGGAAAGAAAGTCTGTTCTGAGATGAAACCATCTGGCTCAGTTCAGTCTAATCCAGCCCAGACTGGGATTTGCACAAGTTCTTATCAGAATCCTCTGAGTGCTTGTTTCTGTTCTGCCAATGCTAGCACCAAGCTTTTATTCGTAGTGGGGTTACTATTCACAGTATGCACATCCAGGCAGGGGTGAGGAGGATTTATTTGAGTGATTGTGGTGATGACTGATTGTAATGCYAGATATGCCCCTGCATCAGTAAAGTCAAGGCCAAGCTACAACATATAAATCTTTCTCCGTACATAAATTGATGTGGTCCAGAGATGCCCATTTCAGTCCTGAATACAATTTTTTTCCCAGGTATGAAGGTGAGGAGACCTGTCTGTGGCCTGRGCTTTTGCCTCAGCTCCTTAGATGGTTTTGGACAAGTAAAAACATTTTAATCAGTGCATGTCCTGAATGTGAAGATTTTCAACTCTACTCCAAGCTGATTACTGCATAGCAGTGACAAGTGATGATGCTTGTACCCTGGCTTTGCATCCAGGAATTCTTTGGCTCCTGGATTACCCTTTGCTYGCTAATGGCATGGAATTTGGCCAGGATTTGCTTGCCCCTGCCAGAAGAAAGGTCTAATATGAGATCTTTTCCCTGCACAGCCAGTTTGCTCTGTGGGAAACAAGTCAGCTCACGAGTCACTCAGCCAGAGCGGGAAGTTTGCAAAACACACAGACCCCGAAGAAGTTGCCTGCTTTCCTTGTGAGCTTGAGCAGTTCTCCAAAGGCATTCTCCTTTGCTCCAGTCCTTTCAAACCATTGTCACCTTGCTGAGCCACGTTCACCATACTCACAACACAGCTTTCAGGCCCAGAGGTCTAGTCCATCCCATTCATTTGGAGGAGGAGAGAAGATAGGCACTTGTTCCCTTCCTATTGCCCCAAACTTTCTCCATGTCATAGAGTTCCCACGAGATATTAAGCACCCCAGCAGGTTTGACCAACCCCAGATTACAAGTGGGTTTACACTGGAAGCAATATTACCCATAGGTGAGAACTAGCTCTGCTTATAAGAAAGAAAGAGCAATCAGTCTTCCCAAGTTCACGCTGGTGAACATGATTCAAGATGAGGACTGTGACCCAAGGCACTATCGAGGGAGATTCTGAATGCAGTTCTGCTCTCATTCACACTGGTATAAAGCTGCTGGCTCCTTCCTGGTGATTGCCTAAGTACAACTGGCTCTTTTTGGTGTGAATACATCACCACGGAAATTAGCTGAGTGATGGGAAGAATCAGCAGAGTTCAAACCCCTACATCTGCTCCCTGCTGTCTGCCAGGGGAAGACCACTGGACATATATACGATACCTGCACATAGCTGGTGGCCAAATGCCACCCAAATAAAACATCAGAGGCAGAAAAATCAGCTTTGCTTAAAAAGAGAGGGGCAGGCATGGAAAATCCCCCTAATTATTGCAAATTGCAGCCAAAATCACTTGAAAGTGGAATAGTTCATGCTGGTTAAGCAGACTTCATAGGTTGAAAATGTCATGTTTAATTAGCAAATCATTTCCTTAGAGTCTCAGACACAGACGGGTGTAAGATATCACATATGGCCACAGCAAGAGGTATGTGTCAAGGTTGCTGGAAGCAAGCTGAATGTGTGGGAACCTCCGTGGACATATGTTGTCTTGGGAGCCCTGTAACAGCTGGTTTCAAGATTCATGCAAAAGAGACACTTGCAAGAGCAGAGGTGACACTGGAAATGTTAGGAGAGCACAACTGGTCCATCTATAGAAACTCATCTAGCTCTGGGCCCTTGTAGAAGCCCAGCCGGCTAAGTTCACAGCAAGCAGACCTCCGTCACCCTTTTCTTACCTCCTCCGCCCTGGGGACCGTGTGCCACTGGAGATAAGCTAGGGTTTGTACTAGAAGTTATTCTCGGAACTATGAACTTGTTCTTCTAGGCCAGCTTTTCTAAGGTTTTCTGGGTTTGGGCGAGTGGAGGAGTGGGTAGCCAGGATCCCTGGCTCTTTCAGGGGGGGTTCAGTCTCTGCCATTAGATGTGTGTGCTGCTATGGAGCAGAATATGATACCRGAGGGACAGCAGCTGTGGTTCAGGCCGGTTTGTTTCCCCTCTGATTAAGTGCCACAAGTACTGCGTGTAACTGCAACTAGCCACAACACCCTTGCGCTTCTTTATTTATCTGGGGGAAAAGCACTTTGTTTCATGAGCCAGGCTCTCTGTTGCCATTTGCTGCGCGTGGCTACTGACCATCAGGAAAAAGAGAGCGCAGAAGAGGCTACTTATTACAGCTACTTATTTCTWACCATTGGTCCCCTTTAAAGCACTGAAGGGAATTAGTGTAACGGATGCCACAGACTTCAGTGATCGCTTATGCTCGCCTGTCCCCGGGTGTAAGAGAGGGGCATAGGTTGCAATGCAAGAGCAAATCATATTTGGTGGGGACTGGAGCACAGACTGAACATAAGCAACGAGCTTCGCCACGCACCCTGGACAGGACAGAATGACACACGAGCGTCCAAGCCGCCAGGCCCAAGTCAGAGGTCTGCAAGAAGCCCGTGCTATTCCGGATGGAGGCGTTTCTCAAAAAGGAATAGAGTTTGCCCTGTTAAAGTGATCGAATCCAACTGCATGGTATGTCGGTCTGCTGACAGCAGTGGATTGATGCCACAGGCGGAGCTGATCCAGTCCCTCAGGCTGGTTCGTTTCAGCGTTTCTGAAGTGATTGATGCTAACGGCTGGATTCACTTTTCTTCCTGCCCTGCCCCCTCGGTTTTGTTCTCCCTTGCCTCTCTTTCCTGCTTTACGCTCTTCCTCCCTGCGCAGGTCCCCCACACTGCAATCCTCCTCTGCCCCCCTCCGTTTGCCACCCACGTGTGAGGAGGATGACATCCTGCTGCAGCCACCTCGAAGGCCTCCGTCTGTGCCGCGAGCAGAGCGGCTTCCTGTCGGAGAGGGGCCAGACGGTTCAGCRGTTCCCTCGTCCTGTCCTGGCTCCGCTTCAGAGAGCCGAGGCAGACAGCGCTGCGCGAGTGGTGCTGCCCACATGGCCTGCGGAGAGGCAAGAAATGGGCTGTAACTAATCATGATTGCGCCGCAATTAAATAAAAGACAGAGAGACAGTGCCCTGCGCRAGGAAGGGTAAGAACGGCCACGAGGTCCCTGAGGCCCTGATCTGCACAGAGAAATACTGCTTTAACACTCTGCAGTGCCTTTTACCTGCAGGCATCGTACAAATTTCCACTAAGACCATTATTGCTGCCCTCCGTATATATCAAGCAGAAAAAAAAAAAATGCAATTTTCTACATACTGGACCAGAACTGATGTGGTTTACCAGGGCCATGCCAGTATTTTAGGGGAATTGCTAGCGTCCTTCTCCAGTTCCCCTTCACTGCAGACTTGTCTGGCCTCTCCAAGCTGTTCTGGATTGCCAGCTATGCTCTAATCTCAGAGAAACCGTGAGTTGTGGTTAGCGTTGTGCGTAGACGCTGGCCCATCTTATACTCTCTACTTATTCTGTAGTGGCCAAAATATCCCATGCAGCTGGTCTGTTTTGCTTTCTGTGCTTTGCCTGCTTACAATTTCTTTTCCATAATAGAGGCAATTGCGTTTAATTTTTGTGTTCAGATGCAGCCAGTTGCAGAAAAGTGGTATGAAGAAACTTGATCCCACATAATGGTGTCTGCTAAACATACGCTAACATGGTGCGCCTGACTCTGTACATCCTCCTAGTTTCTGAAGCGCTCCCTGGCACCGGACACAGCACCAGGAGAAAGTTTCCCAGCTGTTTAAAGAGATACTTCCTCCTCTGTGTATGCTACACCAAAGCTGATGCACTCGTATTTTCTTTCACTGAAACATCGTTCCTTCTTTCACCTTAATCACAAAAGGGAGTGGGAACTTTTGGGTGCACTAAAACAAGACAGCACAGATGATAGCGCTGTGGAGGGAGCGGGGAGTGATTTCAATTTCTCTCCTGCCAGGAATATTTCATTTTGGAGCGAGCAAGGGCGTCACTTCTGTGTGAAATCCACTGGCCACCCACAAAGGCAGAGGCACCTTTCTTTCTGTTAAATAATGTATTTAAATCCACCCAGTTCCTCAGAGTGAAGAGCCAAAGGGAGCAATGCGAGGCTTGCTATTGCCGTCTCCTGTGCTAGTATTCCCCAGCAAACAGCGCAGGGCTGGCCAGGTGCTAGCGCTGCCAGACACATTATATCCGCAGCTATTACGCAGCGTTGGCATCCACAGCRGATACTAGCAAACAGGGCTGGTGTCCATTCCTGGCACTTCCTGGACTGTGTGGGAGAGTTTTCCGTAACTTACTGTCAGGGAAGAATGTGCTCCTTAATTGCCACAAACACAGAGAGAGACCCGCGCTGCCGTCTCCTGATTTCATGGCATCCTGCAGGTCGGGCACATAAATCTTCTCTGTGCTCCGTACGAGCTGGCGAGGGAGCGCTCAGACGAGAAGAGCGGCTCTCTGGGCTGCGAGGCTTTGACTTCAGCCCCTCGCGCAGGACCCGCGCAGCTTCCTTAAGCCCCGTGAGCCTCGGTGCGGCCATTTTAAAAATCCTGTAATCAGCGTTCTCTCTCTGCTCGCCAGTGAGAAATGTTTCCTCCTGATCTCACCAGACATATCATCGCCTGGCGTAGGCTCATCATTTGCTACTGTCCAAACTGGACTTAATTTTCTGAACTGTATAGCAAGAACAAAAGGGTTGTGCAGGTCTTTCTACTTAAAGCCTCTTTATTGACCTTGCTTAGCCCAAGATTCCTTAGCAGGATTAGTAAGAGCGGTAAATGGTGCTTAACAAGTGGAATTTTTCTACTGCTCTCCTTGTTCCATCACCTTTACTTGCTGGAAACAGACTGGATTTGATTCTTCTCCCTGCGGTCCTTAAATAGCAGCTTTTAAATGACTCCATCCAACAGAGAGTTTCCAGTCCAAACTCCCATTGATGTCAAGGAAGAGTTTTACCTTAGTCAAGCGGTATCAAGCCCAAATCAGTATTGAGAAAGTGGAAAGGAATGACAGCAAAAATACTTGATATTCCTCTTTGAGACTGGCTGCTAACTTAGGAACTGTAATTTCACAAGCAGAAAATGGCTGATTGAATTAGCTGTGACTATAGCAGACATTTCTCTCAGCGTTTTCCTACAGGAAGTGGATGATTTTGGTTACAGGGTCAACCTTTACTCCTGCATAAAGTTTAGAAGGACACCATTACAGTCCATCACAAAGCTACTCTGTTTTCATACCTGCAAGAGAGTTTATATCCAGTCTTATTTGTTTTCAGTGGTATCCGCACGTGCCCTCTTGTCCCCGCTCTTACAGCAAGCTCCCGTGCTAGCACAGCTCACGGCACAGCTCATACAGAACGAGTTGCAGTGTCACAGCCTCAGATTTGATACAGCAACTGCTTTACTTTCTTCGTGTAGAAAGATAGAAATTGTTTTTCCTCCATATTTCAAATAAAACAGGTCCAAAGAACAGCTTATTTTTTATAATGCTTAGGCATCTCAGATTTTGAGGGGGGAGGGTTGTGTGTTTTCATGGAAGTTTTAGAGCAATTCTGGCATCAAAACTGACTGTGCGGCCTGTCTTGTAGGGCTTTATTAATACAGAGTTTGTTCCTACAGTTGATAGTAGGCTATTCAGTGTAACCCTGGCAATATTCACGCGTGGATCATACTGCTCCCTCCTTCACAGTCGCAGCTGGCAGCGTGGAGCCAGGCATCTCCCACGAGGGCTGATCTTCAGCAGGAGGAGCTCATCGCTGACCCTGTGCCAGGCAGGAACCGGCCAGTGGTTTCAGCAAAACCCTCGGCACAAAGTGGCTTTAATATCCACAGAAGATCCAAACAGCTCCTGGCTCGCAGAAGGGGAAATGAGGGACAGCACTTAAGGGCACGAAGGAAGCAAATTGATGAGGRAAATGTTTTTCTACCTGTACAACACTTTTCCCGAAGTTAGCATCCTCAAAAACCTGAGCTCAGCAGAAGCAAAGCTTCCCATTTTGAGAGAGACGCGGGGTTTGGCCAGGCCATCGGCTGTCAGGTGTTGCTGCAGATGATCAGCCGCAGAGCTGGGGGAGTTTCCAGTAAACAGTTTCAGTGTCTCTCGCATGAGCTCTAGACRGACTAACCACAACCACAGGCTATGGCAACTGCGGCAGCAGCGGACAGGACGCAAGGAACATCTGGCCTTTGACTTCCTTTAAAGTGATTTGGGTTTAGTTTGTTTTCTTTTCTCCTCTGCCTCTTGGCTTTCGTTGCTGTTCAGTAGGACAGGGAGGCAGACAGGATTTGAAACCGCACACCTCGAGGTGCCGGAGGAGACAGACGCTGGGGTCAGCCCAACCGCCGCTMTGCCTTCGTGAAACCATCACGGGGAAAGGGGGGGCTGACTCACGACACCACCTTGTTGGCCCCATCTTCACCCAGCTCATCTCCTTCACCCCAGCTGATGGAGTTAATTTCCGTGCAGTTTCCATCCCCCCCCCCAAACCAAACACATTCTCACTGACACATTAACAGCTCCGTTCACAAGATACTTCTTGGGCAATTGGGAATTTACCCAGGCAGGATGTCACCTAGCCAAATAAGTGTCTTTCTCAGGGAGTTTTTTGCTTCCTGGCTGGTGGAGTTGTGGTTTGTTTACTTATTTGTATATATTTTTGCCTTTTATTCTAAGGAGAAGTGTTTGAAGTACAGGATCCTTTAGAAAGAACAAAGTCTAGTAAACACATTCGGAACAGAGATCATACTGAAGCTGATTCAGGCTGGCCCGCTAGCAGCAATATTTAACACTTACTTAGCAGKGTTCAGGAGCAGACAGACCCCCAGGGGTGTCAGGATCATTGCTTATTCAGTAGTAGGGAAACTGAGGCACGGGTCAATGAACTGACTCATTGAAAGGCAGTCAAAAGGCCAGTGTAGAGTTAGGAACAGAGCCACAGTCTCGTGCATTCCAGCCCAGAGCTCTCCTCGCAGGGACACTGTGCTTCGGGGTTTGGGTGTTGCCTGGTTTTTACGTTACCCTGTCTGCACAGGAAGCAGTTTACTCAAGACATGAATAAACGTGAAAAGTGCTAAGAGTTTGATTTTTCTGTTTTCTTTTTAAAAAGCAGTCTCCCAAAATAAATGTTCCCTTGAGTCAGCTTAAGYTCTGGTAGGAAGAGTTTCCACAGAGGAAAGACCTTTACCATTAGAAGTGTACAAATGAGTGAGTCAAAATTAAAAAAAATAGCCTCATGATCCTTTAATTTGCTATATTAGGAACTCTTCTAATCTTCTACTTAGTAACTTCTGGGAATGGCTAGTACAGATACTTCTGGGGAAGTATCCTCCCTTTCACCTGCCCCTGGGTCTCCGTAAAGTACAATTGTGTAATGCTAATTTCTCTGTAATCTCAGCTATGTCCTTGGGAGCAGCACTGTTACCCTTCCAGCTTTCTCTGTGTTACCTAAAAATGGCCTTATCTCATCTTTGGCTTTCCAGCTGAGGTTCTCATAGGCTGTGACAAGGGGGCTTCTTGACACACATGCAACATCGCCCTTTACTCAATGGACTCACTAACATCTCTGGTATGTCTGCTTGTCAGACTTGGGGAGTTTGTCCGGAGCAGCTCAGTGTTTTGCCTTTCCACCCCGTGTTCGCTTCTCTCTGCTGTAACTCGCTAGTACGACCCGACTGTAGCTTCCCTACTGACTGTGGTGCTCTTATTAACCTGCTTATCATGCCAAGGGCAGCAAGCTGTAACCTCCCTGTTTTAAGCCAGAATACGCTTTCCCAGCCGCTGTGGAAGGGCAGGAGAGGGTCCTGACGAGAGGTGTCACCAAGCTGGAGAAAAGAAAGAGAATGGGAAATGGAGGGGAAGAGAACTTGGAGAGAGAGGTGTTGACACCCTGCGGTGCAGACACCTCTAGGGAGGGAGGAGAGACTGAGACAGACCACGGGTAGGAAATGCAGTTTCCTGATGGAAGAACTTTGGCTGACACATTCRCAGTGAGTAACACGCAGACTTAGTGACCCCAGTCTGATAACTATTTATAACTCTCAGTAATGATTCCTTATCACAAGGCCGCAGCCAGTGTCTGCACACCAAGCGGAGGGAGAAACCAAGTCAGAGGTGGTGTTTTTGCAGCRGGAATAAGTGAGTTGCCAAGAACTCGACTTTCCTCTGCCCTCTGGGTAAGGCCATGGTCCAGCAGAATACACATATTCAGAATCAGAGAAAAGACCCTCATGCTTCCCACATACTGTGCAGATCAAAGGAATTAAATACAAGCTGTCACGGCTCTTTACCAAAGGGCAGAGGTCCATGACTGCCCCCTTTTGGGAAGTGCTCCCTAATTAGCTGGGAGCAGAGCAKGAGGGGAAAAGGTAGCCAGCAAACATCTCACTGGGGTATTTCTGTTCTGTTGTGTGTCATGACCATATGTGGGCTGCCGTTCCCAAAAGCTGGCTAAATAGGTAGATTGCCCATAGTGTAGAAAGACATCCAGGCTTTAAAGTCTACTTTACCATTTGCTTATCTGTGGCACTAGATAACCTTTAGCACTGAAAATTTGAAATATATCTATCACTGATGTGAAATTCCTAGAAAAATTTTAGGAGACAAAATGTGGTTGTATAACATAGGATCGTTCCTGTCTTTCTTGTATGCATATATGAATTTCTCAGGAATCCTTAACAACAGAAAGTCTGTTGGACCTACTTTATTTGGATGATTTCCTTCCTTCACAGTCCTCAGAATTTCCTAGCAACCTTTCGTGCTGCTGAGGTTACAGTGCGTTGCATGACGGTCTCGCATACTGCAAACATGATGTTTCCTCCTTATTCCTGAGCTGCACCTTGCTCCTGAGCTACTCCTCTGAGGTGCCTTGAGATCTGTGTAGATAATACAGTGTCCTGGAAGCCCCTGGCTGAGCAACAAGTGGAATGGTCTTACAGAACCTGAAAACCTCTCTGTATCTGCATGGGGGCTATTTTGCTGTTACCTCTTTAAATGTATACAGAGCAAGACTTACTTGCRTTAGTGAGGTTATATGAAAGGGCATAGAAAAAGGTAGTGGTTGCAGAGGTTTTGAGACCCAGTGGAGGTTACGGTGTAGCTTCAGAGGTAGCGAGTAATAGCAGTCTTCTAAGCAATGACCCCGGCAAGGATTGCAATTTAACGCGCTGATGTTCACAACGGTCCCCTGAAAAGGACTAGCTGCTTCCTGACTTATGGAGATTTGGAGCTGTTGATCTTTGTGTGTATGTGATAAATCCACTGACGGTAACAGTTAATGAGGAGTCTCCCCTGACCGAGCTGTCAAGGACTGCAGCATGCGGAGGTGAAGAATCTCTCATAACCACGCTGTTGCCTCGGAGGCCGCGGCAGGTGTCGTGTGAAATGTGATGAGAATCGCAGCACTCAGGACAGCTTTGAACTTGTTACATTTTGAGTCAGGAAAGATTTGAAGCTTGAACTGTGAATTTTCTGGCTTTTGTCACTTTTATTTCTGCACTCCGCTATTAATTAAACAGGCACGTTAAGAAACTAATCTTAAATTAAGTGACTGGTTAGATCGAGTGGAAAAAGCTAAGCACGTGCTCTGGTTGGTTGGTTCTGAGAAGATGCAAAGGCTCTGAGTCAGCCAAAATCCAGTTGGCAGCTTTGCAACGTTGGTTGTTTCCACCCAGCAAGGAATAAATGGAGGCTGGGTTTGGTCCTTCGCTATTTACTTCACGGGTGATGTGACTCCATCAGCTCAGCCGGAGCCGTAGCGGAGGAGCTGAACACCGAGCACACGGCGCAGGGAGCAGCCGCGGTGCCAGCCAGCGCTGCAGCATCCCGCCGCTGCTTCAACCATCTGGGCCTTGCTGTGAGGAGCTGCTCGGGCTGGCGGGTGTTATTCCCTCTGAATCGTCACAAGGTCCCAAATGCTCCTCTCGCTCATGGCTAAGGGTGGCTGGTGAGGCTAGGGATGGATGCACGTGCTCTTGACTGGCTTCAAGCCCCTTTCTCTGTCACCCTGTTTGGAAAGCTGGATTCTGATTTACCGGGTTTAGTTTTGGAGGAACAATGAAAAGGGCTGAAGACAGACCCCGTTGTGGGGAATGGTATGAGACCACAGCAGAGGGAGAGAAGATGGGGGAAAATCCCCTGCAATTCGAACATGAAAGTGGAGCAGAGAGGGGGTGGAGCTGGAAAAAACAGCAGAGAGAGAATGGGAGAAACGAAGCAGTCTTGGAGAGAGAAGAATAAAGCAGCTGTCAGATGGAGAAAAAAATACAAAGCAATGGGCTAGAAGGAACAGGAGAGAAAGAGGAAATCTCCGTAGCCTCTCTAAGTCGGTTGCTCCCCCCCGGCAGAGTGCGGCAGGCACAGCCAACATGGGCACAAAGCAGGATTCAAACTAGTAAGTGCTGCTGTGCGTATTAATTTGGGCTCCATTCCAACTCGACTGGAGCTGGCAGTGATTACGAGGTGAGGAGAAGGCAGCAGGGGTGTAAGGACAAGGAGGCAGGCTGGGATCCCCCGGCGAGGGGATAGACGACAGCAGTTCAGAGGCCAAGGGAAGAAGGCAGCATCGGTGAGGCTCAGGTACCAAAGACACTGGAAAGGAGTATGGGGAGGTGTCTTCTCTCTCCAAAACATAGCACAGACTGCTGTTCAGACGGGAATAGCGCTTGGCCTAATCAGCAGGCTAAGGGTAGGGAAGAAGAGGTTAAAACTACAGGAAGGAAATGCAAGGAAAGAACCCAGCCTAGCTTTGCTAAGCTAGAGCGGGTTAGAGATGGCTGCAAATCCACTAGGCTCTCGCTGCCAGGACCAGTGGAGTGCATGTGAGCCGGTTCCCTCCCAGCCCTTGAGTCTCTGCTGTTCTGGGAAGGGAAGGTGTTTTTATTATTAAGCCAAATAGCTCTGCTTGTGTGGCAAGAGAATGACTCAAAAATGCCTTGGAAGCTGTGGTGAGGGTGATGACATCACTGGGTGAGTGCGTCACTAYAATGATCTCAGTCGGCTCATTAAAAGATAAATCTTAATAACAAGACAGGGAATACAACGATACGGATCTCCAGCAGCAAGGCTGGGGAAGCGGCAGGGCGTTTGGGAGGGCACGAAGGGAAAGCACGAGTGGGCGCAACCAGGCTCTGGCTGCGCTGCTCTCAGGCAAGCCCTGGCCACCTCTTTTGGCTTCCTTAAGGCAGACAGGACCTGTCACCCGAGCTGAGGGATGGTGCCAGTGGGGCTTGGTCCTGGAGGGAGGACTGCTCATGACCCTGCCAGGTAGGCGCGGGCCGTTGTTTGTGTATTTCAAACGGCTTCACCTGCAAAGCTCTCCTTGCCCGCTCCTAATGCTCCGCGATAGAGCGGCTGCTGCTGCTCCTTCCAGGAAGAGCCTCCCTGCAATCCCTCAGTTTCAACTGGCAGTGGAACTTGCTCCCTCAGTTAATTGCTCCTGAATTCTGCATCACCCCCAAATCAAATCGTGCCACAAATCCTGCTTTCCAGGTTATATTAAGGTGTCTTTTAAGGTGTCCTTCCCACTTCCCTTCCTGCTTGGCAGGGGAAGAAGTCTTTGAAGGCTGATTTAACGTTCAGGAGTGTCTTGGAGTCTCTTTCTTCCCCTGATCTCCTGTATGATGCCTCCCACTTTGTCCAAGCCTGAAGGTGTTCAGGAGGCCTGAAAAGTGTTCATATAGCTGTGGCTTGCATTCCTTCAAGAGCGCAGGTGTTCTCAGCTCTATCTCTTTATGAGGATACCTGGTTTGCTGGTCAGAGAGCATCTGACATGCTGTCAGACTTCCCAGGCTGCCTTTACACTGAGCTGTTCTTCTGGTATTGATGGTAAAGTGGAAGCAATGTAGAAGCAGGTGTCCATTACTCGGGGTTTCCAGGGAAAGCTGGGGACGATGGATGCCCAAGTCATGGGGAAAGGGAAAGACCTGAGCCAACTGTCTGGCTGGAAAGTTTGTGTAATGGACACCTGGAGGGAGGCTGCTGCGGCTTTACCATCACATCCTTTATGCCCCTGTTCTTTAACCCTCTGCTGCCTGACTTTCGGGGCACCCCCTGTCCTGGTCCTGTGAGAGGAGTCCAAGCTGCAGGCTGGTCCAGAGGGAAGTCACCTTGCTAGCAAGACTTAGCATGTCTCAGACATGCAGCCTCTGTTGGTTGAGTACAACATGCACATAACTTACCAGCCCTCCCCACTGCTGAGAGGAAGGACAAACACGAAACAGAAAAAGCCCTACCATGATTTTTCATTGGCCCTAATCCACGTAGCCCCACAGCCTTGTATTTCTGGGTGCCAGTGAACTCCACCCTGTCAGTGAAAACTTCAGTGAGGGGCAGGGGGGAGGAGTGAGATTGTAACACGGAATTTTTGAGGGTGACAATTTGAAAATCAGGTATTCTGAACAAAATATCTGGACTTTTTTTGGTCCTCTTAAAAAAAAAAGAAGGAAAAATGTGGGCTAGATATATTAGCAAACTGACATTTAGAGACATTTCAGTGAGCAAATGTGTCTTTCTTGCTGGAATCTTTCCCTCTTACCTTCCTTCTGCAACCTGGGAAGCCTGGATTCAGTCCCTTGCTCCTTCGCAAATGTTGTGTGTGACCTTAGGCAAACACCTCGCTCTCTGTGCACGCCTGGGGACGATGCACCTGGGGTACGGGAAAGGCTTTCAACCTGCTGTTTACCGTGCAAAACCCCCATGTGAGCTGAGCTGAACACAGGGCTGCTGGTGAAGTCTAGAATCAGCAGAGGATGGATAAAGCAGCAACAGCATTTTCGAGGTTGCAGAGATACAGGGACACTGGAGAGAGCAAACGAAATTCCAGAGATTTTTCACGTGCAAATGGATATTTCCTTTGAGAGTCTCTAGACTAAATAACACTCCTTGTGTCTAAATGGACAATATATCCTGCTGACCTGGCAGCATCCTCTCAGTCCAGCRCGGACCAAGTAATGCCCTGCAGCTGCTTGAGAAGGACACAGAAGGGGAAGGGCAGGAAGGGGGGGGCATGAGAAAGGTTGGTCTCCTTCATTATCATTCCTCCCCGCCTCCTTCTCTCACGTTTCTCTCTTTTCTGTTTTGCAAGTCTCAGCACCTTGGCCGATGTTGTGCTGGAAGTCAGGAAGGTAATGGTCTGTGCTGTGCAGACGGTCGGATCAGATAAAGACAACAGTACTTTCTGGCCTTCCTTGTAGGAGTCTGTGCAAGCGTAGGTGGGCTGTAGCTTGTCTGGGGCTGTCTCAGAGGTTTGCAACGGCTCAGAAGTTTGCAGTGCGGGAAGCTGGACACACTGAACACAACAGGTTCATTCTCCCTCCTACCTGGTGGCAGCRGTATTGTACAAACACACAACCCGTTAAAGGTTTAGGTGACGAATATTCTCAAATATACCTCACAGATTGGTTCACTGGCTTCATAGATACAGATGAGTTAAGATCTGGAGCTGTAGCTGGGGTTTTAGTTTACTGAAGTAGACAGTATGTCAAATGTCATAAAAGCTCAGGAATTTGTAGGCCTCCATCAATATTTTTTAGCCTGAAATCCATAAACCCATTGACTGCTACTGAGGCATCTGCCAAAGTTAGCCAAGAAAAAAAAGTTAACAGGAGGATTATATTCACTTGTCAGGGGACAGAACCTCCACTGGGAAAATTTTAGGGCATCCATAAGTCAAAAATAGTTGAAACCACAGATCTGCTGTATATTTATGGATGTATTCATTTTAAACATCTGCTCTATAATAAGCAAGTGAAAAAATCTTCCTTCCTCCCTCCTTCCCTCCCTGCCTCCCTTTCTTTCTTCCCTTCTCTTACCTTCCCTTTTCCCTTCCTTTCCTTTCCTTTCCCTTTCTTTCTCTTCCCTTCCCTTCCTTTAACCACACCGAGATGTTCCAGCTTCACAATCCAGCAAGCAAGCCTGCCCTGATTCAGTTCTGCTGTTCCATCAGGGAAAGCTTTGGCCTTTGTGCGTTAGAGAGGAGCTATGCTGCACAGCAGTGAGAGAACCTAGGAAGTCGACCACGCTTTAGCATGCCACTTCCTAAGGTTATGGTCCAGTGAGTTTTCACATGGGTCTGGCCAATGCTGGCACAGAATATATTTACAGCCAGTGCCCTGCTGTGAGATGTGATCCTCTGTTCTGCCCTTCATCAGTCATGTAACAGCCCAGCAATATGCCAAGAGTGCTCTTAGCCTCCAAACAAAACCCAGAAATGGGAAGGAGGTCATGTAGCTTCCCTTACACAGGTACAGGCAATCCGGCCTTAAGTGGTTCACTGTCCTTAGCCAAAATACATGTTACCACTCACATGTTGTATGGGGGAGTATATTGGCTTTGCTTGTGACTCTGTCTTTACCAGAAGAGGTTCCCGCTGCAGCTATATCAGCATGGCTTTAACAAGCAGCTAATGCCTGTTTGTTCTTCCTTTCCAGCTCAGCCTTGCAGCATTCCCCCCTGGACCCCAGAGTCTGCCTTGCCAGCCCAAGCCCAGCCTCAACTTGGATCTGTCCAGGCTTGTGAAGGTGAGTCTGTGATGTTTTGGGCTTCTTGCACTCAATGGTGCATTGAAGCACATCAGGAAAGGATAAGGTCAGGTATTTCCTTTGGGCTGAGTGCCCAGTAGCTTTGGAGCGGGGGAGGAAGAGAGTTTCCAAAGCCCCTTCAGAAAGCAGGGCCAGTACTTCTCTGGCATGGCAGGAGGAGAGGAATCTCCTGCCAAACCGTCTCTGGACCCCTGATCAAACACATTGGGGCACCACCCTTTGTTTGTGCTAATAGATGAAACTGCTCCTCTCATGAACTTGGGTACCCAATGCCAAGTTTAGATACAGTCTAGACGCAGCAGTGTATTTATAACCCTGGCACATGACGTGGCAGGCAGTGGGGTATAAACAGCATTCAAACACAGTGAGATGCAAAGTTATTTATATATAATGTAGGGTCTCGCAGCCCCAAGGGCAGAGACCACAACTTGCTGGAGATAAGAAGGAGCCACCCTATCAGTGGGAGCGGGAGCTGTGAGAACAGGACACAACAGGAGTTAAGATACCTGTCTAAACCCATACCTGAGCTCTAGCAAGACAACAAACTAACCACATCTCACAAACTGACTACATCTCTGCAATTTTGAACTGCAGTAGGTTTTACTTCAAGGATAAATTTGGTTTGACCTGTTGCTATAAGAGATGAAAAGAGTGAGAAGCATCTAACTGGCTCTGCTGTTGCCTGAGATTTAGGCAAATCTCCATTCAGTCACAACAGCAAAAATGTCCACACTCAGCAGATAATATCCACTTGGACACTCCATTGTCAGCTTGACACTGTCCAGTGGGTGGAGTGACAAGGACTCTCTCACAAGGCTAAGAACCGACAAATTCATACTAGTAACAGAAGTCAGCATCTATATCACATCTTGCATACAGGAGAACATGAGTACAGTGAGCCTGCAGGCTGCTCAGGCTGTAAGGGAGTAAGGCATGACTGAAGATACAATCTCAGCAGCTCCTTGCAGTTAATTCAATTTTATGCCGCATAGATGCAATACACTGTCAAGCAAGGTTTGAGTGCCTTTGTCCTGAGCTGACAATGCCAGCTAAAGGTCTAGTTAAGGAGACAAAAGAATGACAAAGGATTTGTTCTAGAATCTGGCTCCTTTCTCTGCCGCCCTTGATCCACAACAGTTTGTGGCCAATTTTAAGTAGGTGAGATTTTAGCTCCGGACAATGTGAGAGTCTTTTTGTTTCCTCTGAAGATCTCCAATTATTTTTGCAAACCTCAGTATGTTCTCAGAACAGTCCTTTGGYTGGAAGAAAGATTTGGACCCCCATTTTACAGAGGGGGATGATGATACAGTCCGATAACTAACAGAACTTAGATCTCCAGGTCCCAAGGCTCAGCCACCGGCCCATACTTCTTCATTAAGAAAGGCAAAGGGAAGAGTCACAGCGCTGACAAACCAGTGCTAACATATTTCTGAAAAGGGAGAAAGCACAATCTAGAGGTTTGCCCATAGACAGGTCACAACAGGTCACAGTCACTCTTAGCCTGTTTCCCCATCTGTGAACTACAGCTAAGATTGATTCAGTGGAGGGTTAATATCTATGAACCTCTTAGCTCTTGGACTGAAACGGGATGGAAGTGCAGTGCATTATTATTTGCCTAGGAGTCTGAGCTTTCAAGTTATCTGGCTTCCTTATGGAAACTGCACCCTCAGAGCAGTCTCACAAGATGATTTTGATTCCAGCTTGGCCTTGATGCAGGAATCTGCTAGGGTTTTTAACCCCTTACACATCTCACTGGACAGCTGCTCTCTGCTATGTTATTATAGCGTGGTTCCATCATGTCTGGTAGCTGTTTATGTCCCAAGCCTCTAGGAACATGGAGACCCTGTGAGATAGGGTGACAGAGAGAGCCAGGCAGAGTGACAGGATCAGTCAATGCTAACACGGTGAAGGAAGTCTCCATGTCAAGTCCTCCTCAGGTTCAGCCCTTCAGGGGAAGGAGTGTCACAGCAAGAACTGGACGTGACTGCTCTTTCCTGTCCTTTCTTCATCTTGCTACAAAGGGTTTTAAGTTACTGCCTGTAGGTGGGGGGAACCGGTTCTGCAGGTGATGTTGGGGGAGCAGAAGGAGAAGATTAAGGTTTGACTCATGTGGCAATAAATATCTGTGGCCTTTGTGTGTCTTGCATGTCATGAGACACCTCAACCTTCCATCCCAGAAAGAAACTTTTACAGGCATAATTGGTATTAATAATAGCTTGCACAAACAGAGCACTTTCTCCTGAGAATCCCATGCACTGGGCAAACATTTGTTGAGTCCTACAGTCCTCTGCCCTGCACACAGAGATGTCACTGACACCGCTAGGTAGACATGGATTATCCAAGCACAAAGTATACTGTCCAAATGTTAGCTCATCCTGGAAGTCAGAGAAAGGTCAGAGAACTGAATCCCTCAGTGTTTTCACTAGGAAAATGTCCCTTCTCCCTAGCTGGCTTTTAAGGAGGCTGTTTTCCTGTTCCGTGAGATTAGCCTTACTCAGTCTCTCTCTAGCTATGAACATAGGCCTCTGATTCTCTACTGTACAGCACCTAGAAAAAGTGGGGAGCAAAAACCTCCCACTGAGAGCCGTAGCTTTCTATGTAGGCTTTGCAAGGGGTCCAAAGCAAGGGAGCATCTTCCATTATGCACAATGGGAGGAGTGTCAGCATAAGAAGCTTCTCCCGTGCTGCAAGAACATGCCATTCCCCCACCCCGAGCCCCATGTCATGCTGGCATGGCCCCAGGGAGCACTGCTGCCCAGGGCTCTTGTCTGCTGCCATTTCTGGAACGTGAAGGGGAGAGTGTCGGCAGAGGCTGGTTTCTGCAGCATCTGGTGTTAGGAGGGAGAGGGGCAGATGACACGCTCTAGAGACACTTGCACATCTTGGAAGCTTTCCAGTGGGAGGCCTGATTACCTGTAATCAGTGTCACGATTTGTCAGAATGGCCTCTTCCCTCACTCCCGCCCATCTGACCAACAAGAAATGGTGTCGGGACTTGAGCAGGACTTAGACAGGGAAAGAAGCAGGCAGTGCAGTGAGCCACTGCACATCTCACCAGACCAAAGCCCTCATCTGACAGCCATAAATGCAGCTGTGAGGGGGAAGTGTCAGCATGAGGGTGCTGAATCATTTCATCCCAGAACAAGCCTTTGAGAGGTCGCACAGTTCATCCTCCTGCACCAGGGGCAAACTACTACATCAGCATCCTTCCTGGCAGCTTGCTCATTGCACTCTCCCGGCTGCACAGCACCAAAGGCTCTTCATGCTGTTGAAAAAAGGCTCGCACTCTCAGGCTACAAGTGAGCACATGGGGCAAACACCTCCCAGGTGCCCCACGCTGCCCCCTCAGCGGTGGGACGTGTAGGCAGACAGGGCTCCCGACAGCAGAACAGAGCAGAACTGCCAGTCAGTTCCTGAGAAATCCCTGCCAACACGCTTGGATGCAGGCAACCTTTCACAAGCCTTAGGAAGGGAGGGCGCCCTGATCATGTACCCATCATGGGGAGCGCTGCCACTCCTCTTCTTTCCTGCCGTTCGCGTYCAGCTGGGCTCTTGCATGGATCTGAAGGAAACCATCCCCACGTGGGTCAGGCCGCTCTGACTAAGCAAGCCCAAGAATGGGAAAAGGGCCAAACACAGAAAAAAGGAAGGAATTAAGAAGAGTCGGAGGTGACTTTGCTGAAATAGAGATGTCCAGCTGTAAGAGGCACAGCGAGCCAGGCACACTCAGAGGGCACGTGTGGGACGAGCAGGGCCAGGACCCGCACCTCTGGGCAGACTCCCCATCCCGCCCGGGGCAGGGGGACCGATGCCGGTTCCCCGAGGCCTCGGCCCGCTAACGGAGGGGGGCATCGCCCTCTAGTGCACACGGCAAGGCAGCACCGGCCCCGGGCTGCACCGGCTGCTCCCGGCACCCTCTTCCCTCTCGGTCCCCGGTGGCTGAACGAGTTGGGGCGATGCCGACCGTCAGTCGTCGCTCAGACCTTGCGTGCGCCACGGCGAGTGTCGCCCACCTCAGACGCAGTCTTGCCTTCTGCGGTGCCTATGAGGAAATGCCCAGCCAACCCAACAAATTGCACCTTGCCAGGCCAGAGGATTGATTCTCACTGCTGCTGCTACTGCCTGTCTCACAGAATGGTGATGGAGTGGCTTTAGGCATGAGGAACGGTCATTTGGCCGTCGTCAAAAGGAAATAAGAGCAGATTCCCTCCTTGCCACGATGCATGGAGACTGCGCAGTTTCAATTACTTTTGGCCCCTTACTTGTGTTTTCTGACAACTCGGGCTCATTTTGTGTTGTTGAGCTGCAAGGATTCCATAGATCTTGACTCAATGCTTCTCTTGCTTTCAAGGGGAAGAAAAGACCAAGACATGTGTGAGAACTCTTCCCTTGCATGGAAAATTGCAGCAGATATTGATATTTTGTTCCCTGCATTGTGCTAGTGCCCACGCAGCTTGCGTGACCGCTCTGAAATTAGCCTTAAAAAGCAAAGAAAACTCTGAACCAAACTTGATTGCAGTTGTACTGGGAAAAATCACTCAGCTCTTCAGTACATCTGGTGCTAAGCATTCCCTCACAGCAAGGCTTCCAGCAGGGGGACGACAAAAGGAATTGGGTAACAGTTCAAAAAAGATATGTTTTGGAACCCCACCATCATCTCACAGTATTTAAAACTATTGAAGAGTTCCCAAGGATTGCTTTGCCAATGCCTGACTGGGAGTGAGCATCCAAGCAGTGATTACCTCTGGTGAGGGGAGATTTACACCCATTCAGTACAAAAGGCCTCACCTTGGATTCCTGTGTACTTAGACTCCAAAATAGCTAACGGGAGCTTTTGATGGCCAGAAGGTGTAAGCTCTGGCCTGCATCAGGCATGATCTGTTACAGAAGTGCTATCCTACTTAAAGAGGCAGGTGTCAGTGTGGCTAGGTGGCAAATCCACAGCCTGTCTGGACTATTGGCTGGCTGATGTGATAGGGCTAACCTCACAGCGAGTCTGCAGGGTGCCAAAGAGGGACGTTCCGGGTCTCTCAGAGACTGACCCCTCACGTATTGACTTGGGGTGCTGGGAAGCAGAAGCAGGAGAAGAAGGAAAAAGAGGAAGCTCTTTGGGATGCTGAGAGTGCACAGCCAACGCTTAACTGAACTGGAACCACGTACTCAGGCAGGAAGCCTGTCTGCCTGCAGACACCRGCTAAAGAGCTGGCACAGGGATAACAAAAAAAAAGGTCCCTCTGCAGATTTACAGGCASAGAGGAACTGAAACTGCTAAAATGGCCATAATTTCCCTGTTTGGCCTGACCCCTGACCCCAACCCCAGCAATGACCAGCAGCGCCAAAAGCACATCACTTAGAGCCTCCTGCCTGCCGCTGCCTGTAACCTGACTTGCTGTTTGTTTCCCTGTGCGCTAGCCAGAAACGCCTGCGAGTCCCTGTCACTGCAAGCCCCGTTCTGCCCCCTTGGCAGGTCCCCCATTTCGGTCACGATATACCAAGCAACATGCTGATGGCCTCATTTCRTTTCTTGATAGCAGGTTGAGCATGTGACGCTGCAAGAGCTGTGTTTTGACTTGGGAGCTGAGCTCATTTGATATGAAGGCTGCAGCAGAGACGCCAGATTTGATACCATCCACTTTACGCAAATGTGGCTCCTGGTGACTTCAGTGAGCGAGTTGCCTGCATTAGCGGTACAGGATTGCTGGGTGCCTGTCACAGCCTTCGTTCCAGCTCCTTAACCCCTTGCATGGCCTGAAAGCTCGTATGTGTTGTGTTGGTGTGCCTCAGTTCAGGCTGTGGCTCAGGAGGRCAGAGCAGGTGCTGCAGGATTATATATGTGGCTGTAAGTACTCCTGGCGTCTGCCAGAGGACATGTACTTCCCAGAGGGTATGTCGCGGGGCCTGCCTTTGCAGGAACCAACGYGAGTGGTGCGAGTTGGACGACCTGCCTAATGGATCCGCGTGCGTTTGGAGGACCTGAAGGGTGTGCGGGGGGGTGGGAGGGGTGCACGCTGTGGATTTTGTGTTAGGCCCTGTGTGCTGAATGAGGTGCCTGCCCAGGAATCTGACCGGGGATGTTTCTCCTCCACGCTCTCCAATATTCTGGGATGTCCTGGGGAGGCTGCAGAGCTCATTTCCTCAGCGCCTGGCACTGAGTCTGCTTCCCGGCTCTCCAGCAGCCATGCAAAGCTGCAGGGAGGCCATGAGGTGAGGCATGTTTGAGCTGTTGCCTGGGCAACAGCTAAACATTGACTTCAAATAATAATTGTAAAATAACTTAGCGTCGGGGCGACGAGGCGGGGGAGAGGGGGCTGCCACTGCCCATTGTCCCAGGGAGCCCCGTAAAATCCTCAGTGAAAAGCTGCTTTYGCAAGCCAAATTGGCTGAAGCTCAACCTGCACTCAGAGCTCTTGACACACGACACCAAGGCAGAGGCACCACACTGCCCTGGTGCTTTCAGAAAGGGGCCTCCTGGATCATCACATCGGCCACCTGCTACTACCTGCCACCACTTTGTGGTGTCCGTGGCTCTCACCAAACTCCGGATGGCCCCAYGAAGCCCACGCAAGGGGAAAGCTTTATGCACAGGCTGTTTCCCCAGCATCCTGGAGGCAGCASAGCCTCCTGCTTCCAGTCTCTGAGCAGCAGCCTGGGTCGCTTGCACCCAAGAGCTTTACTAGACTTGAGTCAATGACAAGTTACTTCTGGGGTTCCTCCTTGAAATTAACAGCAAAAGAAATGGAAAGCACCAGGGTAGGCTGCAACTCTGCTGCGCTGATGCAGTGTAAGAAGGAATGGGACTGTGGTTTGATATAGGGGTATGTGTGCTCRCAGCTGCAGGCAGAATATGATCTTGTCCTGCATTAAAGTAGCCTAGGTACTACAAGTATGGCTCAGCCATGACTTGTGTCTCGCTYTTCTGTAACACAGGTCTGGCTGGAAGGGAAAGCAGAAGGCTATCCCCGGATTTTTTGACACCCTTCTAAAGGGAAGTCAGCCTGCGGAGAAAGTAGCAGCCTTTCTTCCTCATCTCCTGTGCCTGTGCTCCTGGGATAAGAGGGACTGAGAGGTTTTGCAGCTCTACTMTCTCTGTCCTTCCCTGGCCATGCAGCAATCTGGGGTCAATTCTTGCCCAGCTGATCAAATGCAAAGGAGGYATCAGCTACTGCTGGGATCATTGCCATAATTTGCCCTGCCTCTCTGGACTGTGTTACCTGAGGGCATTACCCACAGACCAAACAGCAAAACTGAGGCAGAGACCATCCTGTCTGTCTGTGCTTATACAGCACCTAGCACACCGAGGAGGCAGCTCCACGACTAGATCTCCAGGCACAATAGCAATATCAAGAACAAGTAAGGTTTTAGCACACTGTGCGTAGCATCACATAAAGCTGTTCCTAAGAGCCCAGCAGTTCTGCCTCACAGAGTTGTTAGAGCACAGGACTTAGTGTTTGTTTGCTTCTCTTAGGCTTTCTGGAAAATGCCTGGAMCGGAGCGGATTGCATAATAGACAGTCATTGCACATTACCAGCACTGTTCTGTCTCTGGTAAAGCTGGCCCCGATGTGGTGTGTGATGGGGACTCGCCTCCAGACAGATGGAGCTGCAGCATTAGGTAGTCATGGGAGGGATGGGGTTGTGTTCRACAAGCAGCATGAGGTCACTTTCCTTCAGTCCCCTTTGGGTGGGATATGTCAGCAGGCTGCCGCTTGCCTTGAATGCAGTGATTAATTTATTTTTTAAAATCTGCATAGGCTGCTGCCCCTTCCCTGTTAACTCATTCTCATCCCTTGCCTTTCCTCATTGTTTCAATCAAAGATGACAAAGAAATACAAACTACATCAAATGATGTTTACCATGGGGTCACAGTTTGGCAATGGGCATTTTTCTCACGGTAGCCGAAGTGCCATAAGACCACGCACTGGCTCACCCTGCCGTCAGCCACTGGGGAGGTCAGAACACCAACTCCCCCATGCATCTCTTCCCATCTATAAAACAGGAATAATTCTCCTTCCTTCCTCTGCCTTATCCCCTSAGACTGCAGGTCATGGGCTGGAAGCCCGGAGGATACCCAGCACAATGGGATTAAAACTCCATCCTGAGGATAAAAAGGTATCGCAGCTGTGGTGGCATCTATGGCCCATCCAGCCTTTCCCTCACTGAGTGGCTTGGCCAGAGCGTGGGCTGAAGGGACCACGTCCGGAGGCGATACATACACGAGTTCCACGAACAGCCCAGAGAAGTCCCCAGTTTGCCAGCAGATCCATGTGCAGAATCCGTTTATGGCAAGGGCTGAAGTTACCAAATGCCTAAGTGGTTTTGAGGGAAAGCACCAGCAGGTTGCTACTTGCTAGGCCAACAAAAGCTGGGTGTCAGGACGGCCACTCGCAGAGTGTGGTGGATGGGTGGTTTGGTTAGAATAGCAGTGCCAAAGCCTGAGGGAGGCCCGGCAGGGCTGGGAGAAGTGGAAAATGCAAAAGCCGTTGTACAGTGAGCTGTTAAAGTGCATTCCCCTCCACCCGCACCCACCCTTGGTTTGAACTGTGCTCGTCTGAGTGGCTCTCGCGCACACAGAATCACCACCAGGTTAGCTCCGTGCCAAACTGCCATGGTAACAAAACCCAGCTCTCCTCCCGGGAGGGCTGGGACTGAAGTCCGACACAGTCCAAGGCTGACAGCATACCTCACCAGCTGGTTGGAGAAAATGGGTATCAGCTGGTGTGAGTCCCACCCAGTCAGGCAGAGGACACTGGGAATAAACCTGCTCCAGAGCTTTGCCTCTGAACAAGATGTTCTTGGCATCTGACTGGAGCTTGCCCTACCAGATCTCATTAAAAAAACAATGACTCCGTTTTTTTTTTTATAAGGCAGGCAGGCAGGCGTTTTCACTGCTTCTCTGTTTGGACGGCGCCTGGAATTACACCCGGTTGTGGTTTCTGGTGAGGAGTGCTTGGGAGTGGAGGTGAGAGGAGAGGAGTGAAACTGAGCTTAACCTGAAAGTTAGTTGCTGCCTGTGCTTTTTGTTGTTAGCAAGGAAAGCCTCCATGCTAGCCTCCATGCTAGCAATGACAGCATTTCAGCTCCGAGAGTTTCAGAGTTCGCTGTGCCTCTAACCCTATGGAGAATGTGGATCTTACAGTTTCTTGAACTGCAATTTCTCTCTAAYGGCAAGACTCACAGATGTAAATGCTGGAATTGAACTGTTAGCATCTTTGTTTATCCCACTGTACTGAAAGTTACTATTAGCTAGTTATTAATAGTTATTAATTAATTTATGAAGCACTTTGGATGTTCAGGTTCTGTTCGGGCGCTGGAGACTCACTGCTCAGAAAAGCTACTTAAATGAGTTGGTGCATTCCAGGACGGGAATAAATTCTCCGTTGTCCTCTTCAGACGGCCTCGGTGGCTGCTGCGTCACCCGGGGGGGTGAATGTCTGTAAAGAGCTGCGGGTTCTTTGGGCGCGAGGGGGGTAAGTGGAGGACACTGGCTAAACCCCTCCTGTAGGCAGCTGCTGGTAGTGACCTTCCAYGGCACCACGCAAGTGACAGACCTGCACGCGCGGGGGCCTCGCTGGTGGCCCAGCACGCCGGTTACCTGTGGGTTCACCCCCGTGGCTCAGAAGTGCAGCAGTTCTGCCCAGGTGAATGCCTTTCCTGCACCGGGCAAAAACAGCTGAGGACGCTGACAGGGGGGCAGGGATCCCCAAGCGGGAGGAATTAGGGACATGCCAATGGCAGAGAGATGCTGGATCCCTCCGTGTTTTCGTCGCTCGCCAGAAGGGAATGCCTTGCCGTAGGCACGGAGGCAAGGTGTGAGTGGGAAGCGTGTAGCAGAGGGGGAGCCTCTCCCACCAAGAATATGTGCTTTGTACCCTACACTTCTCTGTTTTTCAGCCAGCCAGTAAAATCAAAAACATGTGAGGGGCGGAGCAGGAGGACAGGGATTTATGGGTTGTTTTATAGGAGATGATATAAAATGCTTTTATTTCAAGTTCTCTATTGTGTTCATTTCCTCTCCCTTTCCCTGTCTTTCCTTAGCCACATGCGGGAGAGAGGCAGGGCAGGCTAGTTCCAGGCCCTCTGCAGCCACCGCACAAGTCTACCTGTGGTCAGTGGCTAGCCCACCCCTCCAGCGCTTTGCCATTTATCCTGGCTTATGGGAAGTGAGGCATGGAGCCAGGCGGTGTCCCTGTGCTGCGGGCACTTCAGTTTGTGCTGGCTCACCGGCTCGTCCAACAACTGGGCGGAAGTGCGGAGTTACAATAACAGTGCACACCGTTTGCCTTACAACTCACCATCCTTCTGCAAAAGCACACGGGTTGGGAGGAGAGTGAGAAGCTGCACAGCATTCATAAAACCATTCTTCATTAACTAAAACGAAACCAGCCACATAGCAAAATTACAGAAGGACAAGAAGACAAAGGCATGCTAAAGGAGCAACAAAATAGCCATGGCTGCAATTAAAACACACAAACACCACACACACACACACACGCACACACGCATGCACACACTCCAGAAAAGTAGAAAGAGAGTCAATGGGCCACATTTCGGGAGGAAGCAAATTCCAGGCTGATGGCCCCAGCAAAGCAAAAGCTCTGAAGTCTTGCAGGCACCGCACAGAGCAGTGCAATGTCTGCCAGACAGCGAGCACAGTCCCATCACGCAAAGAGCCCAGAGATCGTGGGTGTCACTGTGGCTGGTTGTCAGTGAAATGGATGCAGCTCATACAGGATCCACAGGTTGCCTGTGTAAATATCACGAAGTGGACTTGATATGACTGAGGAAGCTCATGACAGTGATGCAGCCCTTCAGCATCAGGGAAAAGGGAAAAGACTGAGCTTTGGAAGCTCCTTGACCTATAAATCTTTCCTGGATTTGGTCCCAGGAGAAAGCCTGATACATTTCAGGGAGCTGTTGCTCATTCTAGAGTTCTCAGGGGGCTTTCTGGAAGGATCTGGCGGACAACACTCAAATTTACAGGGCTGATGAAGCTGGGACAGTGGGACCCCCAGTCCTTGTGGGGTTTATTGCTGCACAGTAAGATCAATGTTGACTCATTGCTCTTGTATCCAGATTGCAACATTACAAAGCACATTTGAATGAAAGTCCTCATCCACTGATTAAAAAGCAAATCCAGGAAAACATATGTGCAAATAGTAGCTATTATTGCTCTTGTTTCTGTAAAAGTTAATTCTGATCTTGGACTATTAGACCAAGTCTTTTTAAAGCCATGTTGGACAAAAAGGTTTAGTGAGATAAATCTGGAGGTCAGCCAGATCTTTGATATTGTAGCTAGAGTCTCATTAATTTCAGGGGGTCTGTGCGTAGGCTTGGTGGCAGAATCAGGATGTCAAGGAGGAGATAAAGGAAGTGGTCCTGGAATAACTCAAGGAACCATTTATGGTAAGGCATGGAAAATGCCTGGTTGCAACCTCGTTGCTTAATTCTGGAGTGAGGACAGCAACAATCAGAAGACAGGAAAGGTCAAAAAGGATCATTTAAACCTAAGCTAATGATAATAAAAAAGCACATGTGTAAGGTAATAAATCTGATGGGATGGGCAGCCATTTTGCTAAGCACTTTCTGCTGATGTTAGCTAATAAAAACAGCAGAGTGTTTGGTAACTGAGGTCATCTCCTCTGTGCATTCCACCCTTACTGAAATTAATTTTTCTCCTCCTTTAAAAAAACTCTCTATTTCTGAGGGAAAGATTCAATCAAGTGATGATGTGCAAATCCAAGGAGGTGAGAGGTACTGTTGAGATGAAGCATGTTTCATTTCATTCTTGTAGGTATTTCATTAGTTAAACTGCAGAGAAGCACAAACACAGGGGAAAAAAAGGTATGCGGATCACTCTCACATTGGAAAATTATTCCCAGCTTGTTTCTGCTGTAATTCCAATTGGAGGATGGTGAGCATGCAGGCAGTCCATCACCATGATATTATGGCTTAAATTGGAAGCAATTCCAATTGTTCTGCATAAGACCCCAACTAGGATCAATGTCCCCTCTTGCTAAACTCTGGATAGATTCAGCCTCTGCCCCAAAGAGGTTACACTCGGAGTAACAAAATGTGGGGAATTGTCCCAGGTATCCCGAAAGTCAGTGGGAGATCAGGAGTAGCACACAGGATTTCTGAGCCCCCAAGTCATCATACAGGCACGCAGCCCCCTGTCTAATGTCAGTGCTCTTCTAACCCAAAGTACTGTGAATAACACTGTTGAGCTATTCGTGGGAAATTGCCACTGACAGTGGTACTCAGTGCATTATCTGTGTATGCACTGCAGTATTTCACACTACCCGGGCTTTCAAGGACTGAGATGAGGACGTACTGAGGGCGCGGTGTGACTGCCAGAGCCTCTGAACTCCTCAGGGAAAGGGAAGCTTGGCTAAAGAGATGCTGATAACAAAAGGATGTCAGTGTGGCTCAGACAAAACTGGTGCTGGGACAAGCTGCCCTTTTTCCACAGAACAAGCCTTTGCAATTTCAGTTCAAAGGTGCCAGGGTCCACAGTTTGGTTTGTGCGTGAAGTGTGAAGGTTGGATGTGGGAATTCTGTCCAGCTTTGGGGATATTATTAAGCAGTGATTGTGGCCATCTTCCCCCTCCTTCTCCCAAAGACAAGATCCGTAGCTGGTATGTAAGTCAGTGTAACTGCACTGTTGGTATGCACCACCTAAGGGTCTGTCCCTGATACTTCTGACCACTTCTCTCATACTCAGGATAGACCCCTTGACTCTGCTCAGTTGCTCTTCTCCAGCAGCTCTTGCCTGCCAAGTCGGATACTTAGCTGGGTTTTATTTAATTATAGAGCGCTGGGCTTGGATAATGGTTGTTTTATACCTGGGACTGATAAAGGGGAGAAAACCCAAAGAGAAGGAAAGAAGGTGAAAAAAAGATGGAGCAGAAAGGAGGGCGAAGGGTTTATTTGTACACATGCACTGTAAAATGGTGGAGAGCCCTGGCTATGTCCACAGGGAGGCAGGGGAATCTGCCTCCAGCAAATTCCACAAGCAGTTGAATTATGGCCTCTGAATTTAGTCTTCAGTTCCACCAGAGTTCAAGGGCATTTGATTTTGGTACTGGTCCATTGCTTGCAGATGTAGCTTCACTGAAGCCCCTTAAAGCTTCAGAGCTTGAGAGGGGAAAGGGCTAGCACGCTGGAACCCTAATGGCTTAACATGAGTCCGGCTTCAACAATTTAATTTGGGTAGGGTGGGAAAGATAAAGACGTTGCATGGAAGATGCGGAGTATGGTTAGCAGCTCTCACGCTTTGTTGTGCTGGGACTGGAACGCTCCTCTCAGACTGGCATGTTGCCCTGGGAGGGTGGGAAGCACCGAACTGGAGCCCTGCACCTTTTAAGTCCCCCACCCAGCCCACTCCCCATTCATGAGATGTTTGATCACTGAGCTCACTCCTGAATGGCTTCCAGGTAGCTCCTCAGAGCTTCAGCCGCTCGTCCTGGAGCCCTGGATCACAGACTGTCCTCCCATATGCTTCCTATTAATCCTAGCCTTGCTTGCAGAGAGGCTGGCTATGGAGATGGAGCGAAGGGGGTTCTAGGAGAGGGATACTGCTCCTCTTTTCCATTGCTCCCTGTTTCATTCCCCAGTAATTTAGGATTCGTTCTGCCCAGGGCAGACTATATGTGCACCAAACCGCCTGGGGTGGAGGAACTCTGCTCTCCCACTGCACTCCAGTAACGCTGGCTCCTGGGGAAAAGGCTGTCGTGGGCTTCTGGCATTCCTCACAGACCCCCACGAGCTTCTTTTAGCCCGTAGGTGGAAAACTACTGAGGTGTCCCAGCGTCATGCTACAGGTCATCCTTGCCGACAGCATAGACATGACATCAAGTGATGTTCTTCCCATAGTCAATAGCTGGCATATCCCTACCAGGCAGCACTGAGCTAGGCTGCATATACGCAGTCTTTTAACGCTCTCTGAACAACCCGGGACTCTCGGGTCCCTCATTCACTCATTCGAACTGATTGCACCTCCCATTCTTCCAGAGAGGCAAAACAAAAGACTGTAAATTCTTGGCCTCGGTGGCATCCTTCACCACAAACTTCTGAATCCAGTTCCATGTCAGTGCAGAAAAAAATTGCTTTCTTTTGTCAGTTTTAATTTTCCCAGTTAGTTTCTCATTCCTTTTAATTCCCTTCTTGTTCTTGTGCTGACAGCCTGATGCTCCTGGTGTTGGGTCAGCCCTGCAGTGGTTGCGTGACACAGTATTTAAAATGGCAGTAGCTGCTAGGAGTCTTGTCTGTCCTCAAGGTCCTGTAAGTGGAACAGAGCCCATTTTAGCAATGACAAAATATTTAGTAACAGTGGATGAGTCTTGCACAATCCAGGCCCTCCATCCTTGGTGCCTGAGCACCGCTGACTGGCAGGCAGTGCATGTTAGCACAGACAACTTTATGTTGATCTGTAGGCAAGTCAGCCTCCGCCGCGGCCTCATCTCTGCTTGCTCATTTTGTGCTTGCTGTCTTTGTGCTTCAGCTTTCCACATGTAAACAGAAACAGTCAAAATCGCTCGCTGCAGAATGAGACAGATAGAAGGAATTCAAATTATGTGTATATACTTACAGCCTTTGAGACATTCATTAAATCATTCAAAGTACTCTCAACAAAATTTTGCTGACAGAATAACCAGGTGAGATGTCTCCTTGCTATGTCTGTACATGCCCTGCCTGCTTGTACACCCCTGGACTTTGGACCCGTGTTTAGACACTCACTTCTCCCGAGGCACCCTCCCCAAAATATGAGCAATGACCTCAGCCATTCCTCAGGCAGCTGAGCGCTATCAGTATCTTCATCACCACCAGAGATATTTCTTTGATGGCGCTTCTGGCAGGGAGGTAATTTGGAAAAGAGAACTGAGCTTCAGATTCGTATCAGCCTCCTCACAGACACCCACTTAATGCAGACTTCCAGATTCCTTTCACCAGGTGCTTTGGCTGCTCCGAGTTCAGACATTCAGGGTCTTCGGGGAAGAAACATAATTCCTCACGCTCTTGCTTGACTATGTTGCTGGTTTAAATTTGAATGCCAGAAAACAGCTGAGTTGCAGGCATCTATCTGTTGTGCTGGACTATTTTAGCAATGTTTCTCTTAGCTGAGGGCTTGAGACAGAACTGTTACAGAAATGTCTGACCCAGCTCCAGCTGCAGTCAGTGGAAAAAGAGTAACCGACTTCAGTGGGAGCTGGATTAGGACCTAAAACAGTGAGTTCAGTGGTGCTGCGGTGTCTTTCATCTCAAAATTGCTGAGTGAAATCCAGACTAGGCTGGTAATGCTTGGGAAGCTGCCAACTGCTAACGATGTGGAACGAGTTGGTGAGTCCTTGCTCCAGTTTGTAGGAAGCCACCAGACAAAACAAGTCCCATGAATAGCCAGCTCAACTCTTTCCCGGTCAGGTTCATGCTGTACTGGCAAGGGAGTACTTGAGGAACCTCCCCGATGTGGTTCATGTGGTGCCTGATCTGGGGAGGCCACAGTGCTTCTGCATACTTCTACCCTCACAAAATTCCCTAGAACTACTGAGCCTGATATAAAAACAGTGTCTGGAACATAGTGCTTTCCCAGGTCTGGCCCGCTCTCCTGCTGCTTTGACACGGTCATAGCATAACCACAAAACTGTTTTCCTCTTTGATTTCCCTCCCTCTAGCTGCAGCTCCCGGAGTAAAGACCTGCACTCTGCAGTGTTCTCCCTTTCAACGCCTACAGGTGAGGCGCTGTGTGTGGTGGAAGAGCAGACGCTGCTGAGTGTGGGGTACCTGGAAAGATGAAATCCAACATGGATGGGTGGCCCAAGAACAAGACTGACGTGGTAGTAGTATCCCCATGGGCATGTGAAGCAGTGCGGGAAACTGGACAGCATTCACAAAACGAGTCAATATTTTTCTCAATTTCAGAGCAATACTGGAAAATGATGGTGGGGAAGGAGAGCAGTACCACTGCGCAGACCATCTATACAGCTGTTAAGGTAAGCAAATACAAGAAAACACACATCCTAACTCCGCCTGGCTAAGGAAAATGAGAGTAAAGGTGATGGCAGCCCAGGAAAAAGAAAGCAGGCAATATTTTCTCTGTCTCGATCAAGTAAGTTAGGCACTCAAACAGTGCTGGTGGCTTTTTCTCCAGGGCTTCAGGGTTATCACCACCTGAGCTTTTTATAACTGATTTCCCCTTTGGGATGTGTTTCATGGACAGGAAGAGGAGCCACAAGAGAAAAGGTCTTCAAAGAGTCAAGGGAGGATGATAGACATATATAAGCAAAACTGGAGGTGCAGCCAGAGAAAATGCAGAGTCTGGTAAAGATCACACCTTATACGCCTACTTCCTCACTGCTCTGATGTGCCTCTGCTTCTAACGTTGGTCTTGCAGTGCTCTCTGCTGGGGAACGGGAGCTAGAGGAAAGCACAGCTGCAAGCATTCTTTAGTCCAGAGGATAGCACAAACACCACAGGCTAAGGAATAATGTGCAACGTTAGCTTGTACGTTGCTCCAGGAAGTGCATGCAATCTGCTTTTGCCCACCAGTACAAACTGATCTCCAGGACTGTTTCTAGCCAGTGTAGATGACACGAATGTCTGGAGCCTGGAGTCATGCTGAGTACAACTGCCAGTAACTTGTAGCTGTTATGCTGGAAAGACAGTGGTCCTCAGTCAAACAGGCTTCTCTTGCAGCTTTGAGCATATTCAAATTGCCCAGTCAAGACACCTAGATGGAATTGCATGTAACAGATTCCTTAATGAGCTTGGAAAGAGAATTAGGTAGGTGTCCTTCACTGCATCCACTGTGCTACTGGCAATGGTAAACACGGCAAAGAGTAAATTTCACTAGCATAATTTATCACCTAGAAAAATGGAAAACCATAAGCTATTTCTGACTTAGCTATGCTAGCAAACTCTCTGCTAACCTCGGGTTTGGTGATGGAAGAACACTTTTGCCACCTTAATTTATGTCATTTCCAGAAGCTGCCAATACTGGGCTGGCAGAAAAAAAATCTTTCTGTCGTCTTAAATGGTACTTCCACCAGAGGGCTCTGCGGGCGTATCTTTAGTCTCAGAAGTCTCTCTAGTCTAAACGAGCCATCAGGTGAAAAGATAAAGTTTTAATCAAAATATTGGCTGCAACCAGTATGGCATTATATTAGTGTGGAGTCCTGCCCTCTAACTAGTATTCCGTATAGGCAGTGCTGTCCATAAATAGCCTTGCCTGTCATTACTTCACTGTCATTATATAAACTCTCTTTTCTCAATAGTTTGTAAACTAAAGATTCTTAGTGGAGATAATTTGGGATATGTGGGTCATACCCTACATTGAATAGAGAACTAAGCAGAAAAGTATTAAATTAGAGAGTCTGGGTGGCACAGAGTCTCGGTAATTGCCTAAGAAACTCTATTCTAGCTGCTGCAATGTATTAAATTAAGCTGAAATCCATGGACATTTAAGTTACTATGCTGGGCTGTGGATGTGGTGGCTGAAAAGTCGACATGTGGGTGGTTCTGCTGCTTCTGTGGGCAGCAGGAGTCAGACATCTCTTACATTTCTTCCACATAAATTACTAGAGCTAAAGTACCGAACTTCAAAGGCTGCCAGTTCAGTAAGAGCTGAGTCTTGACAGGTCTTCCTAGGACTGATAAATCTCAGAGGGGTCAGAGAGCGAGGTGCCGGGCTGCTGGCTGCCCTTATGGCTACTTTCTATAGCTGCCCATCTTTGCTTTTGTAAGGGGCCACAGGATGGAGGGCACATATTAGACTCAAGGTTATAATCAGTGTAAAGTCTGCTGACCTTTATCTGTCCTATCTCAGCTTAGCCCTGCACAGAAATAGAGGAACTGGAAATCAGGCCCTACAGCTTTAACTTAGAGGGCTGTAATCTGATCTCCCTCATGTGCACATAACCCTGCCATGCTAGTCAGTGAACCATGGCTCGAAATGGCTGTGTTTAAAAACAGCTCAGCTCCGGACACATCCTTCCCCAGGTCTCAGATCACAGGCAGCCCTGCTAGAAACCCTCGTCCAGAGGGTTTTCTGGGAAGCTGTTCGGTGAGTGGCTGTCTTGAGCCTACGCCTCTCGCACACCCCTCTGCGTGGGCTGCAGCCCAAGACAAGGGCCCTGGCTCTTCCCTCCTCTCTGTCAGCTGCTCTTGCTCCTGTTTGGCCTGTTGCCTTACAGACGAGCCCACTGCCCCGTTACCAAGTGACAGCTGGAAGAGATTCCTCAACGTGCACAGCACAGGGACAGGGAAAGAGCAACGGGACAGCAGCAGAACAAAACATACCGAGGGAATGGACGCCCGTCCCATGTGCACATTCTGTGAGACCTGCATGCTCGAGATGCTTAGAGAAATTGATTTTTCCTCTCTTCTTTGTTCCCAGAAAGTTGCAGCTTCTTCTCTTGCCATAGCAACTTCCACCCTTTTTCATACGGCTTGACAACTCTGGCCTGTCAGGTCCTGTCAGGATCAGCTTCCCCCACATCTCTGTGCCCTTACAACAGCTCACCGGTACCTTTTCTACTCGGACATCTCACCTCCTTCCTCTCCCTCCCATGTCACAGTCACCCCATTCACTGTTTTCCAGGCAGACTGATTTCTCCTTCCTCCCCTCTGCCCCCTGCTTTGAGCAGGTTTTCTTTTCTCACTCAGGTCCAGCCTCCTGTTTCCATGCTGTAAAAGAAGACCTGGCACCTCCCTAGGCTTAACAAACCCCTTTGATCTAGGAGCTGCTTTCCTACGTTTTCTGGTGGGTTATAAATAACCTCTTGCCATGGCATAGCTCTCCCCGAACTGTGGTGTTTGTGCACGTACATAGACTCTGAGAAGGGCTGCCTCGTCTCTGGGGGACTGGAAGCATAAAAGTGGGGCTCAAAACTGGTTTGATGTGCGGGGAGAGCTTTTCTGGCTGTGCATGTGGGACAGTGCCTGTCCAAGCCCTGTGCATGTAACTGCGTGTAACTGTCCTCTGTGTGGGTGAACACGAAAGGCTAGCGCTTGGGCATCTCTACTTTATGTATGTGTATAACGGAGAGCGTTGGCCCAGCTTCCAGTGTGCACATTTGTGTGCTTATGTGAGCACATACCCATTTGCAGAGCGCATGTGTCACACAGCTGTTGTGCATGGAGATCTTCTCCCACAGTTGTGCATGAGAATGCCTTTGGTTTTGAATACTGCGCTCAGCTGTACATAGGTGCCTTTTGCTCCTTTACCTTGCATGTCTTCCCTGGGACAGGTTGCCAGAGATACACTGTTATTAAATACCAGGAAAACAGTACAAATTTAGAACTTTCCTCTTCATGAAGAAACCTTTAGTCTATGAGAACTACATATACCTGTAATTGTCATATAGATAGCTGGGCTCTGACGTGTCTCTTGTCTTTGATGGCCACTCAACCTTAGCAACGCATTCCTGTTTGACAACAAACATCCACGTCCCTCAAGATTTCCTGAACAAGCCACTATATGTTTACACCCCACAACCCCTTTATAGCAGCCAGCTCCATTGCAGCATATTAGGCCCTGAAAGAGCGTAAATAGCAAAGTATTTAGCAGGAGATCTTAACAGAGGATTCTTTACAGCCAGCATTGATATGTTATCTATCGGGTGCCATAGAGGAGTTTTCTCAATGTTTATACCTAGCTAGAAGTTTTTTGTCATTGTGATAAGGTCAATGGTTTTATTGGCTGGTGAGAGGCATTATAAAATTGGTTGGCCTCCAAAGATCAGAGGTGACTGAATCAATACCATCAGCAAACACAAGAGAGATGCTAATAGAGTCGTCCACATTCTGATAACCCTGCAGAGCTTACCAGCTCTCTTCTGAGTCACCTCCTCCTCAGGTTTTTCTATTCTTAGATTCATTTGCATGACCTGTTGGGATTATACGTCAGAAAAACCTCTTTGCTGATCTTTTTGTTAGACAGAGATTGATATATTCACAACCAGCAAATCCACTGAGCTGTCTGCATCTGTGCTGTGCTTTCTACCTCATTACAAAGAGTAACTTAGTCTGGGTGGACGTTTTGGGATCCTCAGGATCCCGGGTTGTACAGGCACCAAGCAGCTAGAGCTGTAACTTTGCTTCAGATTACCCTTGCACTGAATGCTGTATTAAAATGGGCGTTTACACCTCCAGGAAGTAATTCCTGCATGCCTGACGGTATTGTGAGCATGGCGCAAAGCCCTGCCCGGGCCTAACTCATTCCTTACTCTCAGGAAGCTCCACAGACAAGGGATCTCAACACCCTTGTCCACTAGACTGATTCCGCTTCAGTAAATCGTTACCTTCCAGCGGCCAAACAAGATCACATGGAGGTTAAGCGTGGGCTTCACCACCGTCACCTCAAAAAGCAGCCAAGGTCTGCAAGGGCTGTTCTTTGGAGACAGAGGATCCAGGACAGGCCCAGCCAAACAGCCCTGACACCAGTCTGCACCTGGGTACCAGGTCATCTCTCAGTTTTAACCCTTAAACCATTTTTCCCTCTGAGCAAGGTGAATGCTAAACTCTGGGAAAACGCACATCCGGATTTCGGACTCCAAGTTCTGGCAGTGCTCAGACTGGGCAGTTTGGTTTGTGCCGCAAGGGAGGTGCGAATTTCATGCCTGGATCCCGATTTAAGCCAGGAAGCTGTTTGTTCGAGCCCACCCCGTGGTCGAGGATAACAGAAAACTTGTGTATACGGAAAACGGGCCGAGCGAGGGTCTTTCCGCAGCCTTTAACGTACTCCCCCGGCCTTTAGCTGCAACGCAAAAAGCCAGACATTCCCAAACCTCCTGGCTGCGGGATCAGCCCGCAGCACATCAATGACGGCGCCTGCGCCGCGCGAGAGGCAAAGCGCGGGGCCGCTGCCGGTGCTGCTGCTGCTGCCGGTGC
>NW_020450307.1:2162506-2188334 GCF_003343035.1 Apteryx rowi | reverse complement strand
GCGCCGGCTCGTGCCTCGGGGCCCGGGGGCAGGGCCAGGGCCAGGCTGCCCCGTCCCCTCGCGAAGCAGGTGAGGCGAGCGGCGCCTCCCAGGGCGGGACGAGCCGGCCGGGAAGCGCCGCGGTGCCGCTGGAGCTGGGCGCTGGGCGCTGAGCTGGGCCGCCGTGACATCCAGCTATATATAACGCAAAGCCTTATTTCACCGCGGCGTCCAGCTCCGTTTGTTAAATGAAACACCCGAATCTAAATCCTGCCCTCACGTGTGGCTCCTGCTGAGCTGAGCAGGAGCTGAGGGCTGTCGTCCAAAAGGCACTGTCCAGGCGGCGGGCTTTGGGCTGTTTGATGGACCGTACCCTAATTTTGTGAAGAAGGATGAGTGTTTGCACAGTGCTTCAGTAAAATCTGGGTAGACAAAGAGTTGGAAAGTGGAGGCTGCGTAACTGCCTGATCTGTATAATTATCCTGAAAAGCGAGTATTCCAAAAAGAAAAAAATAGAGAGGTAGAAAACATCTTGGGGCTTTTGAGTAAATGAACTTCCAAGGGCGTGCTGGGTCCCTCGTTTTAAGGAACTGTGAGCTTCCTGATTTTTGTTGTGTTAAAAGCCTAAACCAAAAAAAATCCCTTGTTAGGTAACTTCCTACAGTAACTTTAATAGAAGGCCACTAAAATCATTTTATAGTGTAAATATGAAAAAATTATCTGCAATGTAGATAGTAAGTACTGTTGTGTGCACTTATTTCTGTCATCATCAAAAATCTTTTTTTTTTAATAGCTTAAACTATCTATATAGCAAAATATTCTTCAGTAGTACTTGCCAGCTGACAATAGTTCAGAGGCTGACATGAAATTGGTTGCTAGATTTAACGTGTTTAATAGTGGATCATTATTTCTTCCATTGCTAAACAGAAGAATTCAGTCTCCTCTGACATCTCTTTGGAACAGTAAGTTCATTTAATATAAATATTAAAACCAACAAAGCAGAGTTTTCCAGAGGCATTGCCCTTCTGCTGGCTTGAATAGTATGTATTGTTTTAAGTAATCTATTTTTTTCTTTGTTTATGTTAGAGTAGTGCCTTGAGCCTGCTACAGAAACTGGATCTGGATGTACGTATGCAGATTGTTTGGATAATTACAGTGTTTATTCAGAACTCTAGGTGTCCTCACATAACTCATCTCACCCATCAGCATTTTAATCTAGCCTCTTCTGTATTTATTTAGTGCACCTGCTGCCTTCTCTAAGGAGCCTAATGAGAGAACATCTTCTGTAGCATGCCTGGAAAGTCAATTTTGAGCTGTTTTGGATTGTGCATGGGAAGAAAAAAGGGAAGCCTGACAGAGAATATCCTCCTGACCACTCTCTTTTAGAATAAGATTGATTAATTTCTAAAGCAGCTATGAAAATACAGCATGGGAAAGAGATGTGGTCTTTCGGGGTACATAGGCCTTCAAAGATTCATTGTAGGGCTGATTTTTGTTCTGAACATCTTATTATTTAAAGAGACACAGAAGAGTGTACCATCATTTATGTTATGGCGATGTTACAGAACGGAAAATGAGACAGCAAATTTAGTTTGTCTACTGATGCCTCATCACATGGCTGACCTGCTAGTTGTCTCTGTTTGGCTTCTGACATTTGGCTTTTTGTTGAAAGAGGACTTAATTGTTGAAAGACTCAATCAAACTAGTTGGTGAGAACATACCCTGTCTTCTCAGCGTTGAGTGAAGATGGAATTGCCCRCTAGTGTGTTGTGGTTCTTCTGTCAGTAGTACCTTGTTATGGCTGCCACAGAAGCATCTGTTTAAGCAGCGGAAACAGTGTCCTTTCAGCTCAGCATGTGCTTTTGAGGGAAGAGAACTGGCCTTAGGCATTTCTCATCGTTAAGAAATTCACCAAGGTTCTTTACTGTAGAGTAGCTTGGCCACCTAACATGAAATTATTAGCATTTATATAGTGGCATGGCTGCTGATTGTTGCTAATGGTACATCTGCGCTAGACCCAGGTATTTGGCTATGAAAATAGAGGAAGATGGAGGCCAGCACTGTCATTTGGCTGGACAGGGGCTAAGGACATTTCATTTGGTTCACCTGCATTCATCCTCAGTGCAGTGTTTCTGCCAGTTTTCACTCTGCAGCTGCCTTCTCCATTTTCCAGGGAGCTCATCCTTTCTTTTTCCATTCACTTTTTCTATCTTTTTCTTCCTCCATCCTCTCTTTCTAGAATAGGTTTATTTTATGTCAGCTTTTAAAGACTTAAAGTTCTGAATTTGATAAATCAACAAGCTAGAAAGGCTTATGGGGGAGGGAGAAGGAAGGGAGTTTACTCTCTATTGTAATTATTCCTAATACAATTTTAAGCGCTCTGGATTTTAACTGCCTACCTTCCACCTCTTGTTTGATGCTTAGGATTATGTTAGAGCACCTTGCAACTGGTAATGCTGAAGTGTTCAGGCTACATAAGTAAAGGGTGTGTGTACATTTGTGTGTACATGTTTACTTCAGAGAGATCCCAGTTTGAGGCCCTGAACTTGCATACCCCTTGTGTGTACATATCCACTAATGCTATTATCTCTGTTTTTCAAGTGAGAAAATAAGATGCAGACTTCCTAGGTCTCGCTGGGTAGAACAAGAAATTGAAAATCAGTTTTGAGACCTGAGCAGCTGCCCAAGCTATTCAAACACCTTCTTTCTCTACACGTAAGAAATACAGTGGGAGATACGTTGTGTGTATTTGGACAGCATCAAAGAATTTTAGAAAAAACTGTTGGTGTTTAGTCCTCTAGTTCTCGTCTGTATTCAGGTCCTTCCTCAGTCCTTCAAACATCTTCACCTTTGCACTTTCATTCATGGAATCCTGTCATAATAAATGGGTTGCATTGTGGTACAAAGTTGTTTGCAGAACCAGGACCATGGATAAAATCATCCCTCCTGCAGAAGAAAGTATTGGAAGCTCAGAACATCTTAAGTTCTGCAAGATGCTAAGCTTCATTCCATTGTAAAGTATTTTTTTGCAGTTCAAGAGCAACTTATCCACTTGAAACAATTTTGTTAGTGATATATTAATGGTATTGTGATAGCTTCTTAGAAAGTGGGGGTGGCGTGTGGGAAGAGGATTTTATCAGAGCTTAGGAAGATGTAGTACAAAATCCTTGTGTATGCACAAAAAAGGCAGGCCTACTTCAGATTATCTTCACATCCAGAGGGCGTACAGAGGCTAGGAGTGACAAAATAAATTATTAGAATGCATTGTCCAGTTGTTGAAAGAGGCAGCTTCTTATTAACTCAGTTATTTATAGGAAGACAGACTCACTGGTTTCCTCTTGCTGTTATTAGTGCGAGCCTTAAAAGGAACTAATAGAAACAAAATGAAAGGTCCTGGGATGTTGATGGGAAGATGACTCTGAGGGCAGGGAGGATTTCGGAAGCAGCAAAGAGAATGATGCTTAAGTCGCACAACAAATTTAAGCATGTTTACAATTCTGGCTTCCTACTTATTTACTGAAGTCAGTGCAGTTCTTGCTAATTTTTGGTTGGGAAAAACTTTGGCCCTGTCTTCAGGAGATGTTACTTTCTTGTCTTTCCAGCTGGAGTAATACTGTTTACTAGAGGGATTTCCTAGGAACTGGTATTTAGAGGCTGCAGTGCCCTTCATATAACTGACACAATATCTGCAGAGTAAAAGCTAAGAACAAACTGTTACCTTTATTTCATGCAGGTAACATGATGTTTACTCTTGAGCAATTTGGTTCAAACTGGGGGCAGGGGCTGTTCGTATGACTAAAATCATGCTTCTGATTTCCACTGGAGCTGATGATGGGATTTACTGTCTTCTAGCCCTCTATCTAGTTTAGACTCTCATGTACATTATGTATTTCCTAACAGTGCATCAGCTGAAGATTACTTACACTGAAGAACAGTGTAAGTGCTTATAAGGATATATATTGTTGATGATATTAGCTGGAAATATATTGAATGCTTAATATCTCAAAATTGAGGCATAAAGACCTGTCTGACTTGTTTTGATACAAAACTTGCTATGCCTTCTGAGAATGCAGCAGCTTGTTTTCCTTATGCTCTTAATGATGCAATACCAAAATATCAAAGGCATAACCTGCCTTACTGCTTCTGTCATGCATTTAGTGCTAGAGCATGTGCCATTTCTTAGAAAAGCAGAATGAAATTTCTGTTGCAAATATAATCTCAGGGGAAAACTTGTGTAGCACTTGCTGTGAATATACTGCTCATCTTGATGTCCTTGATCTACCTTTGTGGACATGATCCTGTGTCAGTGATTAAAGAAGCAGGTAATACCCTGTACTGTTGGCACCTTGACTTAGCTGTACCCCTGGCTGTGCCACTGAATTCACTGGGCAGAGTCCTGCAGCTGTGTTTGGGAACTCTGCTGAAATCTGAATCCATCAGAGGGATCTGGTTGATAACACCAAATGTTTTTATGAAGTGTGTTTTGATGCTTAAAGATGCAAAGCAATATGTAGTGCGATCCATGAAAAGTGAATTGGGAATTGAAGTGTATTGTTGAGCGTGGCTCTTAAAGTGGATTGCCTTTGTATTGAAGCTTTTTAAATTATTGAAATGTGCATTAATTTCTTCAAATGTATAATGCAGAGGGTGCCATTTCCAAAAGTAAGTCAACAGAAGAGGCAATAAGCATCTTAATTATTCCAGGATGTTATAACTTTGAAAATGATGTCGTAAAAAATCTAGCTAGCAGGTCTAATATTATAATATTAATAATTAATATAATAACCTGACAGCAAAATGTGTCAGGTTGGGTTATAAGTTGTGATTATTCCTCTAGCTGAGCAGTTAATCATCTTTCCTTGTGATCTCGATAAAGTCAATAGTACTCTAATGAAGGATCATCTAAGGTTTGGATGATTTTTGCAGCGCCTCCTGTTCTATTCAGCATCATGTGTGGTTCAGTGATTAAACCCAGTGAAATCACTCCTCTTAGTTAAGATTTTTGGCATCATCTATATCAATTGTGCTAGTGGGTGTTGAGAGTTGATTTTGAATGCAGGTCATTGGCATGTTGGGGGTGGACTTTGTAAAGATAGAAAGCGGGAAGCAAGAGAACAAGTAATAATTGGATTTTGAGATTAAAATCCTTGGCATGACTTTTAAACAGAATGTTTGCTTTTTATATAAGCAAACAATTTTTCTGCACTGTATATCTCCATAAGCAGTTCAGTATGTTTCATATCCTCAGGCCAAGAGTTTCCTTGCTTGCTCTGCTTGGACATTACAAAGTAGAGAATTGTATTTTACTGCTCTAATGGCAATATATGGCTGGCCCAGCTTGTAACCAGAGGAGGTATTTGTAGCCTGAAGGACAAATTCTGTTTTTCTGGCTGTGTGTGACAGGCCAAAGCTGATGAATTGTTAGATGTATCCTACCGAAGGGATTTGTGCGTCTGTAATGCATGCAAAGCATAGCTGGGGACTTCTTGTTGTATGTTTGCCATGTGACCTGTAGAAGATGCCTGTTTTGTTTCTGAGGAGGTTTCTCTCTGTTTACTGAGAACAGATTAAACACTCTTTTGGGATTTTTGCAAGAGGCGAGTGCAATAAACACTGCTTATCATCTCTGGAACTGTAGTTCTTCAACTGGTATACAAAAAAATCTAGCCCTAAACAGTACAAAGACTTAGAGGTTTTATCTTGACTGCAGGATAAAATTTTCCAAAATCAGATTTATCTGGCTACACACTCATAGGGTGAATCTTTCATGGTTTAGGGCTGTTTATGTAGCTCAGGAAGGTTGGTTGTTTTTCCTTTCTTCCCAGATGCAGGCACTTGGAACACCCTAGGAATATAAAGTGTGTCTTTTATGCACAACATACTATTTTCAGCCATCTTTCCAGGGAATAGAGCAACACCAGGACACAGTGCATAGAAATCTCATCTGGAAGAAAATCAGCTCATTGGAACAAGATGTTCAATACATCAAAGTCCTTGCTTGAACTATATGCTGAGTATTTATATTAGGGATATAACTTACGCACCCTGTTGACATTCTGAGAATTGCTTTGTTAGCTAATGCTTTTTTTTCTCAAATGTCACACTGACAACATTAACTCTGAGCTGTTAAAACTGATGATGCAGATACTAGCTCATTGTGTTGAATATCAGAGGATTATGTGTGCTTTCCCAGAAGTACTTACATAGTAAAGGAGGCATAAATTAACTGGATTATCAGAATAAAAGGGTGGAAGGAAAGGAGTGGGCTAGGAAGGCAAGCGGGCAGATGATGCAGAGGGGAACTTGCCAGAGCGGCTGGAAAATTGTATGTTGAGATGTCACTCTAGACCAAGCAGCTTGTAGTTCATAAACAGTAATGGAATTTGTGTTCTGAATTTATGAAATGTTACTGGGAAACTGTTGGTTTAATGTTCATGAATATGAAATAAATGAGGATGGAAAACAGAGTACACCATGGTGTGCAGGGCTAGTAGATAAATGAATAGGGAGTTAAGGAAATCGAATTCTCTTTGTAGAGCTCCTGCAAATTTACTATTTTTACTTGAATGTGTTGATGATTCAGGTGTTAATTATACAGGCTTATGTCTGTATTGTATGTAAGTAGTGGGAAGGGTGACAGGTGAGTATCTACAAGAGGTATCCTTAAACACTATCTGCTTTCTTTAAGTTTGAGCTCTGGGAACAGCAAAAGTTTTGCTGGAGAAGCTGTTCCTGACCCTTATGTTCCTCCAAGATCTAATCTCAGAGGCCTGTGAGCAACATGAGATGTTTCTAACAAAACAGAGAAGGATGCACTGAAGCAATGTTCCCCAGAGTAGTGCTGACAGAACAGAAGGCTTGTGTCCAAGCCCTGGTTCAGTACACAAAATAATCAAAGACTGATAAGGTCTCTGTGAACACTGTCATTTTTGATCTAAGTGACAACTTCAGCTGCTATGTACCTAGTTCCATAAACAACTTAAGCTTTGACTGCTGAATAAAGTCATTAAGGGGGTTAAAAGGGCTGAAGGCAAAGCTTTTTCTCATAGTATCTGTCACTTTAAATGTATGGATTGTTCCTAGTATAGATTAAGCTTTTTCTTCTTTCAGCATGGAAGAGCAAGGAGCATGAGCTTAAAGAAGAAATTCATTTGAAGCATGCTTTTAAATCATATTGCCAGGCTTGGTAGAACATGGAATTTCTTCTGCTAAATATGTTTGTATCTGAAAACCAGTGTGTTTGAGATGATGTGCTTGAACAGAATCTTACAGTTCATGAAGACCCTAGTGAGGAAGCTGTATTCCCCTGGCTGCCTGGTCTGGGGTGTCCTTTTGATCTTTGTAAAGAAACTTTGTTTTTCTGCTTGTACTGCTAGAGTGGCAAGGCCATTAGTGTAAATGCAGGAGTTTGGGGGTTTTGGCAAAGAATTGTTTTTGCTCGATAAAAGACAAACTGTGTTGGCAAGCAAAATAAGCTGTACCAGTTAAAGCGTTTATAAAATAGTATGTATTTACAGCTTCTTTTTTGAGGGGGGGGGCAGTGTTTAATTGCCATTTTTCCTATGTTTTAAAATGATTCTTCTAGTAAAACAGTTCTGGTATAGGTAGGGCTTTAGAAAGTATATGCATGTACCTCTCTTAATATCCTTTTATAGATCTCTATTCCCAAACTTTTGCCTGCAAACTTCTTGTGACTCTAGCGAGCAATGCTTCTTTATGCATAAATCAAAGGATAGGATAGATTCCCCCTCCTCCCTCCACGGAAAAATACTTAAACTACAATCTCACATTAACATCAAAGAGTTAGGGTTTTGACTCATGTTGTTTTCTAAGGAAAATCACAAACACAGCTTCTTGAAGGAATAACATACTTCAACACTTGTGTAAACAAAGAAAACAGTTCCTTGCCACTAGGTTCAGTTGTAGTAAATGCCCTTATAAAAACTGAAATCTTGAGTTAAGTCTTCCTAAACCCTAACTTGTTTGATAGCAGAACTTAGGTATAGTGGTTTCCAGCCAACCTTGCAATTGTTTTTTAATTGTGAAGTTTGGTATATAAGTAACCCTTCTGCCAAAGGAGAAACAGTGGCAGAGAGAGAAATGGTTTGACCATTCATTTTCCAGACCAGTGATGAAAATGAAAATTGGAACCCATGCATCTTTTTTGGCACAGTATGCTTTTCTGAGGCACAGTCTCAGAATTACATTAAGATGAGCATATGCCTTTATAGCAGCAGAACAGAGAACTCTAACGCTACACCTTTGGTTTTTGCCCCAGAACATGAAGCACAACCTGTTGTTTTGTAATAAATCTAGAACTCTTTCATACAGCCAGTTTGCTAACTTTAGGAACTTCCCAGCTTTGCTCTCTTGCTTGTTACCTTAGGGCAACGGTGGTGAACACCAGTGGTATCTAATACCAGTTTTATTTCAGAAAGGTTGTTGTAGCTTGTTTTGACACTACTGGTAAATGTCACTGCTGCTGGTGGTTCTCCCTCACTATCCTGGGACATTCAGATCACATCCAAATCTCAGTAATCATCAAATTGACATGCAATCCTCACTGGCAACCTAAGCCTTCCTTAGGAAAGGTGCAATAGGAGAGTTAACTGGAAATTTGTTCTTGCACAATGTGGTACAGAACACTTGGTTTGTTGTATGAAGCAGTGAGGTAAAGGATAATGAGCTCTGGAGTAAAAAAATGCACCTGAAAGTTCTCCATACTGTTTCAAATTTGTTTGTTTTCTAATGTGCTTGAAACCTATTTTTACAGTAGGTCTCCATGTCAGGAGTGTGAGTTGGGAGAGTTCATAACAATAAGTAGTGGCTGGAAGCCATGTTGTTTCTCTTTCTGTACTATCTGGTTACAGGGGGTAGGCATGGGTTAAAGAAAGATGTTGAAAAAGCACAAGAACAGAAAAGATGAAAACAGTGAGGAAGTAATAAGAACTGAATGTGAAGAGCTACAACTGTAAGACATGGCAGTATTGGAAAGACAGTGGGCAAACCAAGTTAAATGCGATTATGAAAACCATAACTTCAGTTCTTTCAGCCACCTAGTGAGTTTATTTTCAAATATGAGATTTAGATGAAGGAATGGTCATTATGCTGGACAGGATCATTTATTTCACAAGGCAACGGGCACAAACTGAAACACACAGTTCCATCTGAACATGAGGAAAAACTTCTTCACTGTGAGGGTGACAGAGCACTGGAACCGGTTGCCCAGAGAGGTTGTGGAGTGTCCTTCTCTGGAGATATTCAAAACCCGCCTGGACGTGATCCTGTGCAACATGCTCTAGGTGACCCTGCTTGAGCAGGGGGGTTGGACTAGATGATCTCCAGAGGTCCCTTCCAACCTCAACCATTCTGTGATTCTGTGATTTCTTCTTAACGTATGTATTTTATATCTGTGCTTCTCTTATCTGAGTATGAGAATTCTGCTTATCCATATTAGCCTGTCATTCTGCCCAGTTATGCTGTTCTCCCACCCTTCCTCTCCTCCTTGTGCCCCCCAACCAAAAATATGTTGGTATCTGATGTTTTTAATATAACCTGTCTAATCTGGAAGAGTAGCTTTGATATTTACTGTTTCTGTAAACAGTCCTTTTAAGTATTGAAATGGTGAAGAATTCTATTGCTGTGTTTTCAGCCTACAGTGTCCTAATCCCCAATGGCTTGTCCTCTTTCGCTAGCTTCCTGCTTCCCATAGGAAAAATCCATCCAAGGATATGTCTGTATTAGGCCAACACCCTCTAGAGCGTGGGTGCCTCTGCTTTTACAGGCAGAATTCCAAATCCTGTCAGAACATGGGGCCACCAAATGATCAGTCATGGATTTTTGTTGTTTTGTTGCCTTTATTGTCCCCCTCCAGTCAGTACACGTGATCATAATTTCTCGACCTTCCCTCCCCTCCCCTAAAGCTTGGGAACAATCTCCCTTGCCTGATGCTGAAACGCACCCCTCCCCCCCCCCGGCATCCTAATTATTTGTCAGTAGTGCAGAGCAGAGTCAAATCTTCAATTTTTATTTATACTTCATGCTGTTGTGATTTGACACATCTGTGCAACTACCTTTCCCTGAAACTGTCTTCTGTTTACATTGTCTTTTACAGATGCGGAGGAACGGTTGGTGCCATCTTTACTTGTCCTTTGGAAGTAATAAAGACTAGGCTCCAATCTTCAAAGCTAGCCTTCCGGGCTGTCTACTACCCTCAAGTCCAGCTGGGGACCATCAGTGGGGAAGGAATGGTCAGGCCAACATCTGTATCACCAGGGCTCTTCAGAGTTCTCAAGTGAGTGCTGCTCCTCCTGTCAGTCAGTGTTGCCTGACACCAGTGAGCTGAATTTGGATTCCTCTGTACAAACATGGAATGCAAATTTTGCTTCAGACTCGCACTGGAAGGATGCCTGTCAGTTGGGCTTATGCATTCAGCAGTGGAATGATAAATTATTCTTTTAAAAATAAATCTTTAGGGTTCCTGTGTGTTTCTTTGAACTTCCACAGAAATTTGCTTTCAGTACTCAGAGGCTTTCCTAAGAGAATTGATTTGGATGAATGTCTGGGAGTGTTATTTTTAAATCAGCTCTTCAGATTTAAGCTTTCTGGTAGTTATTACATCACAGGGATCAAGAGTCTGTAGTATATCCTGTGTATTTATCTGTACCTCAGCTTGCAGGAACTATCATAGAAAATATTCCAAAGGAAAGGCATTTTCTTACCACAGGAATTGTCTTTGTCTTTTACTGGGAATTTCCATGTTTACTTTACTGTGTTCTTTGAGTAGTGGAAGAGGCGAGTCTTATTAGCCGAAGCTAATTCTTGGCACAATGACTGAAGGACTGAATGAACCATGTACCCTTATCCTTCTATCTTTTCTGGAGCCATTCCCAGTTTGCTTTAAGTAGTTAGTGAGAGATGCTTGTTTCTGCCCATGCTATTTACCTGGTTGATGGAGGGAAGCTTTAATTCCTATCTTGAAGTTCTCATTCTTCGGAGTTTCATATACAAGTGAGAGCCTGTAGCCTTTCCTTCAACTTAAAGGACAAGCATTGTAACAAGGATTCTAATTCTCTGCACTTAGTGATATATATCAGCCTCTGATCTATCTTTGAAGCTGCCCGTGCTTTGAACAGGGGTTTGGACCAGATAACCTTCAAAGATTCCTTTCAACCTAAATGATCCCATATATTTTAAACATTGTTTGTCTGCACTCTTGTGTGAGTGATCTGTAATTGAAACTTATGGGAGTGGAGGAAGGATACTTTTTGCAAAACCAGTCTCTAAAATATAATGTCTAATTGGGGTCTTGTGAGCATTCATGTTTTCCTCAGCCACATCTGATTTAATGAGCTGTCTTCTGTTTGCTGTTAGTATGTTGCTTTAGCCAATTATTATGCATCAATCCTATCTACATCTGTGTTACTCATGAGTTTTGTTAAGTCTTTTCTGTAGTTCAGACTGCAGCAGTTGCTGCTCCAGCTGTTTCCTTTTCAGATGTGTATTCATAAAGAGTGAAATGTGAAATCATCTAGCTTAGAACTGCTGTGCAGCTTACCAGCAACTCTGAAGGCCAAACCTCTACTATTTTTTTAATATATATCAAAGCAGCATAAACTTATGATTCAGACCTCAAGCAAGCAGAATGAGGAGTTGATTTGGATCATTGTGCACCGCAGGGTGATGCAGAGAGGTCCTGCTTAGATCAGGTAGTAGAAATGCCAAAGATAATACTGACTAGCAAAACAGGTTCAATGATTTATGTAAGATGAATACATTTGGCAGATTGCCTGGTGAAGCTGCACAGTTATATAACAGTACAGTGCTAACTCAAATTCTCTGAAGAACTGGACAGCTAGAGTCACTCTGGGACTTGAGTCTCTCTTGTAAACAACACTCTTTCCCTTGCCAAGCACTCCTTCCTCTGTTCAGAGGTGAGTCTAGAACAATCCGTGATTCAAAGTGGAAGGTAGTGCCAGTTGCCTTGACTTCATCTTCTCCTTTCCCTTTCGACCTTTTCACTGTGCAGCATTGAACTTGAAGCAGCTGTAATTACAAGAACGTGATAACCTCAAGGCATGAGGCTCTTAATTCATCCTCTCTCCCCATCTCTTTCTCTGAGGCTGTCTTCTTGGGGAGAGAGCAAATGGGTTAAGATTTGGTCGACCTTTCAATACAGTTATTAAGGTCATTAAATTTGGTGACTGTGATCTTGATTTCGTTTTACCTCAGGAATTGTTCAGCTGCATATATCACCAAGCTTTCTACCTACCTGCTTGAGAGTGTTAAGAAGTGAGAGCAAGATAATCATACTATTTGTCATTTCATTGCAGGCAGTGTCCTTGAAGTACAGATAACGCTATTGATTATGGTCTTTCTGATAAAATACTTTTTAGAAGAGGAGTAAGTAAGTCTCTTGCAGTTTACCCTCTTGTACCCCTTTCTCAATCCTGGTCATGCATGCATTATCAAGCAATGGATTTGACTTAAGCCCTCTGGTTTAGAAAAATCATATGGCTAAAGAAGCAGCCCTTAGAGCCCTACATATAAAACTGCTCCAAAAGAGTTAGAGGTGATGAATATCAAAGCCTCTTTGCTGCTGTAAATGGAAAGAAAGTAGGTACTCAGGAGAGCAAGTTAAGCCTGCTGCTGAATAGAAAGCACTCCAGAAGGACAGGCTGTTTTTGTCTAATCCGTTTAAGATTCTGATGAGTCACCCCAGCTGGAAACTGCAGTCGTGACTGTTAAGTGACAAAGAATAAGTAGTTGGTGGATCTGTCTCCTTGGAGACACTCAGCCTTAGAGCTTACACAGAAAGTTCAGCTCTGCTGTGGAAAAGTCTTTCAGAAGCTCCTATATCCTCTTCTTTCTAATGAGCTTGTTTTTGGAATCTGAGGGGAACATTCCTGACAGTGCTAATGACCTAGAAAGCAAACTCTGAAAAATGGGTAATTCAAACAGGTGCACGTGAACTACCCCTGGATCCTGGTGTTATCTGGATTTTTTTGCACAGTTTTCATGTGACGTGTCTTATTTCAGTTAAGAGGGCTGCAGCCTAACAGGCTGTGCACAGAAATCCCGGTGATTACTGGACTGTACCTGATAGTCACTAGTAGATGAATACTTGGCTATTTATTGGTGTTTGGCTGTTGTTTTAGTCCTTGTAAATACGTCTCCTGTTAGTAGTGCAAAGAACTTGTGCACAAGATGAGTCTTTTTTTGGTGAGGCACTTGAGCAAAGTATTGTACCAAGCTTGGTAGCCACTGGGGAAGTTGTCCAAACAATTCATATCCTTCACAGTAGTTAGTCCCAGCTCAGGGTGGCTTCTGAAGCGTGGGAGAAGACAGGTGAAAACGGCTTTGGAAACCTGGGTTGTAGCAATTGCAAAACTGCAGGAAAACACCATTTGGTCTTCCCTTCTTTAGACCAGAAGTCCGGTGACAGTGATTCGCAGCTGTGCCTCTGTATTTGGGGTTTCCTTGGGAAGGATGTATATGAACTCTTGAATGCCCTCAAAACCAAAACAATTATCCCTAAACTACCTGGTGAAACACAGATTATAGTACAGCTGTGACATGCAACTTTCACTCTGGACAGAGAGGGGGAGACAAAAAAATGACTAAGTAATTGTGAAGGGGATGTGGGTTCCTTTTTTGTCACCCTGTACAGGGAAAAAAACCCCTCCTGAATTGCTTAGATACAGAGAATGCCAAAAATACTTTTTTTTTAAATCAGAGTCAACTAGCCTTGCATTCCCCATAAAATTCTTTAATTCAGGTCCTGACAGCTTTCAAAGAATGGGAATTATAACCCTGTGTCATGTGGCACACACAGATTTGCCTGTAGTGCACTGAAGTTTTTACTGCTTAGTGGCTTTTATTCAGTAGTGTTTCATTCTGCTAATTTTCGATTAAATTATGTGGTCCAAGAGCTAACAGGTTCAAGATTAATACTTATTTCTTTAGCATAGTTTTTTTGCCTGGCTATGTGCCAGAACAAGAAATACAACTTTTAACCCAAATACTGTATTTTTTTTCCTGTTTGTTTTTGGTTTAAGGTCAATTCTGGAAAAAGAAGGACCAAGGTCACTCTTCCGAGGGCTGGGTCCAAACTTGGTTGGAGTTGCACCGTCAAGGTAAATAGTTAAACTATTGCTAGAAGGCACATTTAAAGGCACCAACCCAAATGTTACATCACAAATGCAGTGTAAATAAATGCACTGTAAAAAAAAAAAAAAAAACAGATGACAAAATTATCCTGTCTATAAACTGAGGTTTGTGAAGCAGTTTCAGACTGCATGGTGTATATATGCCAACAAATAATTATAAATCCACTTTATACTTGCATAACACTGTTTTTCAGTAATGTTTATGAATAGTTAATATATTCAGAACCTATTTCTTGTCAACATTCCTTTCTTCTACCCAGAAAAAGTGATGGAATAGTGTGAAAGTCAGTGCCTGTCTTTTTATCAATTAAACCTGTATCTGCCAGATTTTTCATATTTTATTGGGTTGTCTAAATTTTGTGCATTTATCTTAGCTGCTTTTGATATCTGCTTTCTGTTGTCAGTGGAATGCCCTATTTGCTTATGTCATATGATGCTATCCTCAAAAAAGGAGAGGTTTTAGCCTGGTATTAAAAGAGAGAATATATTTTAAAGGCATTTAAGTGGCTGTTGCAGCGACTCAGGGAATTGGTCATATGCTTGGGAAAACAGAAGAATGTAGGTGCAGAAAAAACCGTAGATTAACGTTCATATTTCTCTAACAGGATCTACCACTTACCTGTGAATACATAGTGTTTGGCAAACACTTGAGTATGGGCCAGATGCCAGGGGAGACAGGAGTATCTTTCTGGGACTTGATTGGCTAAACTTTTCTCGGATGAAAAACTAAAGCGGGGAGAGGGAATGGGGACACACACTTGCATTGCTGCTGCATAACCTCAAAGGTCCCCTTAAAATAAATAAATAAATAAAAAGTACCTCTAGTGTTTTTTTTATTTGGAAGTCTTCCAGGCACCTAGTGTTTAGTTTCCACATGTACCTGTGATTGTCCCATTGCTGGCGGGGATGAAGAGCTCCGTGCCTAGCTAATATCAAAGCTTGTTAGTGATCTGGAAAACAGTCAGATGTTTGCCTGAAATTGAATCAGTTAAAAAGGAACTCAAAGGGTGATGTGCTCCCTCTTCAGCGTCTTAGCCCAGGAGGTAGGATGTTCACCTGGAAGTGGGGAATCCTGTTTCCATACAGGTAGTCTTTGCAGCAGGGATCTGAATCCAAGACTGTCCGCTTTTTCACATAACTGACTCATGCTCCCTCTTTTGCGTTCCTTTGTATTCCTCCTTAAGCTTGAAATAAGGTACTTGGTGGCTACTACTTTGAGACTTTCCACAAACTTTCACCTTTCTCTAGCATTTGCCTTCAAGGAGCTGTGCTCTGAACATAGTTCAGGCAGCTTCTCACTCATACTGACTGCTGCAGTTCCTGCTCTGAGCTTCTGTCTATTCACATGCATTACATACAGATTTGAGGCATGTAAGCCCCTTCTTCGTTCCAGTCCAGGGTTAAGTGTTTAAAGCATGAATGCTCCTGTGTCAGTTACAGCTCTGACCAAATTTAGGGAAAACGTGGCACAGAGAAGGGAAGTGACATTCCTAAGGTTACAAAGTATGTTTAAAACCAGAGCTGGTGTTAGTACCCAATTCAACTGGCTTTGTCCAGAGACCATGTTGCCTCCTATTTCAGACTCTGTGCGAAAATAAAACCTTTCTACACTGTGGCTGTCAACTCAGTGGCACTACAGTGTAGCAAAAGAGAGCCTGTGACCTTGCAGATGGAAGCAGTCATGTGGAGGCCCCTTTGGCAAACTTTTTTTATTGGGGGGGAGGGGGAAGCTGTGAGAGGGGAAGATGGCAATGTATCTAATTTGATGTCCTCTGTATTAGATTGCTTTCCCCCTTCCCTCCTTTTCTTGCACAGGGCTGTCTATTTTGCATGCTACTCCAAAGCCAAAGAGCGATTTAATGGCATCTTTGTGCCCAACAGCAACATCGTGCACATCTGCTCTGCAGGTTCTGCAGGTATGTATTAGTAATTCATCTTCCAAATGGTCTGCAGCAATACCATGTTCTTCAGCCACCCCCCAATAGCAGGCTATACATGTATTGGTGTCTGCGTGGCTCTGAGATACCCCTTAATTATTTAAAGAATGTATTCAAAGCTGTTATTGCCACAAGACTTGTTCTCTTGCAGTATTTGGAAAATGAGTAGAATAAGGCAGATACTGGACTTATGGTCAGTCTGTAAAGGACCTAGGCTAATAGGTCAGTCTTTACTGTGAGAGTTCTGGATAATTTTAGTATATGAATGAGTTCAGAGGCCAGTATGTGGCTCATTCTGGAAATGTATACTTGGTCTTGTATGTGCCAGGAGCTATTAGAATCTATTGCAAGGTGTGGAAAGAGTTTCTTTCTAAGAAATATGTCCAGCAATGATCCCTATAAAAGGGTGAGATCAGGAGAGGTGACTGAGTTCGCAAAACAAAAGACACTCCTAATGAGCCAAAGTTCAGAGACTATTTAAAAATAAAACCTGCTAGGCTGGAAACTGCCAGCCCTCTCAAACAACATGGGAGTACTTGGCAAGCTTGTCTAGGGACTGTTAAGGAACGCTTTTCTGAAGAACTGAATTTGGTGTTTCATAGCGTTACTAAAAAAGTAAATCTGCTTTTCTATAATATCTAAATAACCAAGTATCAGTGCAATCCAAAGGGGAGTTTATAATAAAAGGCTTTGCATGTGTTTGTTATGTAATGTAGTTGTAGGAAGCCTTGAGTATGTCTTCAAAAAGTCATTCAGAAGTATTTGAGGGGCAAAGGGAAGGCATGTACAGGCTTTGCAGAAGAGCCTGATATTGATATATATGTCCCTAATTTCTGAGCCTTGCTGGATGTGAACACTGCCTGAAGCAATAAGGCAGTTTGACTACAGACATATTGTTGGAGTTGGAAATCCGCTTGGTTTGGTCTTAGCAGAGATTTGTGCCAGCATATCCAACAGATAATACAGAGATACTCTGCTGGCTCACTGCTTTGTATGGGTCTAATAGTACCACTGTGAATGAGTTATAGCAGTCTTATTTATATCTCTTGCATGGGAACAGACTTGACATTTCGGTGCTGTGTCCACACTGAGTACTGCAGAGCAGCTGAAACTATAGGCAAGTGTTTGGGTGGGTTTTTTTAACTGAGATTTTCCGATAAGAGTAACTTGAACCTATAGACAAAGTATTGCAGCTACAGAACATTGACTAGCAGTGTGTCCTTATGCCCACCTGTCTAAAGGACAGTGACCCTTTGAGTGTTACTGGAAGTATATTAAAAATCAGCTTTTGGAGGAAGCCAAAGACAGATTTCACATAGAGATCAATCCCAGGACTTTACTCGCTCCTAACTTACCTTGTTCAGAGAAACTGTATTATTTATAAAAGTGTTCAACACTTTAAAAATGTTTTTAAGTTGTTGGGTTTTTTTAAATTTGGAATAAGCTTTTTTCTGACTGAAATGTTACAGTAATATTTTTCTAACCAATAAGAAAATACTGATAGACATCAGCAAAACTTTGATACTGTTTTAGTCAAATTGTTCTGGTTTATTGTATTTTTTTTTCTCCCAGTACGGGGAGAGTTGTTTGTTGTAGGAAAATTACTGTAGGAGACGTCCGCTAGTTCAAGCTTCAGTCACCAGAGTGATCATTAAAAACAATCTCTCCAAACTATCCTTTTTAAATATGGGTGGGTTTTGTTAATGAGATGGCTCAATGGCACCACCTAGAGCCTTGGGGGGCGGGGGGGAACAAAAAACCTAATGCACATGTATTTTCTCCATGGATTTCCTTTCATCTCTTACTGTAAACCCCAGTCAGTAAATAAGATACCTTGTCTACAGCAGTCTTCAGGTACATGAAGTACATATCGATACCAGGTGCAAAAGTGAAGCATCCTATAAGAAATTACAAGGCAAGTGGTCAGTGCCTTCTGAGGTTTAATGTAACATCATCCTCTGGCAAGAAAGGGGTTGTAAGCTACAAACCTGCATGTCTTTTGAAACCTCTGGATAGAGCTGGTAAATAGAACTGTGAAATGGAGGTTCATATTGGTTCCTATGTTCCTATTTTTTTTAATATTTCCTAAGGTTCATATTTGCCACTGCAGTACATCAGCCTAGATTCAGCTATATTTTGTTTTTCTTTTCTCTCTTTTAGCCTTTATCACAAATTCCCTGATGAATCCCATATGGATGGTGAAAACCAGAATGCAGCTAGAACGGAAGTAAGTAATTGATTGAGAGAGACTGGATGGCTAAGGGAGGCTCTGGAAAGCCAAACTTTGACCTTTCTACTCATGGCTCTTCATTCCTTGGTGGATTTTGCTCTGTTTCCCTGACAATCAATCTACTTTTCAAGCCACCATCCTTTTGCCTGTCCAGACTAAAGGTTAAGGTTCTGGGTGTTGTACTTTAATTTGATGCAGAGTTACTACTGAGAAGAAAGTATAAGTTGCCTTGAGTGCTGAGTTGGGTTCAGTTTGTTTTCACCATAAATCTTAATCCAGTTGGAGCATAGCATTAATTTATTTATCCTCAGATCCCTGCTTACAAAATTTTCTGTACCTCATGGGTGATGGTGAGGATAAATACATCAAGAACTGTGATGTGCTTTGATACAGCAGTAATAGAGACTATGGAAGTGTCAGATGAGCTCATGTGGGAGCCAGAGCATAAGGTTGCAGTCTGTCCCACTTGGCAACACAACTAGCACTGGCCCTAGATCATACAGATGTGCATTACTGCAACAAATGACAATGTTATTAATGCACAGCTAGCTAGCTGTGAACGGAAAGGGTGATATTTTTAAAGTTCTAATGAAGCAGGATTAGTTTTGTTTCATAAAACATTCTAGAGGCCGCAAGAGTTCATTGCAGTGGTTTAATGTTCTCTTGCATCCTTCAGGATTGTATTACTGTTAACCATACATCCTGGAGGCAGAGAGGGAATTTGACAGTAATAGATTTTTGGTCCAGTGATCCATGGTCACTGGTGCATATTGAAGCAATGAGGGACTCTGTTATTTATGGAGATTCCTTTCTGCAAGGACATGTTAGGTGAGATAAGGAGGATCCTTTAAGACACTACTATCTATAAATAATTTATAAGCATTAATTCTAGCACTTCACAGGGTAGTACATTTGAACTGAATGCTGCCTCTTAAGCCGAAGGATCATTTCTCACGTAGGAGACCTGTCTCTTGGCCTGCTGAAGATGGCCCTAAAGGGAATTGCCGGCTAATAAAGTAGTGTGTCTTCAGTGCTCATTGTCTTTTAAAGCACTGGTGAACTGTGACAGACTAGATAGGACTGGAGCTCTAAGAATTATCATAAGTATGTATTAGTGGATTAGAAAAGCCAAGTGCGTGCTCTTAGCATGATGGTCCTGCTCTACGCAGCATTTCTAGAAGATTTTTGGAGTAAAACTAAGCAGAGAACCATTTGTGCAGTTACAAAAGCTATACTGAAAGCCATGAGTTTTTTTATCCTAATTCTGTATCTGGATTCATCATGTGCTCTGTTTTTGTTTTTGTATTTGTTTTTTAGAGTCAGGGGTTCAAAGCCAATGAATGCTTTGCAGTGTGCTAGATACGTTTACCAGACAGAAGGTATCCGTGGCTTTTATAGAGGCTTGACTGCCTCCTATGCTGGGATTTCTGAGACCATTATCTGCTTTGCTATTTATGAAAGCTTAAAAAAGCACTTAAAGGAAGTCCAGCTGCCCCCTTCTCCTACTAATGGGACCGAAAGGAACTCCACAAACTTCTTTGGACTGATGTTTGCTGCTGCTGTTTCCAAGGGCTGTGCTTCTTGCATTGCTTATCCACACGGTATGTTCACTTTTCCATTTATGAGTGCAGTAAAACAGCTGTTGCCTTTAGTTCGAGCTGAATGATGATCTGTAGGGCTGTAAAATTCTTCTTCGTTTCAATGGCCAAATGCATATTACAATGGTGTTTGTATATACGTTAGTATTTTCAGTACTGGTCCCATTATTCTTGATTAGCCACATTATTAGTGATTTGGACTTCCTGATTAAAAACAGCTCAGAAAAGACAAAAAAAAAAAAGAAAGAAATTGGATGCCTTTGACTTCAATTCTCATTAGTAACCTCTCTAGCTATGTCCCCACTGTGCTTGGGACTCTGCAAGCATGTATATATTTCAGTTTATAGAAGGACTGAAGAATAGTGCTGTACAGTGTGTGAAAGTAAGTTTTTTGCAGAAGAAATAGGTGAAGGTTTGTGTTCTGAAGATCTTGCTATCTGAATTCACATACTGAGGCAATGAGAACAGAAAAAGGGTGCATGCAGAGTGGTGGGAAACACTTGTGGTGTGAGCAAGATTATTGTGTTTGGATAGGTGTGAATGTCATCATGGTTATATAGAAAGAGACATCAGCTATATGAGCAAATTTAGTTCTATAGACGCTTGAATGAGCAAGTAATCCATTCATTCCCCATGAAAGGGAACTCATCTTTAACTTTCAGCCTTGCCCAAAGGGCGATGTATCCAGGATTCCATGGCTGAAAGTACTGCCTGGCAGACCACTGGTCAGGAAGGTTTTGGTGACCCTGGGCTGTGCATGCTTTTTTGTGGTCTTGGCATGTTTCTCAATGGGAAGATTTAAGTTGTATTAACTTTGGGCTCTTTTTCACTTTTCTGCAGAGGTCATACGGACACGGCTGCGAGAAGAAGGCACTAAATACAAGACTTTCATTCAGACAGCACGTCTGGTAGCACGTGAGGAAGGCTATCTTGCTTTCTATAGAGGACTCTTTGCCCAACTCATCCGGCAGATACCAAACACAGCCATTGTGTTGTCCACCTACGAGTTAATTGTGTATTTGTTAGAAGACCATGCAAAGTAGCAGAACCAAGACTATGGTTATGGACTGTAGACCAATTTCTTCACTGAACAAATAGTCCTTTAAGAGACTGCAGGTGGCAGCGCTGGCGAAAACCTATGAGTCTCTGATTACCTGCTGGATATTTTCCTTTTGGATTCATGCTTTCTGAAAGGTCTCAACTCATTAACGTTAATAGTTAATTATAACTTTTTTTAACTTAATGATAAAAACTAAACAGCTACTAAATTAAATTACACTATTTAATTTAAGTATATGTTTGTCTTTTTCCTTAAGCACAGCCATATGTGGTCAAGGAATGTACCTTGTACTATCAAGTGATCTCTTGGACTGATGTTCATTAAAACTATATTAAAACAGAAGAGGAACTGGTTTGAAAATTTGAAACTCGGGCTTCCTACCACTGGTGTCCTGTCGCTTTTTAGCACTATAATAGCCTAATGCCCAAATAACTTAGATTTCTTCACTGTTTATTCAAGGTGCATCATATTCATTGCTATGGGAACTTCTTGGGGTGTCCAAGTGGGACAACTTTGTAACTCTTCTCTAGTTTGAAGTGTTCACATGAGAATCTCTTAGAAAAGCCACCTGCACTGGCACATCACTGAAATGTAATTGTGGGAGGCTCTTCAGTAAAACTTAATTACTTACAGTACTGTGTGCACCTATGGACTTAGATACATGTTTGAGTTATTGTGTGTAAATTGAACTCTCATGACTGACTGCTCTTAGGCCTTGCGTTTGTGAAGGGCTGAGAGCATAAGGACAGTCGGTGCTTGTGGCCTGGCAGTGATGTAGAAATTCCATGAGATGCAGCAGCTCGGTCATGTATCCTGACCCCAGCCTTTTACTATTCTGAGTTCCTCTGTGTTACATTTTCACTAAAATGTTAGGGGGACAGAGAGTGGGAGGGAGGATCAGATAGGACCCAAACTTTAAGATGAATTCAGTTTTGGATTCTGCTTTACAATTTGATGTTTGAGAACCATCACTCTTGACTCGATATCCTTTTGTGGAGCAGTGCTTCTGTTGGTAATGAGATGTTATCTCATGGACATGCCACTGGAGTTAAGATAAACACTGAAAAAGTCCAAATCTTATGTAAATAGTTTCCTTACATCATTACTGGCTTCAATATTGAAGGAAAGAAGAAGAAGCTGCTGGTGTAGTGCAGAAAAGCTCCTGTATTTGTTTCTCACAGCTACAGTATCTGCCTTCTCCTCCACAGACACGGTATCAAAGGGGTATTCTTCAACAGTAGTCATGATACAGTTCTTACCTTTCAGTTATAAACCAAATATATTGCATACCTGAGATAATTAGTAATTTCATAAACATTAAAATGTGCTGCTTTCTTTAGTAGCTTCCTTTACAACTCCTATTGCAACAACAGCTTGTGATGAAAGTATTGTCTATGTTAATTCCTGACAGAGCTGGAGTAAAATACTTTAGAACTTAAATGGTTAGATTTGTGCTTTGCTTTGGCCATGCTATGCTCTCCTATTCATTAGTGTCATTTGCTTTGACAGCTGAAACAAACGCTACAACATTTGAGCCCAGCTTCAGTCTTCCCTGCTGTTGAACTGAACAATAAGCTTCTCATGACTTGAGCAGGTGTTGAGTTCTTGAGCATAAACAAGTGTTTATGGACATCTTTGACTTCAAGAAGCATACACAGCGGAGGTGTTGTTTGGACTTGGAAGGATCATGCAAAGCGTTAGGAAGCAGCCTACTAGTGAGTAGGGCTCTCTTTTACAAGAGAAAGTTTTCAGGCTATTATTTTGTTGTAGATATGTAATGGGTTGATAACTGGATTCAAACCTTCATGTTTGTTCTCATTAGAACCTATCTGTGACTGGTACTTGGTGTCAAGTATGACATCGGTGTGATGGAGGAGCACAGTGCAAAGAGGGAGTAGGGAGGGTGTGTGTATACCTCATAATGAGGCAAAACAGTGCAAAAAATAACCGATTTCTACAATGTCTCACTGAAAAGAAGAGAACATAACACTTCACCCTTAAGCTAAAATAAGAAGCAGTTGAGTAACTAAAAATGGGCATGATTTTTTTTAAATAGAGATGATGAGCAGCAAAAGCTTTAAAGTCTCTTTATAGGAGTCAGAAATTGTCATACAGTGCGGTTTCTATTTTTGAGAACTAGGCCACTTGTGCTGCTGCTTTAACTTTTTCTGAGATTTTCTTCCTTAAATTAGTATTTCCTCTGTACTTTAAGTACTGTGGCTTGCTTTTACAGCATTAGTGAAATGTGTGGACTTCTGACACCTTTTGAGAATGAGGGGAGGGAACTGAATGACTCTTTTGAAGAGTTTGGGACTTGGTAAGAGAGAAAGCAAGCAGATTTTTGCACCAGTTGAATCTCTGGTAGAAAATCAAGAATTCAGATGTATTTTTTTTTTATATTCTTTGAGCTTTGCTACCAGCCCTGACAATCTTAATTTGGTGGGGATTTGATATGCTATACTGGGAGCCAACAGCATTTTTGAATTAGTGTAATTTATTCCTCTCTCCTTCTCTCTGCCAGAATCCTAAAAATTCACTAAATCTTAATTCCTTAACCCTGTAAAGAGTTAACACATTTAGCTCATGTTCTGTGAGCTGTCCCATTGATGTCGCTGAGTACAGAATAAGCCTGTTACCAGAGGGAAGGTTTGGGAATAATTTTTCCAAAGGGATATCTGAATTTAAAAATAACCAACCTCTTTTTGGTTTTGAAAGAAAAATTTAAAGCATTTTTCACTGTCCATGTCACTTATACAACTTTCCCAGAAAGTCAATTTCATGGGAAGTAGATTAACTGGTCACTTGTTAGGTTTTCCTGGACGGTTACCCTCCAGGCTTGAGCTTCACTTCTAGGTTCTTTGTAAGCTAATTCTCAGGTGATGAAACCTTGGTCTAATCTGAAGTGGTCCTGGTAAAGTTAATGGAAACTTTGTGATCAAGTCTGCTGCTGTTCATAAATGAATGTTTAAATTCAAATTACAAATTATTGTTGTTACAGTAGTTTGAGCTATTCATGTTGGCTAATTTAGCTCTGGAAGTATTTCTTAGTATCTGTTAGTACTGTTTCTTATTTGAAGATGTAGGTATTAGTCTTCTGGGGTCCTTTCACTATAAAACTTAACAGCTTCCCTTTGGTATCCATAATTGCCTTGATATCCCTCAAAATTATCTGCATCTACTGATTGCTGTGATACTTATTTGTGTTGTGATTGCGCCCCTTATCAGGACTTAAAGTTGTTTTTTCCTTTAAGTAGGAAACTCTGGTACACAGTAATGCATCTATGGTTGGACTGATAGTACAGGCGCAGTTGTTGGGAAGAGAGGCAGTGATTATGTAAGTAGAACAGACAAGCTTTCAAATACACAAGGTTTGGAGGATCTGCAGAAGGGCTTGATGTGCCAGATGACTGGGTTGCTCTTCCCTATCATTTGGTCTCATAAAATAACCCCTAAATAATTGAGCCAAACAATGGAGGAAAGACATGGAAAGAATTGGTGCCCATTCCTTTTATCGAGAGGAAATAATCACTGTTATTCTATGTAACTCTTTTCCACAGTTAAATCTGTGGAGCCAGAGATAGGACAGTTAGGACCCCAACCACACTTGAGACAAGTTTAAAAATACAGCTTACTTCCAGTATAAATACTTGTCTATGAAGAGCTTTTTGCTTTAGTTTAAACAGGACTCCATGATCAGTTTGAGCTTTTTAAAACATGATGTTGAGACAACTTGGTTCCCCTCAATTTTAAGCCATTTCTGTCTGTGGTGCTGAGGATTTTTTGTTTTTTTTACCAGGAAAACAGCTGTGCAATTTGAGGCAGGGTCAGTCTCATATTTTGGAGAGGGCTTACCTCTTACCTTCATGCAAACGCAGGGCATTCGTGTCAAACCACCAGCAGCTTCCAGTTCTGTGAGAACAGCGAATCCCATCAGCGTGTGCTGAGAGCGGTAAAGCGTGAACAGGTAAGTGTTGCTTTGTTTTCTAGGGGAGAGCTTCTAAACGAGCCTGGCCTGGGAACTACTCACACTGGGGACGTGAGAGCTTTCTGCAAAATTGTGTTGTTCATCCACGTAACCAGGGAGAGTGGAAGCCTAGAGCAGCAGCCCTTGACCTCTGGCTCGCAGGTAACAAGCTCCCGGAAAGCCCTCCACTTCAATTCATGCTCCGCTTGACATAACTACCCCTTGGCTGAAGGGAGATGGTATCTGCAGCACGTGGCTCACTGGGTAAAGCTGAGCAGGGACCGCAGAAGGGTGATAACCCGTGCTCTAAAACCACTGGGAAGGCTCCTGTCGCATCCTTGGAAGGCCCTTTCACTTTCTGCAGTTAACTAGGTGGTACTAGTACCACTAAAGTGATACCAGGCAATTGCATCCTGCCAAGGAATCTCTTCTCTTGGAATGGGCTCATATTTTGCTGCCTCCTCCTCAAACTTTGCTGCCCTTTTCAGTTTTGTAATCCCCTGATCAGTAATCCTTGGTTTCCCCACCACCACCCTTGCTTAAAAGCTTGTATTCAGTTTAGTTGCCAGTCTGCTGCCTTCTTGTAGATGGTGTCTTGTGTCCAAAATCTGGCTTCGTTTGTAAAAGCAGTCCCGGGGGAGACAGTTTTGGGTAGAGATTTGTTCTAAGCAGCCTTTTCGGAGCAGCTTCCCCTCTCCTAGGACCGGGGCCGTGCAGCCGCGCTGTATTAGCCGCTTTTCGCGTCTCCCCTCCCAGCTCGCTCACGCCGCCGGTGGGTGGCAGCCACGACCGCTCCCCGCGGGAAGCGCTCCTGTAGCGGGAGGAGTCAGTGCTGCGGCAGGGCCCGCGTTTAAATCGAAACAACAAAAAAGGCTGCTTTCCCCCCCCCCCC
>NW_020450307.1:2125782-2161980 GCF_003343035.1 Apteryx rowi | reverse complement strand
GCCGCGGGTGCGAGCCAGGTCCCGCCGGCGGGGGCAGCGCCAGGCGCCTTTTTAGCAAACGGCAGCCCGGAACTCTCGACGGCGGCAGAAAGGCCGCCGGCACCCGCGCACGCAGCCCTCCGTCAGGAAACAGCCGGGCGATTTTCTCCCTACCCCCTTAAATCGCTTCGTGTCTTTGTGTTCCAGAACCGAGCATCAGGGACGCGCCTGCTGCGGGAGCCGGGCTTAAAAAAAACCCAAAACATCTTCCTTCCTCCTGTGTGCGGGCTRCTGGCTGACATTGTTGCTAGCAGTACTCCAGGGGCCGTTGGAGTCTCGGGATTTTGCTGCGTGCAGTTCTCTAATGTCTTTCTGGCAGCGTTGTTTGAGGCGGAGGGAGCAAAGAGCATGTTTTGCTTCRTTTTGTGTTGGGTGATTTGGCAGTGAAATGTTTCCTGTCCTCAGGAAAACGTGATCGCAGGGAGAGCAGCACAAGGGTACCACAGAAATAATTTTAATAATACGCTGGGGCATTGCTAAAATTTGGGAAGATCAAATAGAAGTTAATGCTGCAAACGTCAAAGTTGCTATTTAGTGACAAAAATTCTTGGTCATTTGGTTCTTAATTAATTGGAACATTTATGATTTCAGAACAAACTTGCACAGATTGGTTAAAAAACAAGGTTTAGAAAGTGCCTAGAGAAAAGTCAGGATATAGGTTTCATGAAAGGAGAAGAACTTTATTTGAAAGACTTCAATCTAACATACCTTGAAATGAATATATAAAAGCATATGTGGCATAAGAGGCATTTTTAGACTGTGTAGCAAAGCAGACTTGAGCAGTCTGCTCTTCTGTAAAGTGCTTCTACCGGAGTAAAAGGAGGCCCCAAGGGCTGGTTGTGATGAGGTTCACTTACAGTTTATGCTTTGAAATAGAAGCACGGCATCTGCAATGAAGTACTTCAAGTTTGCTCTAAAATACTTGCAGTTTATAGAACTGTATAAATAGGTCAGTGGTATATTAGCCCGTATATAATACTTGGCATTTCAATTGCATGTTTTGAGTAGTTAAGAAATACTAGGGGCCCAAAGCAATCCTCAGTGAAGCAGGCAGCATTTCTGTGACCCTGTTGCCTTTTGAGGCAAGCGATTTGGCTTGTTTTGCTTAAGTTCATCAAATAAAAGGTCTCTGTGGAATGGAAAGAATTTCTTCCYAAGTCCTTGAAAAATGCTGGTGAATTGCAAATATTTCCAGGAGGTGACCTTGATAGTTGTTTGGGGTTACGTATTTGTGCTGTTCAATACTGTTCTGATATTACCTAATTTCTTACTTTGCCTTAGTAAGGGAATCTTTCGAAGTCATCACGGGGCATGGGTTTATAAGGGACAGATGCAAATGCAGACTTGATACTGCCGTTTTATTTGGTATTAATGTTGTGATATAGCCCTGCTCTGCTCCGTTTTCAGAGCAAATGTGCTTATATATCTAGCAAGGTGCCTTTATCATAATAGCTACAGGCCCTGTAGAAAAGGAAATATAATATATCAGAATAACAACCTAGTGGAAAGTAGTCCTGCAATAACTGTCAACATATGAAATTATACTACTTTAACCATGCCAGCATACAAGACTGTGCTCTTTGTACCAGGGAGGAAAAAACATTTGATATACACCCAGAGCTCCTTAAACCTTATGAGTTTGGGCAAGAAAGGAAAATCTTAAAATGTTTGTGGTCTTGCTCTTGATCTGTTGTGTTTGTTGCATGTTGCTGGAAGTCTCGTTGCCGAGTTCAGACCAGCAATTAAAGCCACTTTCTCTTTGCCTTTTGTGCCCCTCCTGATTTTTAGCTACTGACTTATTGCCAATACTAATGTAAAATACCSCATGAGGATCTCTTGCTTGGGATCTTTGGGTCAGTGGTGGCAAAGGCCACTCATAATAGTCATTGTCGTCCTCTACAAGCAGAGTCAGGATAAGCCATGGCCCATTCTAAAAGGGGTTTGTAGGAATTTGGGGAATTGCCATGCTGCTAGGTCCTTCATTTAGGTGAGCAGCCTGTCACAGATACTGGAAACCCCTTCTGGAGGGTCCTCTCCTGATGCCTGGTCAAGTTCGATGTACTCCAGAGTATGAGAAGTTGCTGCCTCCCTTGCCCCCAAAGCTGCAGTTTCACAGATGATGACATTTGAGGTGGATAGCACTAGAGCTGGTTAAGGCAAGCGTGTCTGTGATAGCGTTTGCCTGCTGGAATCTGGACAGCTGGGCTGCTTTCTTCCCATGCTGAAAAGTGGGGTCTAGCATTGGTTCTGCACTGGCAGACCCCTCTGTTGACAGGTGATGGGACACCAGTACAGCATGGATTTGCAGCAGCTTAGTGAGTTGCCACCCAAGAGCTGAGCTTCTCTAACTGTGAGCTGAACACAGTGTCAGGTTCATTGAACTGGTGTAACCCAGTCACGTTGGACTGCGTGACCGTGCCATGGACTCGGTCTGTGCCTAGGAGCTTTGGCAGCCTGGTTATGTCAAACTGCCACTGGATGTTCAGATCACAACTGATCTGTGCAAAGAGCTCCTCTTCCCAGCTGTTTTTTCTTCAGATTTGCTGGCATAGCTGTTTGTGCAATTGCTTTGTAATCCAGTTGTGCCAGAATTAAGTGTTTTGCTTTAAATACTTTTGATGGAGAGTTGCTGCTTATTTTAATCCTTGGCAGAAGATGAGGGTAACCCAGCTAAGAACTGCGTATTCCCCTGTGGGCTCCTTTAAGAATGTGAAAAACCTCACATCGTCGTCTTCTTGACGTAGCAGTGGCAGGGAAAAAAAAAAGCATAGATGTAAATAAAAATATTTCCAAAACCTCTTTTTTTAAGGTAACTCATTTGGCCTGTACTGATCATTAAATTGTATTCTCTTGTAATTCTGTTGTTGTTCTGGCAGTCCATTTAAAGTATGGGCGTAAGCGTGACCTTAAATATATGTATCAATGAGGAATGGTGGAGAGTTTTGGGGAGTCCCAAAAGCAGCTTTTTCTGTAAAGCTTGCCTTCTTACGTTACATGAGAGAGAAACTAGTCTGTGGCTGCAGTCTGATTTTGCAAGCACTGTATAYGGAACAGAAAACTTGTTAGCACAAATAAAGGAGTCTGTTTCTCACAAACATACATCTTAGCATATTGTCTGAGCAGGATCGGACTTCTAGGTGTTGATCTCATAATCAGGTTTACTCCAGGTATGGCCCCCAGTGTTGTCTTAAAGTGAAGCCCTTCTGCCTGCAAAACCATTAATCCAAGGCTGGCAGTTCTTCCAGCTTGATGGGGTGTGCAGGCTACATTTTGTGTTAGCGCAGCTAGTCAGCTGCTAACAGGATCCCTCTGTGCAGTAATTCAGTCTCTGCTTGCTGCTCAGGTTTTATTTTGCAGAGTGGCTCTTTCTCCAGTGTAGCTAATTCAAGTTAATGCAGTGTTAAGATTATAAAGTCCTTACAGATCATCCACCTAGTGTTTTTGTAAGGGATTGAGCACATGGTAGATGCTTATATAGATTTTGCTATGAAGGCGGAAACTCCAGTGGGTTTTTTTTTTCCAAACTTTATTTAGATAAAATAGAATTCATGATAACATTAAAATCAGTCCGGGAGTTTTTTCTGTGTTTGTTACATCAGCTGACTTGAAGGATAGTTAGATTAGCAATAGGAGGAGCATTTTTAATGTGACTGGGAAATTATTGCCCAAAATTTAGCATTGTCAATCTCTTCATAACAGAATTTCTGACTCTAGAAACAATGTATTTCCTACCTTATAATGTTTAACCACTGCTTGAATTCAGTCAAGGTATGTATAGTTCCAAAGTCTCAGTCCTTGGAGTCCAGTATTTGAGAGTCTCTCCAAATTAGGATTTGTTTTTGTTTTGTTTTTTAACTCCTACCCGGTTACTAGAATATTAGTTCTTTACCTACATATTCTTGCCACAAATGACCTTCTTTTCTTCTTGCCTTTTTCATCCGGCAGATTAGGAACTTCTGATTTTTGCACCTATTTCTATGGCAACAGATTATAGGCTTACAAAAGGGAGGATTATTGGTTTTTATCCTAAATAATCCAGGAGTTAAAGATTCCTTTTACATACATTGTCAGAATGAAGGGCTGCTGTTTAACCCTTAGTAGCTCTTCCTTAACCACAAGAATGAGAAGTGGAATGCTATTTGGAAGAGATGGAAAGGTCTCGAGCATACTAGCAATTCAATCTCTGATATTAGCAAGTTCTCAGATAGGTTTGGTATTGGTTCTTTTTTTGTTTCACAGCATGCCTGCTTTGCTGCTTTTCTGACCTGCACTTTCCAGTTCTGTGTCATCCTTGAAATTAGTGCTTCTGTCTGCAGTGTTGTCATGGACGAGAAGGTAGACGCAGGCTCAGGTGTAGCTTGTCTCATTTTCATAGATGCTAGAGGACAGCTCCACAGCAGCGTGAAGGTAGGACTGTAGCACTTGCTGCAGTACCCGTATTAGTTCAGGGACAACTGGGCATGTTATTGTGCAATAACATACATCAGAGAATGGAATTGAGATTGTTCTTCCTATCAAATTATATGCTCAAGATGCCAGGAGGATTTGTATCCTGGTGGTTAGCATGCTAATGCCTATGCGTTATATTTTCATTGCTTTTGAACCCTTGATAGTGAGATGAAACAAGCACGAATAGATGTTACAGTCCTTCCTTCATATTGCTGTGTTGACACATGGTCTGCTCGGCTCTTAGGCAACGGTAGCTCATGGGTAGCTTGGACTAGCTGCTTAGATTCTTCTCTGGTTTGGACTTTTTTCTTTTTTTTGCTGGTCTACTTTAATGGTGGTATTTTTAACTCAGATCAGCTACTGCTTTGAGCTTCCCTGGCAATGAACCAAAGAGTTGAGCAGAGAATATTCATCTTTGGAGGAGTGTGGGTGTGTATATCTATTTAGAGAAGGGAATCTGTCACCCCAGTAGCTTTAGCCATTTCCCTTCAGCATCTGGCAGAGAACCTTGTGTGTACTCTGGCTTTCTAGGCTCCTGTTTGGTGCTTCATTTTAAGCCTATCCTTGTCATTGGCACTTAAACAGGAGGCCCAAGCACCCCTTGAGGGTTAGATATTTTAGGAAGTGATCTTTTGAGAGGTGGTCTGTGGAAATGGGAGTGGGGAAGAATCTTAATTGTAGGCTTCCAGCTGCAAAGGTGGTGGCTGAGAAAGATGTGCACTTAGCTAAGGGTAGAACCACCTGCCTGTTTGGTTGCAGAGTGCCGGAGGATGTTTCTGTAGCATTCAGAAGATGTTTCCTTACAGAATATTGTAGTAGCAGAGAACGTTTCCTAGAACAGGAAGCAGAGAAGTTGCTCCCAGCTTGTGTGTGCTTAAGGTCTGTTATTTGCTTTCCAGGCCCTCAATGAGCCTAGCTGCTCAGCTGATTTCACTGCTGCTTTAGGTGCATGTGACGTTTGTCAAGCAGCTCTGCTTCCCCAGACACACATCAGTGTCTGGGGTCCTGTTTATCTACTGGGCCAGCCTGGCTGTGTTGCTTGACCTCTCAGGAAACGTCCTTTCAGGTATTGCTCCTAGGTTTAAGACAAATGCAAACCTTCCTTAGCAGTCAGGGCCTAAAGGCCAGGTTACCAAATCCTTTGGTAAAATGTCCATCGCAGCTGGTTCAAATGGAGCCATATCACAAGTGTTTCTCTTGCAGTGGTTGCTGTTTTAATGGGATTATTTTAAAAAACAAGGGGCTCATGAATTCAAGGCATGAGTCTTTGTCGCTTCAGTTCTCTTGCATAAAAATTAGGGAAGGTGTGCTGATTCCTCAATTCCTTCTTATTTATCTAGAGTTGTGTGAAGAAACATCATCTTACAGTGCCCAAACCCTGGGCTAATTTGATATGCCCTTGTCCTTGACAAATTCTGTAACAAACAGGACAGGCAGCATTGTGCCCATGAGCTCATTTCCTAGGTTTCTGAATATCGTCATATGCAGTTCTTGCGGAATATAACTTCCATTTCCCATGGAAACTGTGGCAATCAGGAATGGGTGCCAGAATCCTGTATCATAAGCTGCTACTCTGTTGCGCCTTTCACCTACATTAACACTAGTGATTATGGAGTTGATTTGCTCTGAAAACTAGTGAAATGAATTATTCATGAGGTTGTTTAACTAAAGTTCTGGCATGTCCAGGTACTAGCACAAAGAGATATTAGCATTGGGCAAAAATTTATTTCTACTTTAATAATCTTCCTTCTCACTCCTAAAATGATTCCTGTGAGTCATGCTGTTAAAGATACTGAATGGGAAGGCTGATTGTTATTCCAGGCTGTCTTGCACTTCCCTGTTTGAAAGCCATTGCTTTCCTTTAGATCAGGTAGATTCAGTGTTGATGTCTAACGTGTTTCTTTTCCTAACAGGAAGAAGCCCACGCATGTGACGGTGAACTGCTGGTTCTGTAATCAGGACACGGTAGTGCCATATGGGAATCGCAACTGCTGGGATTGCCCCAACTGTGAGCAGTACAACGGCTTCCAAGAGGTACTGTGGCAAGTGTTGCTTGAAGGGTGGCTGGGAAGGTGCATGGTCTGTGCAGCAGCACTTGTGGCAAAATCCTGCTCCTAATTTAAGATGGTACAGGGCCAGTGCAAATGAACATTCAGCAATTTGACAGCTGGCAGCTCTGTGCTGAGTACTTGTGAACTCAGCAGCTGATTGCTTGCTCAAATTTGAGCAAGATTCCACATGCACAGGGATGTGCTGACACAGAATGATACTGACAAATTTGTCCTACCTTGCTTCAAAGGACAAAGAGGGCCTTGACGTTTTCACCAGTATCTCATAAGAATCTTTTTTTATTATGTGGAGCCATTCTTTTTCCCTGGTTTTGTATTTGGAAACAGCTGAATTACTGTATTTAGGGTATTAAATAGACAAAGTCTGTCTTAAACCGAAAACCAACAAGAAAACCACTTGGTTTACATAAGGGTGGATGGAGGGGAAGTGTTTTGAAGTGTTTTGTCTTTTTTCACTTATTCTTTTGTTGTGGAGGTGAAGGCATGCAGTGTGGAGCCCCAGCAGAGCCTGGGGAATCTCTGCAGAGCCAGGGAAGATCTAGCTTTGATTTCATGAATTCATGCTCACTCTTTCCTCCCCCTCTTCTGCTTTTTGTTAGAATGGAGACTACAACAAGCCCATCCCTGCTCAGTACMTGGAACACCTTAACCATGTTGTGTCGGGTGCTCCAACTTTCTGTGATCCTACCAAACCCCAACAGTGGGTGAGCAGCCAAATTTTGCTTTGCAAGAAATGCAACAACCATCAAACCACAAAGATCAAGCAGCTGGCATCATTCTCACCAAGGGAGGAGGTAAGTGTTGTTTTGGCCTTCTCATGACGTAATGTGCGTGGAGGAGAGGATGATGGGATCTCTCCTTCACAGTTCATGGCTTCCCGCAGTTTCATGCGAAGCATTTAGTGCTGTGGTCCTTAGCTTTCAGCTATGGTCAAGCCTTAAAGAGTTATAAGGCTGCATTTTAGTGGGATGTATTCATCCTCTGGGTTGCCTAATCCAGTCTGCTTTGTGTCATTGTAACACGTTTAATCAGGATGTCTCCCAGGAAACAGTTTTAAATTTGATCATGCTTAACGAGAACATCTTCTGGCTCTTCCCTTTTTTCAGCTTTGTTTTGAGTCCCTGCCTCTTGCCAGTCCTGTCTGCTTGCTAAAGCAACAGCAGCCTTTGGCCTCTTTGTAGGTGTTCGGTGAACCGTTTCACTTCTGAAAGTCTGCAGTGTCTGTGCCAGCTAAGAAACGTGGGACCGTGTTATCCAACATGGCGAGGGCCACGTGCTGGTGAAAGCGGCGACCTCTGCACGGCTGGCCTGTCCAGTGAGGGGTGAGCCTGCTGCTGCCAGGCTCTGCTGTGTCATTCTCTCTCAGTGTCGGCAGATGGAGCCCCTGCAACGGTGCTGCGGCAAGCCCTCGGACAGCTGCAATGCATCTTTCTGCTTTCTGTCTTCTAGAAGAAGCTGCGTGTGATTGGCACAGAGATAAATACACACTGACCTGTTGCTTTTCCTTTGCACTCCCTCCTCTGCTAGTTCAGAGGCTGTGCAGGAGGTTTAATGTTTGTGTTTGTCTATCCATGTACCTGGAAAACCCTTTCCCAGCCGCAGCAGGAGGGGGAGCAGGGGAGCTCTCTGTTCTCTATGCTGTCCCCAGCTCCAGCCTCACACACAGCCTCCTCTGAAGGTCCAAGCTGTGAGATGTGAGGAAAGCACAGGGATGGGGTGTGGAAAAAAGGAGAGTTCCCAAGAAATTTAGTTAACATAACTGGAGCTCTGATTGTTTTCTCACCCAGTCACTTACCAGTGTGTGTGGGGAGTATCTGAATGCTATAGTCAGCTCCATAACCTGTACTTCCTAGTGGCTTTGGAGAACAGAGCCTTGAGAACACTTTCATGGCTGGAGCTGGCATTTTTGACTGGTGGATTGGGAAGTCTTGACCATAGCAGCAACTGCAAAAACTTCTCCCATCTGTTACCCTGCCATCCCACCTCCACAGTAGTAGGGGTGAGCCAAGAAGGGTGCTTGTGGAAACCGTTTAAAACTTGAAGTGGGGAGATGTGCACTTGCGGTGACCTTGCCTTGTCAAGCTCCTCTTCAGCAAAACAGGAGGGAAGCTACAGGGAGGCAGCTCTTTCAGCTTGGCACAGGCTGGGAATGGAGACGGTGCTGGAAGAGCCCTCAGAGCCTCTGTGATAAGCCATGCATCCACTGTAGTGACAGTGATAAAAGTACTTTCTGCCCTCCTCGCTGGCTGTTTTGAGTTAATGTTAACAATGATTTATGGAGCTCATCTCAGCTGTGCATTCAGGTCAGCGACAGCCTTTGAGACTGGAGCTGAGTTTTGGAAGGAGCTTGACTGTCCTCTTTCTAACAGAGTGGTGTGGAGAGGCAACAGATCTTTTGAGGCCCCTCATGTTGAGGAGTGGAAAGGCAAATCTAGGTGGTGGGTTTTTTTGTTTTGGCTGGGGGTTTTTTTGTCTCCTCACAGTGTTGAGTTCATGAGATCTGGGCAATGACAGCAAAATTGGGCCACAAGAGTTCAGCATCCTTGAAAGAGCCACAACAGCCTCCTACAGGGATCTCCAGGGGCTTTATTTGTCTCTTCTGGGACATGGAGGCTGGGTCAGCTGTATGGGAAGTTGGTTGGTTGGCTGGCCTCCAGCTTAGTCACTGTTCAGGCCTGGCGTCAGGGGCCTGTGAGTCTTTGGAAACTGGGAGCATGACTCATTGCATGTCAGCAGCATGATAACTGGTGATGGACCTGCAGTTCTCACCTGCTTTTCCTCCTCTTTCACCAGGGCAAGTATGATGAGGAGATTGAGGTGTATAAGCACCATTTGGAGCAGACCTACAAGCTGTGCCGTCCGTGCCAGGCTGCTGTGGAGTATTACATAAAGCATCAGAATCGGCAGCTCCGGGCACTGCTGCTCAGCCACCATTTCAAACGTCGTGAGACTGACAAGACCTATGCTCAGGTATGCTGGGGGAGAGGTGAGGGGATGCAGGGAGAAGCACAGTGAGCTAGGTGCCCCTGTACCCAAATTTGGTGCTAGGAAAGGGAGGTGTTGCTGTTGGCAGCTGTCATGGGGTTCTCTAACTCTGGGAGTTTGGGTGCACTGCAGAAGTTGAGGAAAACATAAGAGTAGTTGCCATGGTTGCTTCTCGGGATAGCTTGAAGTTTTCCTCTTGCTGGTGTCATTTAGTGCAATTTCCAGAAAGTAACTCTACTGTAAGGACAAGAGCAGAGTGGAAGAAGAATGGTGGGACAGGCAGAGAAGGGGAGATAGGAAGCTGGTTCATGAGGAGAGTGCAGGAAGCTACAGAGTACAAAAAAGAGGGAGTAAATATAATAAGGAGATAATTCATGCCTTCTCCTTGCTTCACTGCCCTGCCTGACCTTGGCTTCTGGTCACAGCTCTGCTGTTGCTCTTTGCTCCTCTACAACTCATGTGGTGTCAGTCCAGTATAGATACTAACAAGGACTTGTACAAAGCTGTCTAGTAAATGATACAGTCTAAAAATGTTTCATAAAGCACCATTCCAAGACCGTACCACAGTTTATTCAGCTTCTAACAAGATGTTTCTCTATTCTCTTTGCAGAACTTGTGTTCATCCTCCTCTTCCACTTCCATAACCATCCCAGCTCAGGTGATATTTCTGCGATTCTTGGCCTTCCTCAGCTGTGCATTCCTGGTCCTGATGGCCTTGTATGGGTCAGGCAACCCCTTCTCACTCAGTGCTGCAGTCCCTGCTCCCGTTTCCTCTGGTCTGGCATCTATTCGGAACAGGACTGGCACGAGCTCACAAGCAGACTCAGGAAATGACACTTCCCTGACAGTGACAGGGTGGCAAGAGCTGCTCCACCTGCTCCCAGAACAGATGGTGCAGAACCTGAGTGTAGCGTGGACTTACGGGAAGAATCATCAGTTGGCAGTTGCTGTCCTTGGGCTGTTCACCTGCCTGTTGGCTATGGTCTTGGCTGGGCGGATCAGGTGGGTGTGCTCTTGTTTCCTTCTGTTCCACTTAACTGGTTTATGGTGGGGAGTCTTTGGCCCTGTCTTGCCTCAGTGAGCCCAGGGGCAGCCCCAGAATGGGGAATGTAGTACTGAGCAGCGGTTTTCCTTGTTACTGTTTGGGTTGATAGCCAGCTGGATGGAGACAGCAGAGCTTGTTCCGACTCTGCCATGTTTCATTCAATCTAAGCTTGAATTACTGGGAATGAAAAGCTCCCCCTACAACTCAGTAATCTAGTGGACAGTGGAACTAAGCCACTTGGGTCCTTAACGCAGCAGTGGGAAAAGCTGCAGATGGTATAACCTTAGCAAGAGATAGTATAAAACCTGCTTCAGTCTGTGTCCACAGAAACCACCCCATCTTCAAACTGCCTTGCCCTCCTTTTCCCTTCCCTCTCCTCCCCCAGGACCACCAAAAGCTTTGTTATTATTTAAATTCTTACCTTGTGTCTTGTTGGTTTTTTTTGTCATTGCAGGCTCCGAAGAATTGATGCATTTGCTTCAGTCTTGTGGTTCATAGTGATGGGTCTGCATTTAGCTGAGAAGTATCTGAAGACAGACACACCCAGCTGGCTGGATACAGCCAAATTTGGCACCACGTCCCTGTGCTGCTTGGTGGGCTTCACCGCAGCAGTGGCAACGCGGAAATCAACGGGCCATCGGAGATACCGGCCCCGAAGGTCAGAGCCAGAGCAGTGACGCTGGGGGAAGGAGGAAAAAAGCCTTGTGAACTCTGTGCGACTGGTGCTTCTCTCTCCTCTTTTTATTTTCCCTTCTTTTTTTTTTTTTTATTAGATGAGCAGTGAAGATCTTTTCTTTTCTTTTTTTTTTTTTCTCCTTGCTTCCCACTGTACTAGCTGCTTGGAGCATTCCCACTGCTGGTGTTAGCCACGGAAGCTGCTCCTGCTGCCTCTGTTCTCCCTTCTTCCTGAATCCTCTGTCAGCAGTGCAAGTAGCCAATCCCTAAAGCCAGTTCTTCCAGCAACTGCTTCACAGACTGCTCCGTAAATGCAGCTTCCTCCCCATTCTGCTCCTCCAGCCAAAGAGATTCTGGCTTCTCCTGTCCGTCTGGTTCTTCTCACTGCCTGTCCATCCCTAGCCAGTCCCAGACGAATCCTCTGCCTTGATTCTCTGTGGGGCCTGGGCCACGTTCAGTTTTCTAATGGTGCTGGTCATTTTAATTTTATCCTGATGGGGACTTGCCTCTGGATTCCTAGTTCTCCTAATGTTTACCATAGTAACAACACATGGCATAAGGGCATATAAGAAGGGGAGACATGTAGTCCATAACCTGCTTCTTTTTGCCTTCCACTGAGGAGCATCACTTAACTGCATGTTCTTTCGCTCTGTCATTCTGCTGTGACTCCTGTCTTAAATGGAGCCTCTTAAGTGCTTTTGACTGGAACTTCAATAATTTATGTAAAAGGGTGCTTTTAAAGGTTATGTAGCTCAGTGTGTCTTGATTAGACACCTGAAAATATTCAGCTGTTTTAGTATAAATCTTCAAATCTGCCAGTGGCTGTTGCTTTCTATGCTGTTTTGAGGGGGGGGATTTTTTTTTTTTTTTTTTTTTTTTACTTTAAGAGGAGCATCTGTGTAAAAGTACAACTGGAAAAAAGTCCATATGTTCCTCCACTCCTGCAGCCTTAGAGAAGAATTACGGGACTGACGGCCACATGCTATGTTGTATGATCAGCTTTTGTTGTACATCACAATTTTTCCAGTCAATGCTTTGCTTAACATTGAGAGCACAAGTCAGGAGGACATGCCGGAGGAAGGGGGGGAGCTTCTGCAGTGGGTACACACAGCAGCAGAGCTGGATTCTCTTTGTTACGTGGGGGGTTCCTTTTGGAAGTTCTGGCACTGGTGCTACCCCTGCTGAAGAAGGGGGTCTGGAAATTGTGACTTAGAGTGCATAGCAGTCCTCCACGGAAAGCTTAGATGACTGGGTGTTAGTGTGTGGGAAGGAAGGAGCTGTCAACTGCTTAGGTTTGTGTAGGATTAACTTGTGGGAGCCTCTTGGGATAAGCAGTCTGGCTCTTCCGCACTGGTTTTTGTAAGTCACTCCACTGAGTTTCTTACCTGGATTTAGGCCTTTTGCCTAGAAATGGGCTTTCAAGAGGAAACAACATAGTTAAAAACCATCTTTTGCCATTTTCTTCTATTCAGAATAGCTCCATGGGACCTGCCATTCTAATAGTCTGGTGTCCTGATCTTCCTGTATATAAATTCTAAAATAATCAGAATCAAGCTCTTACTAGGAAATATCTGTGTCTCCCATTGAAAGATTCAAACACTACTGGATGCTGCAGGTGCTGGTGAAATGACAGGAACTTTTCTTAAGGAAACAGAAGATATTTCATAGCTTTTCATTGTTGTTCTTCTTCAAACCAGTATTCACTGTGAAAGCAGAAATGTAGCACTAACAAAAGCTCTGTGGAGATCCGTTGACAATAAGCCAAGTAAGCTGAGCGCGTCATGGGGAAGGTACAGCTCCTGGCTGAAGAGCTGTCTGCCTGTAATTTAGCACCTGGCATGGGGAGGCAGACCCAAGAATCTGCTTCCCTTATGTACTCTTCCTTGGAACGTTTTTTACTGGTGCCTTCAGATAACAACCGTAGCCACCTCCAAGCGAACGGAACACCTTTCTCAATCCTGGTGCTCATGAACGATGCTGCTCTGAAAACTGTTTGCCTTCTTTCCGCAGAAGAGAGCCAACATTTGCAAAGTCTGGTTCCTCCCTTCTGTGTCCCTATTACTTACCAGCCCTGACCCAAAAGGTTTGTCTTCCAGCTCACAGTCCAAGTTTGCTTCCTGTTTCATTCTTGGACTTTCAAAGTGCTAAATAATAACCACTGTGTCCTATTTTGCACTAGACGATGGAAGTTTTTTGAATTGGAAATTTTTTTAAAGCAAATACTACAGGGAGCCATGTGAGTTCATCTAGACAGAAAAAAGGCAGAAGTGCGCAGGATCCTCAGCCCTGGGCTAAAGACTTATACAGTCAGTCTGGCTCCTCTCTCTTTTTCTTCCCTAGGAGATATAGTAGGAAATGCACCTTAAAAATCCCATGTCTGCTTCCTGTACCTGAGAACAGATTCCTCCGTCCTGTCAGCCTGCTGGAGCAGGGGGTCCGGGGGCAATGCTCAGGACAGTAGTAGGCTGGTGAAAAGATGAGAAGTGGCATTAAAAAAAGCAGTTTGTGAGTAAATGGGTAGTTACTGCTGCCTGTTCAGCCTTCCTGCAGTGCAGTGATTGCTTAGCATGTTTTCATTCTCCAGAGAGCTCCCCACTGCAGCTGCCCATTTTTGCCTCAGCCCATCTGCTTTTAAAAGTGGCTTAGACAAAACCACCTAATGAAATGGACGCAGGAACAAAATCCACTGCCAGCTCTGCCATTCTCTAAACACATGTACAAAAGGCCCAACTGATCGTGAGCCATTATGTCCATTAAGTGAAATACAAACATTTTGCCTTTTATTTTCCTCCTTTGTTCCTGCTTGAATGCTTTCCAGTTTTCCCCATAATGTTAATTGTAGGAAAAGACTCACGTTTCTGTTTAGCTGTGATTGTCTTCTGCTGTTACTTGGATTGATAAGTGCCTTTTAGCGTGTGAACTTGCAACTAGCTGGCCTTGCAGAGATGAGCTGTTCCCTATTGCTGCTCTGCTCTTGAGTATGTTTGAATGATGAGGCGAACCTCGTGTTTAGAAAGGTATATTGAGGCCACTACAAGAAGGAGGGCTGTGAGCCACTGACAAGTTGTTAAAGTGTTTGGGGATGGTCATGGTAACCTCATGCCATGATACGTGTTTTTAAATTAATAACATGCCTGATTTCTAATGGCAATGTGCTTTCTTTTTCTAACAAGAATTAAAAAAAAAATAAATGTCCAATTGTTCCTGCCTAGTGGCAAGGAAACTCTCGGTGGCAGCTCAGTCAAAGGTGCCTGCCAAGCTCTTCAGACATTTTGCTTTCAGGAGCTGGAAGTCAAGGCTGTATCAGGTTTCTCCTGGTCCCATTTCATGTGGCCACATGCCTGTTCTGAGCAGCTGTTTTCCTCCCGTCTTCTGTTTCTTTAAATTTAGGCATGACCCATCTTTGAGCCCTCTGGTCTAGCGCCTTACATGCTGTTTTGCTGTGAAGCGTCAGATCGTTCTCCTATGCCTGATCTCTTCTCCTGTTCTGTTTTTTTCCTATGCGCTGCTGTGACGGATGGGGAGGATGCCCCCTAGATACCAGAAGCAGGCAGTTGGTAATCCTTCCTGCAGGGGTGGGTTTATGCTGTGAACTAAATAGTACTGCTCAGAAATATTTTAATTCTGTTTGCACAGCAAGTGCAAATCTATACTTAGAGTTTAAAATCTCTTCATCTGGGAGAGATGTTACAGTCTACATGCAAGCAAGAAATCCATTTGTCTTTTGCATTATGCAAATTAATACAAATGAAGTATATTTACAAGTCACAATAATGTTACATATCAAAATTTTAGAAAGCTACCTGTGTTATGGCCAAGCTGTATTATTGAAGCCATGGTGCTTGGTTGAGGATCTTATATTTGAGGACCTTTTCAACTGCTTAATTGTAAAAACTTCAAAGGGAAAACAAGATAACAAAACAGATATTGGCGTGTGGCTGACTTCTAATGCCAAAGAAGCTGTTGTCTTTGCTCAGGTGTCAACTCGTTCTTCCACTCCTTGGTGCCTCAGCATGTCTGTGCTGCCACTTCCAAAAACAAACAACAGGAAAAATTCAGAGCCTCAAAAACAAACTTGTAGCAATTGAATTTGGGGTTTTAGTGACTCTGACGCTGACAGTCTCCTCTCTGTCTGCCTTTCTCACATGCTTTGCTAGGGCTGATGGTAGAGGATGATAGGCCTTTTGGAAGGGAGGAAAGTAAGGAAGAAAGGGGTGGTTCCTCCAGAAGCATTCTGATTTATAAACTGCTAGCACCAAATCTGTACCAGTTGTGTCTCCAGAACCACTCCTTACGGAATTTGGCCTGAAGGAGGTTGATTATCAGTTATCAGGATTTTACTGTTGACTGTTTCTGAAAAAAAGTTCTCTGGTTAAATAAACCACCCCTCCCTTTACTGAGGCTGTTCCTGCAATACACGATTTCAATGCTGACTAGACTATTCTAAACGGGCTGTGCTGTGTAGCTTCTGTAAGTAAGGTGCTTTGCCAACTTGACATTTTTTACTTGAAGTTCACTTAGAAAATAGCCCAACAGTTACATATGCTATCTCTCTGCGCCTGTCGCTGCCTCTGCAGTAGGTTCAGCAGAAGAAAACGTACCCTTGCAGCTCAGTTGTTCTGGAACGAGCCCAGTGCCACTATCCTCATGAAGCCGAGATGCTCACTTTTGTGACGCATGGGTATATATTTCTTTCTGCTGAGGATAACAGCTGACAAAGGGCTGGTAACTTACTAAAACTGCTGCCACAAAACTGGCCAGAACCACTCGATCGGTGCTTTGAGCTTCTCATTTTCACTTAGCTGGACTCTATTTCAGACCACAGAGGAATGTGTAGTAACCTGTGGTCACCAAGTGCAGCTTTGTCACCTGAGGAGTCTCCAGACCATGCAGGCCAGAGCATACAAACACCTTAATTCAGCAGTTTTGGAGAATTTTGGCCTAAAAGCTTCCTATTTCGGGTGCTCCTTTTTTGCACTGGCCTCGTGCTGGTGTCTGGACCAGGGAACAGGCCTACAGAATGAGGCAGGGAAGAATCCCTCTGTATAAGCATGATGCTCTGAGCGAGCTGAGGTGCTGAGGGATTGTTAGTGGGTTTGTGTCATTTGAAATCAAATCTGCTCCAGCCCAACGTGGCTGGCTCAGATCTTTGCGGCCGTGGCTGGTCTGCCCGCTCAGGGCCACACTGGTAGCCTGCCCAGCAGTTAGACGTGGCCTAAAGGGGCCTAGGTGGGTCCATTAAGTGCCTTTCCCTGGACAAGCTAACTTCTTGACAACACTATGTTGCTCTGCCTCAGTGGAACTGATGCAGCTGCAAACTGAGACAACGGTGCCTGTGCGTCTGCCAGGCCAGTGCTTTTGTCCTTTATTTGCCACTGGTGAGGTGGCTGGGAATGAGAAGATACTCGGACTGCACTCTTACATTTCTGACTCTGCAGACCCTTCTAGGGATGAGAAAGCACCCAGGGCCAGCAACTGAGTAAGCATCTCTGCTGCTGCTACCCCTGGTCTCCCTGAAACCCTCACTGACATCTCCGCATGCAGACCAACCCTTTTGTGGCCCTTTGCATTTTTGAATACACTGTATTTATATCCCATCCTTTTCTTCCTATTGACCCCCACTTTGCTATGTCTGTGCTTTGCATGCCCTCGTGAACTGAGCTTGGGTATGTCAAAGGATGAGGACGGGGGGAATATAACAATGGTGTAGTGATGTTTTATTTTAGCTTTTATATTATTATTAATGCTATTTTTCAAGTAAGCTCGAATCTTGTGTGAAGCTAATAATCATGCTTAGATACTGTAGTAGATACATATGGATGTATTGTAGAGGAATTATTTATGCTCTTATTATATAAATTAATATAATTAATAGCTGGTTTCATTGCTCTAGATTGACTCTGCTCACAAAAGCGGGCAAGTGAGGTACATGGCTTTGTTCAGTTTTTAAAGAGCTGCCGTTGGACTTCTGTGCTCTTGTACATAACCTGCAAGTTCATCCCAGGTGTATCATCACCTGCAAGTACACCTGAGGCCTCTGTGGGCAACAGCAGATTCTCTCTTATGAAAGGGGCAGTACTCGGTCCTGAAGCATACCTTGAGTTATTCCCTGTAAAGCGCCATTTGGGACCAAAGGTATCAAGCACACAGACAGGAGAGAGGTCCTCTGAACAGTTCCATCATGCCAGCTAGTCTGCGTGTTGTAGACATGGGTTGTGCACACTCGCATATCTTTGTGCCACCAGCCAAGTGGGAAGCCAAAATTGATGCCAAACATCCACCTGTACTCCAGAAGGTATAAGGGCAGGACCTGGCAGCTGGAGCCTTTTCAGCTATATTTCGCCCCTCCTTTTTCACCCAAAACAGGGTGACTTGTAGGAGAAAAGAATTCTAGATCTGGGCAACTAAACTTTCTAGATCTGTAAGACGTATCAAAATCTTAGTATGTCTGCAACCCATGTGTGTTTATTACACTGCTCCTTCCATCCCTGTGCCAGTTTTTTGCCTAACCCCTCCTTTTTCACCCAAAACAGGGTGACTTGTAGGAGAAAAGAATTCTAGATCTGGGCAACTAAACTTTCTAGATCTGTAAGACATATCAAAATCTTAGTATGTCTGAGACCCATGTGTGTTTATTACACTACTCCTTCCATCCCTGTGCCAGTTTTTTGCCATATTCTTCTTTACTCCCGATTCCTTCACCCTTGACCAGAAGCACAGGTTATGGCATTGACTGATGGCTGGCCCCAGGCACTGTACGTGACACAGCAAAGTAGATGGAGTTTAGAAACTTTATATCAGGCCAAGTGACTACTTGTCGGCTCAGAGGAACTTGCTCACTTTATTTCCATGCTTATTGCTGGCTGCAGTGAGCTGCTTCTGCAATCTGCGCAGCAGTACTACAACCCATGCAGCTCACTGATAAATTGCGATGGGACCTTAAGTTCAGAGGAAACATTTTACTCCATGACTGAGAAGTTCCTTTGCTGCTCCCAGACCCTCAAGCCTGGGCACATACAGCAAGCTGCCTGACTGTGATTGCATGTTACCTTCTTATTCCATGTACTGAGTTATCTGATCTCAAGAGTGGGTCCTTTTACAGCCCACTAGGCTGACCTGAGCCACGTTCTCCCACATCTCTCTCTCTATCCCAGGGGTGATGCATCATCTCTGTGGTTAAAATGTGAATTAAAAAGGCACACACTTACCATCCTGGCTTTGGATAAGAGGGAGGTATTGGAACAGAAGAGGCTCTGCTGGCAGGAGGTGTTTCTTCAGGGCGGTGTACTGTCCCATACCATGTGATACTTTTCTTTAACCTTCTATTTATTTATTTTTAAATATCTGTGTAGCAGAATTGTGCCCAACTGTCCAGTAACGCTGTGATCATTGTAAACACTAATCAAGATGCCCAATTTTTGATGTTCACAATACCAAGTTCTGAAATAAATGGCTTCCGGGCCCTATTTCCACAAGCTGTCTGACTCCAGAGCCTTTTTCTTTTCTTCTTCCTTTTTGGTTACTTTTTTCACTGTTGCCAGACCTCCTTTAATCTCTGTGTCCAGCTACCCACATGCACAAACGGCTTGGAGCATCGCAGTAATCTAAGAGCAAAGACACAGCTGTCCTGCTCGGTTCCAGGGCTGTGATGTGGCTGCTTCCTGCCTTATGCCCCTCTTGATCATCTCACCCTTTTGCATCTGCTTCTGAAAGAAGCTTTGGTTCAGCTCACAGTCTCAGGCATGAAACACGTTCCCACAACAGGGCCCCTGCTTTAGCTTTAGCAGCATCTAGATCTCTTGACATGGCAGTGGCAAACATCACAGATAAGAGTGCATGGAAAAGGAACAGGATTTTGCACATGTTGCAGGAATTTGCTTTATTCAGAGTGGATCAGTATTTAAGCCATTCTTTGGTCAGGCCTCAATCCTAAGGCATTAAAAAGCTGTGCTTAAAATTCTCCAGCTCTTTGCTAACCAGAAAAATTCCTGTTCTGAATGGTGTAAAGCGAATGATTCGTCTGCTGCCCAGAGGATCCAGCTCTTTAACTTGGTGAGATTGAGAGGCAGTGGGATTGTTGAGCAGCAGAGCCTATGGAAGTCCAATCCAAAAAAAGTTTTAAAAAATCCCAGGAAAGTGATTGTGATTACAAGTGATAAATGATGGTAACATCTTCTAATTTTTGAAGCGAAAAACTGCCAAAAGTCAGTAAGCCAGATGTGCTGTTTTCCAGTGCAGCAAGGAGCTGTGTGAAACTGGATCCTTTAGCCCAAAGCATCCAAAGGGTGCAAAGTTGGGGGGGGGGGGGAAGCCATGTTGTTCACAGGCTCTCTGTTTTGATGCTCTGGTTTGGCCCTTCACAGATATGGCACAGTGAGTGCTAGGTATCGCTCTGAGATGAGTAGTATAGTCCTGAGCCACCCTTTTAATTTCCTTTCCAATTCATTTTCTCTTATGGAGCTGAGATGGACACGTACATCTGCTATTTACGTGTGTGTGTGTGGTTGGGCAAATGTGTGTATGTACATGCACTGAAGGACTCCCCGTTCGCAAAGCATGACACCCTTCCCAGGTCCTCTGGAACCTGAAGAGGTTGGGCACTTTCTGCTGCAAGACTGACGAGTTCCTTGCTGCTGTTAAAGGCATGTCCTGCTTGCAAGCACCAGGAAGCTGGTTGGCTCAGATGTTGTTCAGCCTGGTTAAGCTGGTCGGGATTGTTGATGTCTGCCTCATACTAGCAGATAAGTAGTTTTATAAGATATTTTAAATTATGATCTTAAACCTAGATTGCTTCTTCTGGACATACTAGCGCTGCATAATATTGCTGCATCACCTCTTTAATCTCCAAGAGAGAATGACACATGCATAAATCACAGAGCACAGCACAAGACTGAGATAAGCGTATTCCTCCACTCTGATTTGCTACTGTTTTTTTTCTGACAGAAGAAAAGCCATGTTGCTGCTCTTATCTTTCTTTTTTATTAGAAGTGAGATTAATATTTAACCTCCAAATGTTGCAGCTTGATTATATGCTACAAAGTCTGATATCCCTGTTTAAAAAAAAAAGTAAAAAGAAATGTATACTTTGTACGGTTCCTCCTAAGAGGTTAGTGCCGCCTCATGACTTACTTGACAAAAGGATTGCATGTTTCTAACTAAACAAATATCTTGGAGGAGATCACTGAAATATCTTGCATCTCATTCAAGTTTTAGACTTTTTCATGCGTTTCATTCAATTATATTAAAAATAGTACAAAATTTCCATGCTCACAGCATTGTAACCTTCTCAGAGCACTCATTTTGATGGTAATGTGGGAACGCAAGGGAGACTCCACAGCAGATTCCTTATTTCTGATGCAATGTAATCAATTAAACTGCACGCACAAATGCACCCCAAGATTAAGATCAGCACATGATTGCAAGGAGGAATAAACGAAGGTAGAAATGGGAGTAACTTTTTGGTAGATTCTTCAGTTTAGGTTAATTTTAAACTGTGAACCACTGCAAAGGTAGGTGATAATATGGAAATTAATTGCATAGTTTATTTGCTTATAGTAATCGAATGTTTAAAATACAAAGCCCTCGTACAGTTATTTCGCCAGTGGAATAGAAGTCTGCTTATATGTCTGTGATACTTAAAAAATCAAGCCAGCTGGTACAGATATCCTCAGTATGTTTTGTCTGTTATCTTTCATCTTGTGTTCTTGAATTGGAAACACTATTCTGCATCTCCCTTATTTCACTTGGAGGGAACCCTTTGGAAACGATTCAGAGACCTAGAAATACAGTTGCCGTGTATTATTGACGATTTAAAATTTTTCCAGACACTATAATACTGTCTTTTATGCTGTAAAGCAAAATACTGCCTGGGGCTTATGCTAGAGGAGCACAGTTCCCTCTGAATGATTGTGCTAACACGTATTTGTGGCTAACTACAATATGCAGAGAAAGGAAAATTTAATGGTTTAGGCTTCAGCTTAGTATTGGGAAACCCAGGTGTGACCCTTGGCAAATCACTTAGCTTCTTTTTGCTCCTGTTTCTCATCTATAAAATGAGGATAGTGAGACTTGCTTACCTCACAGAAGCATTGTAAGGGCAAATGCAGTAAAGAAGCTTGAATGTCAGTTTAAAAACAGAGGTCTCTTGCCTAAGTTTTTATCCAGGTACCCATAAAAATACTTTTCTGTATACTGGCGTCAAGTTAGGATGATGATTCTGGTTTCTAAAGACAAAAAGACTAGTAGATAACCTTCCCATAGTCACGACATTTCCAAGCATGTTTGCGTGTGCACATAACAAACCTAAAATGTACCCCACTGTTGGTCCTGTGTGTATTTGGACTTTGTAAAACATTCCGGTGGTCTCTGGGTAATGTTCTCAGGCAGCGAGAAAACCAAGGAACTGTGCTTATTTGCACCTGAACTATTAAACTGTCCCACGGATTTTTATATCCTGCATTGCAGGACAGGTTGGTGCAGAATCATTTAAGTAAGGCTGAGCAGTTCTTTGCTCTCCCAGTTTCACAGGCATAGGAACGATCCCATAAACTCTACGCAATCCTGCATCTTGCACTCCTGTGCTGAAAAATTACTACAAACCTGATAATGAAACAAGCCTTCATATATAAGAAGTTCAACCACCATTGTAGTTCTGGTTCAAAAGAAATGCAAATTCTTTTCTGTTGTATTGTGGTTGTTTTATCCCGAATCCCTTAGTTAGAACTGAGAGAGGGTGTTATCGGAATGTACTTATTGCTTAACGTCTGTCATGCCTGTCATTTGCAGATACCTTTCTGGGGATTCGGTTACTCTGTTTCCCAATGGCACTGGGACTGGCTTCCCTTCTTCTGCTGCATCTGTCTTTATCCCAACACCACCTAGTATTCTCCACCTGACGAACCAGCAGCTCTTCAGATCCCCGCGCAGGACTTCTTCTTCCTCTCTTCCTGGGCGTCTGAACAGGGCACTCTCACTGGGTACTATCCCCTCCTTGGCCAGAGCAGGTAAGGTGTGCGTGGAACTTCTAGACCCAATGGAAATGACAGTGCAGTGGTGCAATGCTTCAGAAGGAAGTGGGCTGCGAGGCGTCCATGTGTTACAGTCCTAGGCAGGGGTTGCTGACGGGTACTAGGGGCTGGAACGAGCCTAGCAGCAGTGCTAACTGGGCACACGTTCCTTTCTGTCATGGGTTGTCCTTATATAGACTGTAGCAAGAACAAGGTTAACCTAGTTCCTAAGGGAGCTGTTAAGCCTGATGCTGTGTTACTACTGATTATGTATCTCGGTTGTTTTTAATCACTTGTAAACGAATTCCTAATGCTTCTGCAGCAGCTTAGCTAGGAACCGTGTCTAAATTGGTTAAAATGAGCAATGTCTGAAGCTCCTGTGTTGCAGGGGAGCGTCCAGCATTGGTCGTTTTTTTTTTTAGCATTAAGAAATTAGACAGTGCGTCTTTGCCATCTTGGTGAAGCCCAAATCTCGTGTGCTTACCTCCTGTGGGTTTACTGAAATCCACAGTGGCCAGTGGATTTACTGAAGTCCAAAGGCTTCTCCAGGCATCCGTGGCAGTACTGCGCAAGCTGCAAAGCTATGCGTGGGAGAGAGACAGAAGGAGCAGTTAGACGTGGGGCTGGAGAGGAGCAGCTTTTGGAAGTCATTGGGAGCATTAGTGTAACTGATCTGGCAAGTGCGATCAAGCTGGCTTTAGTTGCTTGTCCAACGATATACTCTATACCTGAGCCATTCTGCTTGCAAGGCCTGAGTCACAGAGTAAGTATTCTTGCTACAGATGAAGGGAGCGGAGTGGAAGGCAGGCTCTTCCCTAAGTCTGGGTTTGACATGCGTTAGCACAGCTATAGAGGCTGCTTTACAGACCTCATTTCCTCTTGTTTGTAAGGGCTGTGCACTCTAGGGCAGATTAATAGGCCTAGTGAAAGACTTTCTCCCAGTAAATCATTAAGCCCTCAGTTTTGACTGTGGTTGAAACCAACAGATGGGAAATAGCATTCAAATGCTGTTCTTCACCCAAGAAAAGCTGTGCTTTTCTGTAACACTGATTACCATAAGATCAGAGGCCAAAATGCTGGCAACTCCTAGGATAACATTGCAGCAAAGAGAGCAGTCTTGCTGGGTTTTTTAGTTCATTCAACATTTCTCTAGATCACGCTGCCAGTAGTTTTGCCAAATCTGCTAAGAGAAAAAGAAAGAGCAGCCGTGCAAACCTTTCAGCAGAATGGCAACGTCTGTCACAGCCTTTACTTTCCAATTACTTAACTGCCAGTGGAAGGGCAGGTGCAAATGTGCCAGATGGCTGGGATTCCCCCTGCATGCTAAACCACTCCTGTAAAGTCTGTGCTTTCTTGTGGCAAGGTGCAAGGCCAGACAGACTGGCTACTATTTAGCCTTTTGAAATCAGAGGAAAGGGTTTCTTGAGCAGAGGTAGGATCTTGAAGCTGGAGACTCCCAGAATGGAGTCCAGTGAACAGGACTACTTCTGTACTGGTGGACAGAGTGCCTTCTGGGTGTCATTAGACATGTAGGACTTCCTGCAAGCTTAATTCTCTTCTTCCTGCTGCCTTTTCATACTTTTTTCTGAAATCTTTGCTAGGACAGCAGCTTTCACCATCCCTTGAAGGCAAAGAGTAACTCAGAGCAGGATAAAGGTCTTGGCGAGCTGTGTCAGATGTCCCAAGTTTATAAGGCTATAAGTTTATAAGCAGATCAGAGAAGCAGTGGAGTTCTGGACCTGCAGAGCCTTCTGGTCTCAGGGTGTAGGTCAGGGAAGGAAAGGGCACACTAAGAAGATGTAGACTCTTTTCTTTCCAGATATTATGGGGGAGGATGGCTTATTTTATTTTTGGAGCTTGCTTGCCAGATCTGTTTCCATGCAGCTGGGAAGAGTGGATTATTCTGACTCTTTGGCATAAAGCTGGCTTAGGAAAATGGACACTTTTCCTGCCTGCATTTACCACTCCTCCCCTTCTGAGACTGAGGACAAGATGATGCAGCTACCTTTCGGAAAGACGAACACTCAGTAGCTGAGCCAGCTGGGTTCAAACTGCTTCATGTTTGCTTTTTAGATTCTGGCTACTTGTTCAGTGGAAGCCGCCCGGCCTCACAGTCATCTCAGTCCAAGGAATCCCCTACATCAGGTAATGCGCCAGGGTGTCCAGACCAAGTGTTTTTGCAGAATTTGCAGTGTATGGGTTGGAACATATGATCAAAGTTTAATTCTTTCCTTCCTGCCTGCATCCCAATGAAATGTCATTTTTGCTGTTAGAAATACTGCAGGGATAGTTCAAACTAAGAGTGGGATTGCATTAAAATAAAGTGCTGTATGTGGTGGATATCCCTTTCCCTGGGAGAGCTCACAGTGAAATCAATGAGGCAAAGCAAGAATCACTTCCCTGCTCTACAAAAGAGTTGAGATTGCTTTGTTAGGAGACTTTGAACTGTTCCTAGTGCAGCTCTTTTGTTTTGTTCTCCTTCCCCAGCCCAGGGAACCGCTAATTCACCTGCTCTGTCTGCTCTGCCCTTTTGCTCCCATGTCCTCCAGGGACCTGTCTGTTGAACTCCTGACCCCAAATGGATCATTTGGCTGTTTGTGCTGCTGAAGTGTTAACTGCTGGAAAAGCAGCCACAGCCTGGGCTAATGCCATCATGCAACTCTCCTTACTTTCCTGATATAACTTCCCAACAAACATCCTTTAAAGGACGTGCCAGAGCTGTTAATTTAAGTGCAAACAGTACGTGTAATGCAGGCTCTCCTGAATGGATGCACTGAGCAGAGAGAAAGCTCACCCAGTTCTTGATAAACTCATCTCTAGTCTAAGTCATCCATGAATGTAGCAAAGTGTGTGCAGAATTTCTTTGTATTGCAGTGTGGAACCAGAATGAATAAAGAATTTTAGTACAAGATATGTTGGACATTTGTAGTGCCTGTTCCCGCTTCTTGTAGAATTCTTAAAGAAAACTATGCCTCTTGGATTGAATGATAATCTCTTTTTTTTCTTTCTGGGGATATTTCTATTTCAGAGCACTTCTCCCTGCTGTCAGGCAGCTGTGCTCCCTCCCGCATCCCCTCTCCGGCACCATCCGTGGCTGGCTCTGTCACTTCCAGCTCAGGTTCCTTGCGGTACCGCCGACCACTCATCAGCCCTGCCCGCCTGAACCTGAAAGGACAGAAGCTGCTGCTTTTCCCATCCCAGAATGAGGCCCTGCTCACCCCAACCAGCTCTGAGGAGCACACACACTCGGATAGCAACATCTTTGGCACTGAGCTGTCCTCCTTTCCGAAGAAGAACCTCAGCGAGCGAGGAATGCATGGTATGCTTTCAGCCTGCTGCACTCCTGGAAATACACTTCCAGGAAGGAGTTGACTTGCAAGCAAAGCTATGTGTCATCTAGGCCAAGCAATAGATGGGAAACCCTCAGGAAAAAAAGAGGTGTGGTGATGACTGCTCAGCCACCAAATCTCCCTTAGGATTCCAGTGGCCTGGAGAGCCTCTGTTCTGCCAAAGCAGATGATGTCCTTTTCTCACTGAGTGGTGCTGCAGGGATATTACTGCCACTGCCCTCACCCTTGTTTGAATAACTCCTCTAACCACTGAGGTGGTGATGCAGATATGGACAATATGTAAGAGAGAAACATGAAGGCATCTTCTGCTGCAGAGCAGTGAAATTTGCCTTTTGTTTCCAGGTTCCATCCTCAATCCTTGCATGATTTTACCAGGCAACTGTTTATCACTCATGTCTAGCTTTAAGCTGGTAACTTCTGCTGCATTTGGCTTCCACTTGTGCCTTATGAATTTTCATGTCTTTTCTCCTTGCAGATATGAGATCTGCCATGGAAGGAGGGAGTATTTGCAGTGATAATTCTATCAAAAAGGAGGATCACTCATCACACTCATCTACCTGTGTGGTCGATACAACTACCAAAGGGGAAGATTGGGCAGGCTGGAAAGGTAGGTGCAAGTCATGTGAGTGCTTTACGTGTGTGTGAGCATCTCTACGAGGGCAACGGAGATCTTCCCTGCCCTGGGGTAGTGATTTATCTTGAAATCAATCAAATAAGTAGCAGCAAAATGGGTCTTCTCTCTGCTATCATAAGATCTTAATAAGTCTATTCCTGTTCTTTAGGCTCTCTGAAAAATACCGACAGCTAGAGTGCTAAACTGAGACAGAAGGAAAGGGGTGGGGATGTGGGTGTTGAGAAGAGGAATAAGATAAAAATAGAAACAAGGAGTGCAGTGGAATCTTTCCTGACAGGAAAAGTACTTCAATTTCTGCTCAAGGTGAAAACATTGGGCAAAGGGAGAGAGCAACACATGTTCACTGTTACCTCATCAGTTCTTTAATATTTCTAGCATCCCTTTTTTCTTTTTCTTCTCCTCTTCCACTAAGGTCATTTGGGTAACTCTGCTCTCCGAGGTCTGCTAGCCGTGAGTCTGACTCTCAATGCTATCTTCACATCAGCCTATGTCTACCGGAACCTACGCTGATTTGTGCCAACACTCCCTTTCTTCCTGGTCCCACCTGCTTCTGAGAAGACTCTCTGAAAAAAAGAATTCAACTTCATGTCTAATGGCTGTGCCACTGGTGCATGCTGTTTTTTTGGGTTTTTTTCAACTACTGTATGCTCTACTGTTGCAACAAGGAACCCAGGTAGCTGCTACTGTCACTTCCAGGTAGAATGTATCACAGGATCATCCCTGGAGGTGGTAGGCAGAACTCCCAGAGCTCCAGTTCAAAGCAAGGGGCCAGTCAAATGGCCCATGCACTTTCTTTCAAGGGAACTGACCTGAGACATGAGCCTGAAAAGGTGTAAGCTGCATTTTTAGGAACCTCCCCCCAGCTCTTCTAGCTGACATTTTAACCTCATGCTGACGGTGCTGATAAAATGAGGAGAATTATAACAAATGAGCTGGAGAAGAGGGATGGCTTAGTTGCTGGTGCTGGGCTTTGGCTATTGTAACAGCTTTCCCAGCCTCTTAGCCAATGGTTCCTCTTCTCACTTCCCTTTGACACTCTCCTCTTAATTATCGGTGAACTTCTCTTTGGTTGCCTTAAGCTTGCCCGAGCACATGGATGACCTTGGCTGCTCTGTGATACTCTCGCATCTTGCATGTCCTTGTGCTTCCACCTGGGCTGTGCCCTAAGGCCACCCTCACCAGCTGCCATTCTGGTCTTGCTGGTTATCAGAAACTGCTCTCTGTGCATGCCTCCAACCAGAACTGTTGCTTTAGGGATGCACAAACCTAAAGCAGACATCCTTGTGAGGTTTGCATTAGAAAGATGAAGCCTGGGCTTTGCTTTGCCCAGGAGGCATTAATTCTGTTTTAATAAGAAAGGATCCCCATGTGATTTGCACCTTACTCCAGGGGCTTCAGCTCACAACTCTTAACTGCTGGGGTTTTCACTGAAGCAGGGAGTAGCATAGCTTGTTTGTGGTGCAAATCGCACAAATCTATTATATTGGAAAACGTGAGGAGCTGTCTGATTGTATACATTTCTCCAGAAACCTGGCTCCTCAGTCTAATGTTGAGATTTGCTAAGTAACCATTTAAAATGTTTCCTATTTAGTTAAATGCAGAGGTGCTCTCAGAGATGCCAGACCTGCTCCTGGACAATTCTGTCTTCTGAGTAGATAGCTTTTCTAACCCAAAGGAAGTAGCCCTAGATTTTCAAAAGCAGTTTATAATTTGGGCACTTTCACTTTTGGATGAGCCTTTGATGTTACTTAGAAATCAGGTGCCATTTAGAGAGAGTATCATGCTGAACACTCAAAATCATTTAGTGCGTCTTAGAAAATAAATTTTTTACCTTAATGTCATGATTCCTACATCCCAAGTGCAGAGAGGAGATTTACCAATGTGCCAAGGATACCTGGTGAAAAGAGAGCCAGCTGATACTAGCTATGTATTTTCTGAAGCAGGATTGACTCTAACAAGAGTTTTCTTTTCCTTTGGGCTTCTTTACCTCAAACTTCTTTTCTCTTTCCTCTCCCCTCATCCCAGTGTCCTGTCTTTGAAAAATTATGGCATTATGCTTGCTGTGTCTTTTCCTCCTTTTCAGCCCTGCTGCCCTGCTGCTGTTCCCTGTGTTGCACTCTTGTACGTGCACAGAAACCCAGCGTCTCTCTGCTGGCGATAGCTCTCTGCTGTAAACCTGAAATTCACACATCACAATGAAGATCACCCCTCTGTTCACTTCATTTTTTTTCTTGCATGTTTTTATTGAGTTCCTACCACAGGCTCACATGAAGTGAGTGACAGCCCAAATACTCTAATCAGCATGCTATATAGCAGAATAAGTGGGGCTTTACTGCTGGGGATTCAAGCTCTGAAAAATTAAGTCTCCCCTTCTTTGTCTGTTGCATTTCTTCCTGCACTGCTTTAGCAGCCACTTGCAGCCACTGCTCCCAATCCTCACTTGTCGGTGAGGCCTTCTCATTGCCTACTCTGCCCCTTACATTCAGAGGACAAACCTCCGGCCACACGCACTGATACGAGAGACCGCGGAGATGTGATTCCTGACTCTGCGTCTTTCTCTCAGCTTCTCTGGAGTGTTGGTAAAGGGCCGCACAGTCAGCGCCTCCTGTACAAAGGTCTAGATTCAAGATAGAGACCTGCAGCAGGAACAGTTGGATGTGCTGCAGGTTGATGGTTAATTCTTTTGTAACTTGCATGAATTGTTTCTCATAGCTTAGCCTATTCCACAACCTTGCTGTTAGATTTTTTGTCCCCTTTATAGACTCCTTCAGGCTGACTTGAGCATGTGTATAGGCAAAATGCTAGCAGACCGACTTACAAGCTCACCCTAGAGCTGTGCTGTTTGAGTTTGATGTTGTCCTGATACAGTGTGTGACATCCCATTCATGGATCCTTGTCCTGACTTCCAGCATACCCAGGGGCCTCCTATGCAGAGACAAGCCTGCCAGAGAATACGGGTGGTTTTGCTTGTCTTTATTATGCCAACAGATGTGCACTGTGACTTCATGTATGCAAACTTTCCACTTCACCTCCCAGTCTGCACTGAGTTCACTTACCATCGCACTTACCTGGGGCCCAGGTTGGTCTCTGCCTCTACCAGATTGCAATACAGAATTTCCCCCTCCTTTCCAGCAACCAGGGAGCTGCAGCCTCTCCACACACCTCTTCTTGCCCATATTCCAATGCAGGAACACTTTAACCTGTCACTGCACTTCTGAATCCGCTCACTGAAACTGTTCTTGGATGGGCATTTGGTGACCTTGTCCAAAGCAATATTAAGACTTTGGATTTTATTGCTGAAGAGGGAAGACAACCAACTTTTTCGTTGTGGTGCTAGAACACTCTCCAGTGGTGCTTTCACGGGTGTGAAGCCTTTGCTTGGATTAGTACACAAGAGTACACGTGTGTATGTTTGTGTGTGCGCGTGTGTGCATATGTATAAAAACATTTGGAGGGTTTCTTCATTTCGAAAGATCTGAGCCCATGTTTGTCTTTATATTGTTGGCCTTAATCTAGCTCCTAGGTACTGTGTCTATCTTGCTGCTGTTTTCTATATGAAGCTGGTTGGGAGGAAACAAAAGATTATCTGGTCCCCCAGTAAAAATCCTTGTGACTGGTGATGTTGGTCTTCATACAGTGTTGTTCAGGGGTGAGGTTTTATTTTTATAATAATTTTCCTACTGTAAAAATTGTTGGAGTGTACGGAACGGAAAAGGTCTTTACAAAATGATCTGCTTGCTAAAGATTTGAGTGTTACTTAATAATAGCCACAATTATGGATGGGGTGGGACATAAATGAGCTCCATTTCCAGACCTTTTCCCTTCCCTACCTTCCCTTAAAATTGCCCAAGTACTTTTTCTTTGGATATGGGCTTGTTAGGTATGTTCTGAGACCTTGTAGAGATCATCTTCTGAGACCTTGCTGTTCTGAATTAGGAGGAACTTGGATTCCAGAGTCTGGTTCCCGTTCCAGCAGTATGGGTAGCTTGGCAGTTGATAATATTTTATACATATGTATTTGATGGGATAGAGAGAATTGGTAGGACAAGTTACTGAATTCTGAAAGTCATGGTAACTTTTGGTGAAAGATCAGACATGAAATTGGTCGGTCACTGTTGCAATGTGGAAAAAACCTCATTGCTGGCATGCCTAGGCCAGATTCACTGGAATTTAGCCGGTCTGATCAAACAACAAATTTGGCCTGTGAATGTTTTATTCCCGCTCCCTCTTCCTGGGTGATGGGAACATCTGTAAAACACTGCTGAACTGGCTGGGTTCCTTACAATGGAGCAGCCGGAATGACGGGCTGGTGTTGCCTCTAGATGCTGCTATATTTCTTCTTCCAAGCACCATTCCTGGAAATAACTATGGTCTTAATCTCTCGCACAGACATTTGTAAAAAGGCTAGAAAGGGCCAATTTGGCCAATACGATGACATTTTGCATTTTTTTCTCATGTATGTTGCTTCCAGAAGTGATCATCACTGTGTCCTGTGGTGGGGTGAGGGACAGAGTACTTCTGGATGGAGTGGGTATCTAGAGAGGATGAGGAGGACAATTCTGAGAGTCCTAAACCTTATTTCCTGTGAAAGAAATATTGTACGTCATGTATGTATACTTGTTTGGCGAGCTCTAACACTGTACAGTTTAGTTAAATTGTGCTCCAGGGAAGGAGAAACTGTTCCTCGGAGGTTTTTAGTTCATGCTTTGTGTTCAAAGAGGGATATTTTTCTTTAAAAAATAAAAACAGAAAAATTTTACATTTCACCCTAGTATGTTTTTATTTCTTGGGTACCTGAATATTTTGGGGGGAAGGGGAGGCAGTATTTGTGCTCGAGCATGTGTATGGTCAAATGAACTTTGATTTTTTCACTCTTGGAAAGCTAGTGAGAGCTAAGAGGAAACACAAGGCTTTGTGAGCTTCCTCAAAAAAAGGAGAAGCTCGTAACCATGAGTTGGAAATGAAAGTGGAAGTACAGTGGTTATGCTTTGAAGGCTTTCCCTTCAGTTAAAAGGAACGTCATTTCCTGCCATTAATTAATGTTCTGGACTTCTCCCCAGATGTAGCTGCACCCCCATAGAGACCTTGCTGTCTTGAACTTCTGGAGGATAAGGACTGTCCTTTACATACCTGGTTCCTTGGCGCCCTGGCCTCAGTTGGTGACTGTAATGTGGTATGGTAACACCAGCACGAGTTCGCTTGGTTGGGGTCTGCAGTACATTTCAGTACGTGGCAGGCAGGGAAGTGAAGAGAGGTGCTGGATGCGGATCCTTTGGTCCTGATCCAGTCATCCTCCAAGAAGGCGTGTGTCAGCAAGAAAGCCGAGAGGATCGCTCCTGTGGGTAAGGCCTGGGCTCGCGTAAGGGACGTTCCTCTGAGCCCCAGAATTTGTCCCAGGATGTGCACAGCTGAGTGCTGAGGTGGTCTAGTTATGTACGCACCTTAGGATTTCTGTTCATTTGGCACTTACAGGATGGTTTTCCTCTGAGAGGTGGAGGCCGAGGGTCTTGTCAAGGTTTTGCCTTTATGTGTTATTGTCTTTAATTCATGTTTTCATTTTTTAATGTAAATTAATACTGTGGAAGAGCTGAGTGCCGTAAGCTTATAGACATGCTTTTTAGACATAGGCTTGAAAGGCTGCACTTTTCCTCCATTTATACTTTTATAACTAATGTTTTGCCTCTCTAAAATACGCTGCTAATTTGTTCTAAGACCTGGCAATGTATTCTGTTCGTCTTTAAATACCTGGAAAAGTTCTTTTTATTGCTATGCAGGAGGGAATGTACTTCTCAAACTCTTCTCCTTTCTTCTTTCGGTGTTGGAGACTTCTTTGGTTCTGCAATCTATTTTTATTTTCAACAGTGGTATTTACTTTCTTTTCCATTACACAAGACTAATAGAAAAAGAACTAAACTGTGGTCATACAGGTGAGTGTTTCTGTGCTCCCTAAAAGAGCTTCCTTCTCCTGCTGTTTGGCACATCTGTCATAACCAGTGGGGATATTTCATTCTGATAAGTTTAGATATTTCCATCCAGTTCAGTGAGAGTTTTCTGTTCAAAAGACCTGTACAGTATTTTGAATTAAATGTCACACGATAGCTTTGTTTGACCCACCACTATCAAGCGATTGCTGATATTTTTTGTCAACTAAGAAAACCAGACTGACATTCACTAATTCATTCCTTCTGTTTCTTAGCTCTGTACAACAGCTTTTGGAAGAGGAGAACCGGTATCTTCTGGACTAGTGAGTCATGATTATTTTTATTAATTAAGGGTGATCAAAGAAGCACTTTTAAAGGAGGACATGTGTTTTGATTACATTAATGGCAAAGGTAGGTAATCTGTTGACATAATTAAGACAGCTATGGATCTGGGGTGAGGTGTGATTTGAAGGAGGTGCAGTGATGTCTTGTAGATCTGAGGAGTGAAATGTGTATTTGGAAGTAGCCATCATCCCACTAATAATTCTTTACATAGAGATGTATTTTGAAGCCGTGCTTGCAGGTATGCGACTGTGATAAAAGCAAGATCGCTGCAGCACAGAGCCCTGCTCTTCTACCGTTCCCCCTTGGTACCTGCAGAGGTCTTTCTAAGCTAATACTTCCCTTGCTGCCAAGATGTTGGGGTACCAAATGGGACAGTGCTGATGGTGCGCGGTGCACAGATGCCGGATGCATCTGAATGTGTAAGTAATAGGTGTGCAGCTGAACAGCGCATCTCCCCGAGAGCGAGGCGTGGCGAGGTGCAGTGCATTCGGCCGGGTTTACTGCAGGTAGCGCCGTGCCGGGCTGCAGCCAGCCCCGGCTTCGCCAGGGACGCGCCCGGCGCAGCCGCTCCGCCCGGGGAGCGCGGCGGGCAGGTGCCCCGGCGCCGCGTGACCCGCTCGCCTCTGTTTGGGTTCGCGAAGCGAAAGCGACGTCGCGACCCGACCGTGACCCCAAGCACCCCGGGGCCGGCGGGAGGCGGCCAGGGGGCCCGGAGCTGCAGCCGCGGGGCCGGCAGCGCACGGGCAGCGCCCGGGCACCGTGGGAGCGCGCAGCGCCGGGGCGCACGGGCAGCGCAAGGGGACCCCGGCGAGCCGCCGGCGGGCGCAGGCGGGCCGGGACCGGGACCGGGGCCGGGGCCGGGGGCGGCGGAGGCGCCGCAGAAGCCGCCCTACTCCTACGTGGCGCTGATCGCCATGGCCATCCGGGAGAGCCCGGAGCAGCGGCTGCCGCTGAGCGGCATCTACGCGTACATCGCGGGGCGCTTCCCCTACTACCGCGGCGGGCAGAAGGGCTGGCAGAACAGCGTCCGCCACAACCTCAGCCTCAACCCCTGCTTCCGCCGCCTGCCGCGCCGCCCCGGCCCCGGCCCCCGCCGCCCCGCGCGGCCGCGGAGAAATTTGAAAGGAAACGCGTTTAATGTTGACTAATTTTTGAGCGTGGGATTAATTTAGTTGACGTTTGCGGGCCTGTTCGGGGAGCACTGACACTTCCCAGGACCCCCGGCGCCGTGTAAGGTTTCTTCGGCGGGATTAAATATGTATAATTCTGTATAGTTAATACACTGGAAAACAAAGGGGCGAAGAACTACTTAAAATTGTTCTCGTCCAAATGCCGTTCCAGCCCTCTGCCCAGACCCTGAAATTTTGCTGCCTAAGTGGGTTTGTCTTGGGGATGTGTTTTGAAATGGAATCGCAAATGAGAGTAATTATTATTTTTATTTTAAGTGGAGAGGTTCAGTTTTGGAAAGAATGCGGCTAGGGGGATGGGAGAGGTGAAGGCAGCAAACGCCACTGTAGGCCAATCCCCCCTTTCTCAGTTTCAGTTTTTAATTACTTAATGCTGAATCGCACAGTGCTTATCTAAATATTTGCAAATGCTCTTTCCTATTGATTCCTCTGAATAAACTGTTCTCCTCTCCTTCGGAGGCAAAGCAATTCGTACTCTTTTGAAACTAAATCTCCAGAGGAGAGTACGCGTTTGTGTGCGGGTACGTGTACGTGTGTATGTGTGTGTGTGTATCTACACGTATGTGTGTATTGCGTACACACATTTTTAGTGTGAATTATTTATAAATTGGGTTTGGTTTTTTGAAATTCTTAAACTCCCTCCCCCCCCCCTTTTTTTTTGGACTCTGAGAAAGGTCTGCTTCAAGCTGTGCTTTAAGCTGCTCTTGGGTATGTCCTGCACTTTGTGTGGATCTGTAATACGTAGATATCTGCCTTGTCTGTCTGTCCGTCTTTCTCCTCTTCTCACTCCTGTTTAATATGGAGCAATTTTCTGGAGGCTCGGTGACTCCCTCCTTAGGGTCACATTGAGTTCGAATCTGACTGAAGGTGCAGGAATCCTGCAACGGGGGAAATAAGAGAATAGAGAGAATGGGGTCAAGTTGGCTGCTTAGAGGCCAAAACTCCCACAGCTGCCTTTAAAAATATATATATAATATTTGGCTTTCCTCGCCATATTACAAATTGCAGCCTCCCCTTTCAGGTATTTGCTTTACAGCTTAAAGCTTTCTCTTCCTTTTGCCCCCCTCTTGTCCCCCTCCCTTTTTAAGGGAGAAAGGGAGAAAAAAAAAAAAGGAGGGAAAATAAAAGGAAAAGAAATGGGGGGGGGGGAAGGGGAAAAAATAAAACCCATTGAGTTTAGGCAAATAAGGTTTGGTCTCCGTATCCTATTACAAAGCACTTTGAATATGCAAGACATCACACAAGACCAGTTATTCCAGTTACGACAAACTTAAAAAGAGAGAAAAGAGAGGCATGTTTAGATTGTAATTTGTTAGAGCAGGAATCGTATTTAAAACTCTCGTCTTTTAATTTTTTTTTCCAGCCTTGCATTGTATCCAGCCTTTTTCTGGTTTTTTTTTTTAATATATATTATTATTATTATTAAAATCTTTCAGTTGAGTTTAGGAAGACTGCTGCAAGCAACACATTTTCTGTATTTTTGTTCCTGTATCTTGGAGGAGAGTTGGCAGGGATTCTGTGGTTTGCAGTTACACAATATGTTATCATGTTTTTAATCACTAAATCATTGCAGTGGTTATAGATTTACAGTCTTAGGGTATTACAGAGAGGAGCAGCGGAGACTCTGTGTGCTCGAACATAGGAGAGCATGCAGCGAACATGCCGGTGAACTTTGGCTGGGAATCGTTCCCCTGCCGCGTTGCGAAGGCGGCGAGAGCGTGCATTTCGGCATCGTCCGTCCGCGCACTTCAGGAAAGTTTGTTTAAATCTCCCGATAGGGCAGGAATTCGGATGGGTATTACGCGAGAGCTGTCATGCGGCGCTGGCGGTAAGCTCTCGGCGGCCGGGAATGGGGACGGGGACGGGGCCCGGTCTGGCCACCTGCGCCGGGCCGGGCCCTGCAGCGCCCGCTGCTCCTGCTTCCCCGTCGTTATGTAACGGAGCCCGTGGCAGCATTAAAAATTCAGCATTACAAGGCGATCGCGATGCTCCCTCATTAGGGAGCGCTGTCTGGTCCGGCAGCAAGTGCGACGCGGAGCCCGGGCGGCGCGGCGGGGGCTCCCCGGCTCCCGCGGATGCCGCGGGACCCGGCTCCCGCTCCGCCGGCTGCCGAGGGGCCGCTTCCCTCGCCGCTCCCAGGGTCCCGTCCGGCCCAGGCCCCGCTCYGCCGACAGCCTCGGCCAGAAACAAAAGCAAACAAAAGAAACGGAGGGGGGAGAAACTCCGCTTCTGGCTGCGGAGGTTGCTTTGCTGGATGTTTTTATTTTTATTTCCCCCCCCCCCTTTTTTTGAACGCCGTCATTTTAGGAAGTGCGGGCATTGGGAAGTTTGCTCCGGCCCCTGCGCAGCGGCGGTGACAGCCGGCTGGACACGGACCCCGGGCAGCCCCGTCCCCCCCGGCGCTGCCTTTTGTTCCCGGCCGACGGAGCCGAGCGGAGGCAGCGCCGGGAGCCCCGGCTGCCCCGGCACCTCGGGGCGGCCTTCGGGGGCCGC
>NW_020450307.1:2101448-2125766 GCF_003343035.1 Apteryx rowi | reverse complement strand
CCGGGGCTGCGCGCCGCGGCCTTGGCCGCAGCCGCAGCGGTAGCGCCCGGTCCTGGCTCCGGTCCCGGCCCCGGTCCCGGTCCCTGTCCCGGGGGCGGCGCGGGCTGCCGCTGCTGCGGGGGCTTCGCGTGCTGCTCCGCCGCCACCGGCTTTCTGTGAAAGCGACTTAAGAGCGCTCGGCTTTTGGAGACGCCTCGGGGAAGGCTGATCCGAAACGTTCCTGTTGGCGCAGCAGCGGAGCGCTGAGAGCTTTATTCGGTGGAAATAGCTGCGGGGACCGAGATGCGCTGCCGCCTTTCGCTCCCGTGAAACGCGGATGTGTTTCCCTACTGCTTTATCAGTTTGTTGGGGGTTTTTTCTTAATGATTTTGTTGTTTGAAGCAGGCAAGCCTGAAGGTGGGCTGCAGAACCCGGGCAGGGGAAGTTAACGTTGTGTGTTAATATTCTCAAGTCTGAAAGGACACGAAGAGTGACGGTAATCCTTGTAAAAATGAAACTTAGTTACATCCAGGGAAATTACTTTGTCAAGTGTCCTTAAACTCATGTTGAGCTCTTCTTTCAAGCATTATAGAAAAGCAATATATATATCTTTCAGCTTTGTGGAAAAAAACCATAATCTTTGGAGTACATGATCTTTGGAGTAAATACTAGGATTCTTAGAGTTTTGTATTTAAACAGAAGCTATTTGGGGTTTTACACAGAGTTATTTTGTATTGTTCCTTGTTATATACGTTTATATATGCTCTTTTAAATGTATTTCTTAAAAATAATGTTATACTCAATCTATAAGGGTCTTTCCCCTTTGAATTTCAGAGGAGTAGTCTCTGCACTTTCCCCTCAAAACAAGTTCCACAGACAAAATTGTTTCTGATAAGAATTGTTAAGTTTGTTAAAGATGTGAGGAGTTCACATACTGTGACATGCAGAGCAGCGCTTTGTTGTGGGTTACGTTTTGTGACGTGTTTTAATAAACATTGCATAAGAGTTTATGGCTTCAGAAAGTTAATTGGATACTTGTTTGCTGTTCCTTAAAAGAAGGTGCAACTTAAATCCAGTTTTATAGTTCTGTTATTTTATACTTTCTTATACTTACGAGGTCATTCTGAAGGTCTTCTTTAAATTCTAATAATATGATATGAACAAAATGCTGGAAATCTTGGTAGATTTAGCTGTGGGAGCCACTTAGAGGTTAATCTTAAAGGATGCAAATGTATTAAAGATACCGTGATTTTATGATTTTCAGATTACTTTTCTTTTTGTCTTATTTTTTCATGGAGCCCCTAACAATCTTGTACACCAAACCACTTGTTGACTGTATTTGAAGTTTGTTTATAAAATCCAAAGTGGAGTGCAAGTATAAAAGAATTGTTGCATTTTGAAGCTGTCAATAAGTCTGTTTATAATTTAAGCACATACTTTCAGGGGTTTTATTTAAAGAGTGTATATGATTCTGTTCTGTTTTGGAAAAGTATTAGAAGTCCCTGCTGTTGTTTGGAGCACGTGTGAACAATAAATGTATGTGAAACTACAGGTGTTGCATTTGGCTATTAAGTTTACCCTTTGCACCCTCATTAATTCCACTATGGATAACAATTACAAAAATAGGGACAGAGTTTCTGAAAGCTTGGCTTTTCATGTGCGTGCTTCTCGCAAACTGTTTTATCAGTGAAGCAGCATACCCAGCCTATTGAATGTGATGTTGCAGCTGATAATTGTCTTTTGCTTAAAAGACCTTGCTTTTTGGAGCTTGAGAAAATAATACCTGTTTTCTTCTGAAGAACTCCCATTTTATGCTAAAATAATGTATGAAAGCTTGCATATGAAGCACAAATTACTTTGTTTTCTTGGATAATCACTGTGGTTCAAATGGATTTGCCTTCAGAGTAAATAACTTGTAAAGCATGAAAATACCTGCTTCTTTTTGTGTTTGTTTTCATACATTTATCTCCAGAGCTGGAAATAGAAAGGAAAAGAAGCCTTGGAGGAGATTTTTCAGAAAATTATGGCCAAAGTTGTGAAAGTTATGAATGGGTAGAGCATTAACACATTTGAGCTATATAGTATATATGGTATGTATTTTTTCACAATATGCATAAAGAATATAGGGAGTATGTACGACTGTAAGGATGGGAGAAAAAGAAATCTTTATAGAATTACAACACTACAAGGAGACAATTAATCCTGTCTGTCGTTACGCAGGTTGGAACTTGTTCGTGTGCTAACTGTGTTTTCCTTTTGTCAGAAGACTTGCAAATGGAGGAGGAATTTATGTGGGGACTGGAGTTTTGGCTGGGCAGCCGCACCTGTAACCTGCAGTTTCTAATCTGGGAGGTTTAACCGGCCAGCAACCAGGCTTCACTGGCTCCCACCAGAAGTGGGCACTTGCTTGGTGTAGATTAGACAGAGTTTGGGAAAGAGCAGCGAACGTTTTGTCTTGCCTTTTTTGTGTCCTCTCTCCTGTTTCTGGTGTGAATGGACAGCCAGAAGCCGAGGGAACGGATGGGTAGAGAAAATGCTTGATTTTGCAGTGTTTTAGTGTGCTCCTGAATGAAGACCGCCCCGTGGAGGGGGTGCCACGTGCCTTTGCGGGAAGGCTGCGCTCCGGCCGGGCCGGGCACGAGCACCTTCCGCCTTTCCGGCCATTGTCTCGCTGCGGCTGCGCTCAGTCGCCTTGTCACTCGGGCGAGGTGTCGGCAGCGCAGGAGCCTGGCGCCACGTGCAGAGCGGTTTTCCTTCGCCCACAGGCCACGGTCCCTCAGGGGTGTCCCTGCCCCGGCACGGGACACCCGATTTGTGCTAATTGGGTGTGCGTGCAGTAAACCCTCCACTTGGTGCCCAATACAGGCCCCAAAGCTGGGACTCCTGGGGTGGGGGGGATTTTTGAGAGGGGTCCCCTGGTTTCGGTGTGGAGCACCCTCTTCTGCAGCAGCTGCTCCAGTCTGGCCTGTTACTGATTTATCTCAGGTGTTGGCTGAATGCCGGGTCTGCCTGGGGCCAGGGAGGAGCAGCAGCCTCCCTGCACCTGGCAGCACGCGCAGCTGCGCCTCCTCCGTGCTAACAAGGCCCAGAAGCTTCTCTGCCGGCACCGCTGGCTGCCTCAGTGCGCTTGCTGGTGCGGCCGAGGAGCTTCTCCGCACCCAGGACCTGGGCTCGCGTGGTGCCCAGCCGCAGCAAAGCGGCAAACGTGCTTTGCGCTCGGGGTGCACCCCCAGGTGGAAAGTGGACCAGTACCTGCGACTGCTTTTGGAGCAAGTTACGTGATGGGGCGGCTGGGTGGATCAGGGTAAGTGATGGCGATTTCTTGTTTCCCTGAAGGCCTGTCTTCTGGTTGTTCATGCCCTTCTTCTGGGCCACGTGATGGGAGGTCTCCACCTTCCCTATTTTGGGTGCTGTTGCGTATCTGCACCTACCAAAGGTATAGAAAAGGTTGTTGTTATGTTCCCTTTGCATAAAGCTTGCTCCTGTCCCTGTTATCCCTCTTGAAATAAGAGGAAACAAGCACACAAAATGGGTATTACAGGCCCGAGGAAGCTGGCTGGGTGTCTGGGAGGCTGTGTGCCCAAGGCTCATAAGGTGCTCAGCAGCATTTGGCTTTGCGTGTCGTTCTTTGGTGTTCGGCAACTGGATATCCTGGAGACTCTCAAGTCAAGCGTGCGAGCTCAAGTCGTGCATGTGCGCTGTGCAAATACTGCTCTCTGTGTCAGAACCGTGCCGCTTGAGCTAGCTGCCTGCTGCTCTCCCGTTCCTGCTACCAGGCCGTGGGCAGGGGGAGGCAGGGTGATTTCATACCACGCTAGCACACGCGTCAGCTTTGAAGGCAGAGAATGTCAATGAGTGGTGCTCCCCTCTTAAGGAAAGCAGGCCAGGCTTCCTGCCCTGATGTCAGAGGGCACTGGAATTGCTCAGCTGTCTTGTAAATCAGGCCAGAAACCTTATGCCTGTGTTCCCATGGAGAAGCCTGGGCCTTACATGGGAGAAGTGTAGTCTGGCGGTTAGATTGGGCGGCAATTGTTGCTGCAAACCATGTAATCTTGGGCGTTTGTTCCAATATCCAGCTTTTTGTTGGTGTATGCATGAGACTGAGGGTGTCTTTGTACATGACCCTGGGAGTGTTGCTGGCACTTACTGCCAACTATTTTGCAGTTAATACCATTTTGACTGTGGTGCCAAATGGATTAATATAACAAGGGCAAAGTCTGTTGGCCAAAATACAAATACGTGTTTTTAAACTCTTCTGTGGATAAGGGGACGTGTTGTCTGTGGCCTTTGGGTAGCGCTGCATCTGACCAGGGCAGTTGTTGGATCCACGGTGGCTTGCACATGCGTATAAATGATGGAAGTAAATAGTACATTTTGTTTAAATTCGTAGCACGTTTCATGCAAGGAAAGGATAAAATTCCTGTGGGGGTGGCTGCATTGTGGTATAGCCCCAGAGTGCTAGATGCTCACTGGTGTAATGTCGCTGGCTGTTACACCCATGTACACCCTGCAGTTGTGGTGGGGAGAAGTGGGGGTTTTGGTACCGCTTATTTTGTTCAGGCATGGAATAATGGAAAGAAATAAGAATAGTTTAGTCTGCAGATGAATCAAAGTATTTTAAAAAAGTAGTAGTTCTACGGAGGGAACTATTTGTTGCCAGTTCCTACCTGTAACATACACTGGGGTAGCAGCTATAGGCTTCAGTCCTGTCCCAGGACCCAGTTGAGAGAGGTGCTATATAAAAACAGAACAAGATGATTTGTATTTGGAACCACTTATGACCAAAGTAAGCAATTTGCTGCAAGTGTGGCAAGCCCATGTAATCCTGCATGTAGCAAGGGATAGGCATGTCCGTATTCAAAAGTGGGGCTTTATTGTTGTTTTGTGGCTTTTTTTTGGTTGTTGTTATTTCCTGTTTCAACTTTCAGTTTAAGTGTGTGTGACTCTAGTGTCTGGCGCATCCATTCTCACACAGGAGGTGGTGGGTACGGTGGAAATTGTTAGCTGCCTCGGGTCCAAGGTTTTCAAAACTCGACTAGTGAACTTTGCTCCTGGATACACGATACTCTAAAGGTTTGTGAATATCAAGTATTTAGAAGAGTTTCGGTTTGGACCTCTACAGTCACGCTTAAAAATATGGGAACAGTTGATTTATTGTAAATCCTCTGTCTGATGATTCAGCAGCAGGAAGTACTTTTGTATGTCTGAAAGCCCTCAGACTTGCTCATCTGTCATGTCTGTGTGTGATTCTTTGAGTAAATGAATGATCCTGCCAAAAAAATTTGTCTTTTAAAGGGCTTGGGTTATTTTAAGTCCTTGGGGTTTCTGGGCAATAGTTCTAGCTTTCAGTTTTCTGGATGTGTTTAATTATAATGCTTCTGCTCATCCTGGAATACTTATAATGTTGCCAAATTATACCTGTTAATTTTGAATGTGGGATTTTTATTTAGGTTCGGCTCTTGATTTTTGTTTTCATCTCTTAAAATATGAAAAATAATGATTTAAAAGATTGAGCATATATGGAAAAGTAAAGATCTTTGTCTTCTCTTTCCAGTGGGTTCTTGTGTCGTGCTGGTCCTTTATTGCTTTTAACAGCCTGCCTAAATTGGTAAAAATAATGTATTTGCCAGCACTTTGCTGCTTCCACAGCGTTTCCATTTACGATTGCCACTAGATGGTGCATTTGTACCAGAATAGCAAGGTAAAGGATTGTTATTAATGAGGCTGAAATTGCCCTTTAGGGGAAAAATCTCTGTCTCTCCATCCCTTCTGGAAAATGAGACAATAAGTACAAATAGGAGCAATATCGAAGAGAGTGTGAGAGTCTGCAAGCGGAGATGGGAAGATGAGCTCAATGCCCCTTGCAACCGCAGTGGTTTTTCCTGCTTGGCCTCTTCCAGGGAGCATCCCGCACTATGTTTGGATCAATTAATTTTTAAGGTCAGGGGGCCTACAGAGAAATCCAAAGAGTTGTAGGTGGAATTCATTGTATTCCTTGTAAGAACAGCAGTGGACGTACATGGCTAATGCATCCGGGTATCTGGATTGCAGACCGCACTGTGAGGGGCTTTGTGCTTTCCCCTCTCGCGCTCTGTGTTTTACCTGCTTTGTCTCATCTTTTATCTGCGCTTGCCCAAAAAGAACCACAGCCCCATTAGCAAGTAGTTAGGTCTCTTGCACAGATGTCTTGATGTGGTTGCCATAGAGGGAGTTAGTTTTAATCATCTCTTCTAGCTGGCTCCCTTCTCCATAGGCTCTTTATATTGGCGGCAGAGAACGATGGTCTCTTTGAACGAGTGATTCAGAGTGTTTAGACGAAGGCTCTGCTCTGAGTCGCTCTTTGTAGGACCATCTCTCTGCATCGATTATTTAAAAAGACAAAACAAAAAGAAACAAGAGCCTAGGAAGACTGGCTGGCTAGCTCTGCTAGCCAAGTGAGGTGCTGGGAATCCCCCTCAGTCTCATTCAGGCTCGCACACACCCCCTCGTACTTCTGTGGCTGGAGTAGAAAACTGCAGTGCTGGCTGCATTTAAACCAGGGAGATTGCTCCTGGTTTGCATGGCTTTTCTAGCCGTTCAGAAGTACTGAGGCCTTCCCTGGGTTTTAGATCCTTCCAACAGCAGAGGCTCTTATTGGTAAGTCTCTTTCTCTTGGGTTTGTGACTCTGTTTAAAAAAAACTTGATCTCTGTTTATTTTTCTTCAAGTTATAACCCTTAGTCGATATTATTATATGTTGCATAAATAAACCACAGCACAGCATATCCCTTGTAAGCAATATGGAAACTTTGAAAATGGAGAAGGAAATATTGCGTTCCCCTTTCCCACCAGGAAGTATCAGCCAGTTTAATTATTTTCCACTGTGTTGTCTTGCATCTGTCTCCACTCCTTCCCCTTTTTGGTTTTAGCCATTGAAATAATAGTTTTGTGTGTCTATTAACAGTGGAAAAGAACAACAATTAAACTCACTGGTGCTGAACTAGTACAGAGGCAAGAGACTTTTGATTGTCAAAATCCAAGCTAGAAACAGTGTAGACAGATGCCGTACTGATGTCTTAACGTGTTATGGCCTCTAACTGATCCTGGGCTGCTAGCCGGTCGCTATGGGATGTGCTAGGTCACTTTCTGGCTTCATGATGAATTGCTACCCACTATGGATCAGACTGTGTGTGCTAATCCCACCCGCATCCACACTAAAATTTGAGCATTTGTCTCCAGAAGCATGAGACAAGCTGGGTTTTGTGTATGTGCTTGTTTTTTTCCCTTTCTTTCAACATCATTAGGATTCCTGTGACATTGCTTCTTTTTCTCTTGTTTTATCCAGTTAATTGTTTGACATAAAAATAGAAATGGTTGCTTGTAGAGATTGGAAAGTTGGACATGCTTATATGAAACAGGAGCGGTGGTATTTGCTTGTCTGACAGGAGTTTGCTTGGCCTTTTTGTCCCCTGCTACAGTGTTTTTGCCCCTAACTGTTGTTTCCTCATCCCCACCCTTTTAATCTCTCAGTGTCATGTACAAGACTGCAAAGATAAGGGTGTGAGCAGTGAAGATTTCTGCAAAACAGGAACCTTTCTCTTGGAAGTTGCTGAGAGAGGGTTGGAAGAGCTGTGAATGCAGAGCCATAGACAGGATGATCCACCTTCCCTCTTCAGCAGATGGATGTGACTTGAACTCATTATTCCTTAAACAACTAGGTTATGTGGGCATAAAAATGGTGCTAAGAGATGTTCAGACAAGGCAGATCATAGAATAAAGCTCAAGTAGTCTGTGGAAGGGTCCTCAATCGACACTTGAAGCTGCAAATCTGAAAGCTTGGGGATAGTTTTCCTTGAAGTTTAGAACTTAAAATGCACGCGGAGCTGCCTGTGGAGTAGCGTCTGTTTTGACCCGTTCCTTTTGCTCTGTAGCCGTGAGACCTTCAGACTGAGAATGAGTCTTGTGTTACCTCCCAAAGCCAGTCTAGCTTTAGGACTTCACCTGTGCACAAGGGACCAAGAATACCCTATTTCAGCTACAGAGAGACCAGTGCTTTAAAAAGCAATCTAATAGCTGTGAGTGGCCTACTGTGGAAGCTGTAACAGGGACAAACGGCCAACAGCTGAGTACCTGCTCCCTTCAAAAACCCCTCCTTGGCCTGCAAGAATTGCAGTGACATTTGTTGGACTTTCTGGACCTAGTACGCTCAAAGCGGTGGCTGGCAGTGGACAGGCCAGCTGCCTTAGCAAGGAGTAGGTAACACAGGAGGAGATAAGGGGAGATAAGGGGAGCCAAGGAACAACCCCAATTCCCAGGGAGAGCGAGAACAGCAAGGAAGGTCTGGGAGGCGGGGGTACGGGAAATGCTGCTTTTGGGCTTTGTCCAAAGGGAGGTACAGCTACCGTTCCCCAACGCTCTGGGGAGCATCTGAGCTGCACCCTCTCTAGTCATCTTTTCTCTGCCTGAGCCCGTTGATTGCCGTCCCCTGTGCTGGAGGGCAGCTGCTGGGCAGGCTTTGTGTGGCACCGCTCTGAGCGTGGCCGGGAGGCTCAGAGCCCGGCGTAGGTCTGGGACGGGCGCTCTGCCCGCCTTGCTCCTGCGGTGCTTCCTGAGTCTGGCCGCAAGACGCATGACCACTGCGCAGCCGGGTCAGACCCAGCCATCCCCATCAGCGCGGCCCTCTAAAGAGGAGAGCGCGAAAACCAGAGCTGTCCACGCTCAGTCCTGCCTTTTCTGCCGTGCTGTAGAGGACAGCAAGTGCTGGGACTCGTGCCGATAGCAAGCGTAGCAGAGAAACCAGGAACCTCCGATACACCGCAACCTGTGGGTTTATTCTGGCTCTCTTGATCTCAGCTATGCTCCCACCTCCTTCCCATGCAAGACCAGCAGAGTCTAGTAGAAGCGTTTCCCTTCGTGCTGCTGGGTTTCCCCTCCCTCAGTGGCTCTCTGGCCATGCGGCTCCGTAACCAGTTTCCCGTCAAGAGCGAGTGAGGAGTTTCTCACCGAGAATGTGGCCTCTGGTGAGGGGGTGGGAAGGGAAGAGGGGGTGGGGTGCGTGTGGGGGGAGCTGGTGTACTGCAGTTTCATGCTTCAATCTGTATTCTCTCTCTTCTCTGCATGGCTTCCTGTTTTTTCACACCACTGCTCTTTGAAACAACAAGCTGCAAGCAGCAAGGAGGACAGGGGGTGAAGGTTAGCAGGCTGGGAGAAGCCTCTGGCTACGCTTGTCAAGGTCCAGGTGCCGGCTCTGGAAAAGGCGCTACATGCTTAGGTATTTTTCTGGGTGAGATCTTGCCGCTTTGTGCCACAGAAACGTCTCTGTGAGGAGGTGGTGCTGTGGTATGCACGTGCTCCTCAGAAATGCATCGCTCAGCACTGCAGGCTCACAGCAGGACTCTCCATTAAGTTTCCCCTTCGGCATTATTGCAGTTGACTTCCTGAGATGCTCTTGAATGGGCAAAACTAGAATTTGCCCTATACTTGGGCCTTTTGTGATAATCAGTCAGATGTAGTCAGTGTCAGGATGATGTTGAATGATGAACCGCCAGTGCTGATTCCTGCGGTGCTTGGGATTTTCTTCTTAAAAAATACTCAATCCAAGATTGCTCAGGCTGTGAGATGAGCGAGCTCCTAGGTTGAAGTGGAGCAGTTACGAATTGCCCTACCTTACCGTGGGCTGCTGACAGCTTATACAAAGGCTGGACGATGATGAACTGCTCAGAGAAGTGATTCCCAAACTGTGAGCCAGACAGCGATTGCTAACAGCTTGCAGAGAACGGAAAATTCTCATGAGCCCTGACTTCTCCTGGTTTTTAGATGCCTGGCAGCATTCATAGAAAACAAAATTGCATTAGGAACTCTTCCATCAGTGTAATTCCTGTGCTTACTGCTGCATTTTCTCCCCTCCATTAAGAGAGGGGAAAATGGTCTGTTAGGTCATCAGTGAAGACAAAACGTGAAGAAAGCCATTTCTAGGATACAGTCTAGATGAAGGAGCTGCACCATGAGGTGTCCTGCCCCAGCTGAACCCATAGCAGAGTCCTCTCCCAAACAGGACTTGTTACCAACATTGTTTGGAAACATTTTTCTGGCCTCCCACAGATTTGACATGAGTGAGTCTCTAGTCACCCTAGTTACATCCACGATTTGCCTTTGGTAGGGGAATAGCCTGTAGGATGGAGGGAGCTGCTCCACCACGTAAGACCTATGTTGCGTTCAGTTTAGTATCTGATCTGTGTTCATGCTCAATGCTGTGTGCTTTAGAGAAGGGCCCAGGGAGTCCTCTGATAGCTTTGGTCGGTATGATTGCTGGAGAGCAGAAGATTATTTTTCATCAGAAATCGTTACTGTGTTGCTGCCTTGTCTGCCACTGAGTCAAAAGAGAGATTCTTTAGAGGCGAAATTTTTTTGAGGAATGGAGCTAGATGGCTGCAGATAACTTTAGTTCAAGGCACAACACAAATAGCTGTTTCTGAGATGCTATTTTTATCTGTGACATCAAACCCTTGGTTTGCTACATGTTGCTAAGTGTCCTTGACTTCAAAAGCAGCTCCTCTGGGTGATGGCTGCATAGTCCAGAGAAAGGTAAATAGAGGATTAAGTCGCAAAAGCTTGTTCTGGCAATGATTCCTCTCCGCAGGAGGCAGATAGGCAGCCAACTGAGCACAGCTGCTTGTGGAGTTCCTTGCTTGCCAGACGGTGCTGTAGGAAGGAGATGAAAAATGAGAAAAATTGCATCAATTATTGAGCCTTGTAAAAATAATTAGCAAGGCAACAGCAGGCAAATGGGCAGAGAGGGGGAGAAAAACAGCTGCCAAAGCATGGGAAGATAGGACCCAACTTGAGATAGAAAAGGAAGCGAAACGGGTAAGATGCCTCTTTAATCAACTGCTAGGGAGAGATGAAAAATTAATGTATGAGCTTTGTATGCATGTTAGAGCAGAGTAAAGTGCGAAGGGACATCTCCTTGTTTAAGTTGTCCATTCTCGGCTTCCACCAAAGGCTTCTGCAGATAAAATGCCATTTTCATGGCTTGTTTGTCCACAGATGTTACCATAGTGGGGAGAGGCAAGAACAGCTTGTGCAAATGTTTGCTAAGAAAGAGACGGATTGCCTGGCTTTTCCCATCTTAATTGGGCTATCAAGGAACTGGTCAGAATGCTGGTCACTCCTGGCTTCCAAATGATAGGAACAGGTTTCCATTAGGATTTAATTTTCTCCTTTTTACACTTCCATCCAGAGCCACCAGCCAGCATATGGATGCTTTTTGCACTGTAATGCTGTGGTCTCTGATTTGTGGGCAGAGCTGTCTGCTGCGATACCTGAATATAGTTAATAAGATTTAACAGGGAGCCTCCGCTGGGTGTTGAATGTAACCTTGTTGTTGCTGGTGATTTCGTAGTGGTGCTCATTCATGTTTTTCGGTCTTCCAGATTAATTCCTAGAGTCGTTATCCTCCTGTATTTGTTTCCTACCAGAAATCTTCCAGGCGTTTCTGTCCAGAGTAGCAGGTGCTCTGTCATCCTCCTGCAGAGCTGCATCTGACTGCTCTCTCACCTGGCTCTATGCAGTCTCTTCCAGAGATCTTTTTCTATATTGCCTGAACAGATTTTTTATGTAAATTCTGTGTAACGCACGCAGACAGCATAAAAGTTATGACTGTCTTGAACATTAAAGGAAACAACTGTCAGTTGGCAATTCCCATTCCTCCCAGCAGAACCTTGTCCTTCATTTAGGATAACCAGCGATAAAGGGTGGAAAAGCTCCGCAGGGTGAAGCCCCGTTGCAGTCTGCTGTCTAGCCAGAGTATGACTCTTAAGCACTTGCAATCTGGAGAATTGCTGATGTGCCCTTTCCTTTCAGAGACAGTCAGCTACGCATATGTAGTAGAGGGTGATTCAGTCACGCCTGATAAGATCTAACAGATATCTTCATTGAAGTAAATAAACAAGTATCAGCATAAATTTAATGGCGGTCTTTACTAGAGCGCTGTTGCCTCTCTGTAATGGAACATTTGAGGGAAACTTCTGGGGAATTTTCACACATGCAATCAGAGCTGCTGACTCCTCACTCAGAGCAGAGAAAAACATCATATTCAGAATCAATTTTGATGCTTTTTTTTTCTTTTTAATGGCCTCTTCCTCTATTTTTCTGAGGCACAAGAGGAAGCAGTGCAACTGGTTTTAATTTTCTGTTATAAGACTGATCCAAAGGGATTGTTCTGCTGGACAATTCACGCTCAACTTCTTCTCCTGATGCTGCCAGCATGGAAGAAGACCACTTTCCCCTGCACCAGGACAGTGGGAGCACAGTTTACTGGGCTCTGCTCAGTCTTCACTGATTTGCTTGTGGGCAGTGCTGCCAGGACGTGTGTTCTTCCGCAGCAGTGTGTAGCTACAAGGAGACCAAAGTACAGCCAAGATGGCAGCCACAACTGCCTGCTGGTGAGCTGGGGACACTGACCGACAAGAAGGTGACAAAAAATTCGTCAAGGTTTGATTATCTTATGGGTGACTATTTTGTTATCTCTAAAGTGCCTGAAGGAGAAGACTGCTCTGTGAGATCTCTTGTGTGTGCAAGCTTACTTTTTTGCAACATAGCAGGATTTCACATGCGATGCTTTGTCCTTTGCCTTTCCTCCTTTGGTCAGCCAGACCTCACAAAAGAGGTTCAGGAAGGAGTAGGGAGAAATGCTGTGATGCTCCGGATTGAGCGTTCTCCCAGCACTGAGTAATCTGACATTGCCGAACACGCTGTTGGCATCTGTTATCAAAGATGAGGGAAGACAGAGGTTCAGCAAAGAGGGGAGCCACAGAGGGCTAGACCTCAGCCGTTCTAGGAAACGTGATCAAGTGCACGTACTCGTGCATTTCTCCTCTTGCAAAATGTGCTGCAAATCTTTCTAGGCCTTTGCTGGTACTGATTTAGCAGTCAGTGAAAGAAAGATCAGGTTCAGGGTCTTTTGGATTTGTTTGTTTTTTATTATTTGCTAATCTTCTGAGGGAACTACTCCTATCCAAAGTTGACTGTGTGGATATATATGTGGCCATTGGGAAAAGACTGCCTTATATTTTAAGCAGAGGAACAAAAAGTAGTGCTAGCCTCCAGTCCTGGCTCTGCTGGGTATGACCTCCTAACACAGGGAAATCCCAAGCAGAGTGCATGGGAAGAAGCAGCAACAATCGATAAAGCACTGAAGGAAGAGAAGACTGGTAAATAAATAATGTGCATGGAGGAATAGTCAGGGCATGACCTGTTAGCACTGAATGGCCTGTAAGTGGGTGCTAGGGCTATAGCTGTAATGGCATGACATTAAAAGCCCATATGGCATCATCAGGAGCTTTACATTATGAGAGGGCATTCATCTGGCTCCAAGGTGGGAGCTAGTAAAAGAGACAAGCGTGACCGGCTGGCAAATGGCACAGAAAGAGAAAAGCTTCTGTAAAAGGAGAAGTCTGAGGAGGAGGAAGGATATATTTTTTAGTGTCAAAGGGCTTGCGAATTTCTTTTCTTTTGCCACAAAAGGAATCACGTGTAGTAGCTAGATATATTTTTGTTGGGGGCTTTTGCAGACGAGGGGGGTGGAATGTCTCTAAATGCCCCTTTTCTTTGCAAACTTTTCTTTAGAGTTGAGTGAGCATCTGGGTTCCTCAGAGCGTCCCAAAGGAACCCGACAGACGAGCAGGTGGGTGGCTGCGTGGTCACCGCAGGGGCAGGCAGGAAACGCTCCTGTTAGGGGCTCCTCAGGGTGTCATGCCATCAGTCTGCAGCAGGCTTGCAAATATGCTGGTGGTCTGACTGGTGAGCTACGTGTCCAGCAAGCAGATGACTTTGACGGGAGGTGTTGTTGGTCCCATTTTACTTTCATCCTGCTTCACCAGCCTGCATTGCCCGAGACAGTCTCTGATAAAGTTTGCAGTATTGCAGAACACGGCCATCTGCGCTGTAGGGGCAACATTGGGATTGGCCAGCTTGCAAAGCATGGCAGTCTTTATGCTTTGTGCAGTTCAACAACCGTAAGCTCTTTAGTCTGCTAGTGCTCCCTAGCAAAACATCTACCTCAAGATCTGACATCTCCGACCTCTCGGCGAAGCAAACGGAGATCCCCGCTGATCCCCAGAGTAAGAGAGCTGCTCTGTGGCTGAGAAGTTAACGGGCTGAAATGGGATGGTGAAGAAAGACTTTCTCTGCTGACACAAACATAAATGGAGTAGTTCCCTTTTCTGGTGCCATGTTCCTTATTGCTAATTCTTTCAAAACTTATTTCTAGAAGTACAGCTTTATGCTGAAGATGTTGGAAATGAGCTACGCTGCCTATTGCAGTACTTAACCCTCTAGCAAATGGCTGTATTTTGGTCTAGGTCAGCAAATGGCTTCCACATATCTTGATATCTTCATTGGGAACCCCAGATCATTTCATTCTCCAAGTCACACAAAGCAATGTGGCTTGGCAATGTGCTTGTTAATATTACCATGCTGCATATTATATGTATGTATCTGAAGCGGGTGCTCATGAAAAGAGGCTGCACAAATATAACTAAATTTTTCCACTAAATTTCCAAGTCTGACTATGAAAGAGTCACCTAAAGAGCTTTCCAAAGTTGTGCGTGAACTCAGTGTCACAATCCACCTCCTTTTCACCGTTTCACCGTGCCCCTGGTTTCCTCTGCTCGGCAGCCCAGCATAACGCCTCATGCCGCCTGGGACCTCTGCTAACTACGCGTGCCTGGGATGTCTGCTCCCAACCCATGTCGTTTTCCCATATTATCCAAGAGAGTTTGCACTGGGTCTTTTTACCTATGGCTTTTAGAAAAAGAGCAAATAGAAAATCTGTAGCTAATTTACACCAGGCCCTCGAAACACTGAACAGAAAGTGGATAGGAGGAGGGAAATGAGAGGCTGAGTTTTTTCCTGTTGCAGGTAACAAGGAAATAAGATAGGAAATGCTGCTCAAAGTTGTCCTCTTGCTCAGCCCTTAGTACATAGACTGCTGGTACTTCATTGCTATTTCCATTCGATGCTTTGTTTCTCTTCAGTGTCAGGCTAAAGCTGGGCTTGAGGCCTTCATGATGTTGCAGAATAGGCTTGCAGCAGAGATGGGTTGAAAAGGAACTTCCAGGCAGTCTAGATAAGACCAAAATTTTATCTTTTTTTCCTGTTTCAAGTAGATGGGGGGGGGGGATGCTTTTTGCCATACTAGTACAGAAGCTGGCTATTGAGGAACCAGTGGAAATTAAGTTGTGTTATGTTCAGTCTCAAAACTTTACAATTTTCCAGACAAGTGATGAAGCAGATGGATATGCAAAGGTGTATGAACTGGGGCAATTTGTCACTGTCCTGTTAAAATGGAAAAATCACTTGGGTGAAGACCTGTTACTCAGAACTGCACAATATACAAATATGAAGATAGTTCCTTACCAGAAGAGTTTACAGTCTAAGACTCAGTCCACATGTAGAAACTACCGTCAGTCAATTGATTCAATAATTGATTTACTTCCTTGAATTAGGCCTTGACAAACAACGATCTTCTTGGAAACTTGGATGAAAAAGTTTTCACTTTCGCACGGGTGTTGAGGGAAGACGAGTTACCAGGAGTGACTGGGTGAAGAAAGCATGGCACTTTGGATTTGGAAGGCAGTCCTTGGGATGGGGATCTAGATCGTGTGTGTTGAGAAAGTAGTGGCAAATTCTGCATGTGCAGCCTGCAAAACATAGTGATGCATGATTTTCATAGAAGAATTTGCCTTTTTTACTGAATTGAGTCCCAGAGAAAAGAAGCAAACTCTGCAACTATCGATAAAAATTCCAGATGACCCAAAAGGATGTGGTACAAGATATGCATGTGGGAGTAAGTTGGGGTTTTTGTCAATAGCTTAGATATTATGCTTATCTAAAATGCACCTTCTCTGTGGCTTGCTTTGCTGTTTTGCATGCTGTTCATCTCATTTCATATGCGAATGTAATCTGTCTGTAATATGCGTGCTCATGCACAGCACCTTCCACCGAACCCTGGCAGAGTAATGCTAGTTGGTGTCTACTGCAGGAAGCACGTCTGATTTATCTGGGAAAGAAAGCAGTTGTGGGGGGGATATGCCTGTCGTAAGCTTCCTAATAGGAACAAGGCTCATTCCCAGGGGTGTATCCAGACTTTGTTGAACTTGCAAAGCACCCTGTCTTTGCTGGAGAGGTCCCTTCCTACCCTCGTGTAACAACCTGGCAGGCTGCTGTGCGCCAGCCTGGTGCTGAGCAGCTCTTCCCTGAGCGCAGCGTGTGCCTGGGGACCCTTCCCGAGAGCTGGTGGAAATTACCCCGCAGGCTGTGACTCGTTGCCGATTCCTGCGCTGGGATGGGTGGGTTTGATTTCCGGCTGGTGGAGACCCTGTGTGCAGATTCTCCCTTGCCAGAGTCCCCCGTCTCTCCCGTTTTAGATGATTGATTTTAAAGACTTTGCTAGTTCACAATACTCTTTTTTTTTAAAACTTTTTTTAAACCTTTTTGTGAAGATAGCAGGAAAGCCATCAATAAAGAGAGTAAAACAACTGTTTATACTAAGAAAAGAACAGGAGAAAATATTCTTTCTCAATTTTTTTCTATGTTGGGCTATCCCAAATAGTGGCTTTTAATAATAAAGCACGACGGGGATTTTTAAACTTCTTTAAAAGAGGCTGAGAGCCACAGGGCTCTGGAACATCCATTGCAAGGAAGATTGACCTAGCGGTTAGCAGGCTGGCTTTGCACGGGGGAGATTTGGGAGCAGCTTCTCTGCTCTGCCCCAGATCCTGCACATCCCTGTGTTGGCAACTCACTTGGTCTTTCTGGGTCTGCGCTTGGCAATCGAGGAGGAAAAACGGCACCCTCCTGTGAGGGGAAAAAATGCAGAAGAGTATAAAATTCCACTGTAACAAGCTGCCCAAGTCATTTAGAGAGCAAATGTTATTGCGACTCTGGTTTTTGCCAACCCAAATTAATATCAGTCTTTGCATCACTGGGTAAAAGATGTGCGCATATCGTGCACAACAGTTTGGTGTATGGTATCAGTTGTTGTAATTTGCAAATCACATCACAAACACTAATCTCTTAGCAACGCTCACCATGGGAGCGGTTGTTCCCCCTCTCCCAGAAGGGAGCCCAGGGCAGTGAGTTTGCAGCGTGGCCAGGGCCATGGAAAGGGACAGGCAGAGACCTGCAAAAACCCTTCGAGGCAGCAAACTTAGCTGCATGTGGATATTCTGCTGCTGTGAGGAGAGCTCCAGCCTGATTCAAATCCTAGCTGCTGCCATGTCGTAAGTGATAACTAACAGCGAGTTTTTCGTATTTTATTTTGAGAGGCACGCTTGCCCTTGTAGTATATAGTGTAAGAGCTTAATGTAGTTAATACTTGTTTAATACAGTTCCCCAGTCCCAGTTCATTTAGGCTGCTGGAACATTTGCTTCTGTGAAATGCATCTCTTCTTTTATATATTTTTAAAGACTTAATAAAAACAAGCATTATTTATTTTTGGACCAAAATTTGAGGGCAAAAATTTTGCACTTTCCTGCTACTAAAGAGACTGTTTTTCCTTCGACGCTGTTCCCAGGGTAAAAGTTGTAGTTTTACCTCCTGCTATGTAAATGACTCTTCATCAGTTTGCCTCAGGTGGAAATTCCCCTATTTCACAAATGGAAATTTTACTCTGCTAACAGTAAAAATAACAATTTTCTTTCTACCAAAATCATCTCTCATTTTTTGGAGGAAAAAAAACAAACCCTTCCTTCGCATTCCTTTCCTCCTTGTTGTCATTGATGACTCATGCAATGGCCTTTGCTACTTATTTCTGACTCTAAGTGATTTTTCAGGTGGCTGAAAAATTCTTAAAGCATTTGTCACTGGCATCTGTCTCCATCTGTAAAACGATGCATATATTTATTCTGTTTATTATGTGTGAGAGTGTATTTGTTTGGGTTCTGAATGTTACTTAATTTGGAATGCATTCTTTAAACATCAAATAAAACTAAACAAAAGAAAAAAAACACCCAAACATAACAAACTCATAAGTTTGTGCAAAATATTTAGTGCAGGCAGGCACCTGCATCTGTGTGACTTCAGTGTGCAGGCAGCCACCCACACAGAAGTTCGCAAGATCCGGTCTTACTGGAAACAATTAATAAGGACCCCCAAAATTCCCAAACTGGGAAGACCAAAGACTTTTTTTAAAGCTCTGTCTTTATCCCTGAGGTCCATTTTTGCATTTTTGTGCACCGACCAGTCATGTGAACATATACTGGACTTCTGAACGTGGGAGGATTGGGTGCTGCTTTTCTTCTGATAGCGAAGAAAAGGATCCAGAATCCCCCAACAGTAATTTCAAGATTAAACAGCATGGTTTAGTTAAACGGGCAGTTACGACTCATAATGGAAATTTGTGGTTTTATAGATCACTTACTTTATGCAAAAAGAAATGCTCCCAAGAAATCGTGTTGCAGAAAAAGAGAGGAAAGTTTGTCTTTCCCTCCTGATGAGCTGATGGTCAGAAATGGGATGTAGCCTCTGTCAGTTTGTTTGACTCCTGTTTCATTTTTGTATCCAAAAACATCTTCAACAAAAGTTTTTGAGCTGCATTCCTTGGGTGTGCATGAGAAAATGCTGTGTGCACGTATGCAATTGTATTTGAAGTGATAAAGAAAAAAATGGTATTTTGTGTTGACACTCTGATGCTTTGTAGTTCTGTCGCACCACCAGTGAAAGACCTCAGATAACCTGTGCAAAGAGCAAAGCTTCGCAAAATGCCCTGCAAAACACGGAAGTAATATTATCTGTATTCTGCATGCAGAGAAACAGGTGAAACAACTTGTTGAAGGCCACAGCATCAGTGCCAGTGTGAGGAGTAGACTTGAATGCATTACTCCAGGTCCCATCCTGGAAAGCACTGAGTCTTGAGGTTTTGGAGTTGTGTGCAGGGTTTTTGTTGTTGGGTTTTGTTTTTAATTCTGAACCGTTTTGTGTCTTAAGTTTTTGCTGTCAGTACCTCAGACTGCATCTCCGACATAGCCGGAGCATTGCGTATCTTGCAGAACTGGGTCAGTAGCGTCTCCTCCGTGTAGCGTTTGACTAATACCTTCCTCTCCGTTCTCTGGGATGTTGTGCTGCTTGCACCATAACAATTAAGTTAACTTGCTTTCTCCTTAACGCAATACCTTGGCGTGTGCAGAGGTTGTTTCTTCATCAGAATTTCGAAGTTACAGCCAAGGAGGTATCAAACGAAGCCTCCTGGCTCGTTTCAATAACCTCCTGAGGAGAACTGTCTCTGGGGATTTTTCTTCTTTAGAAGCCGTGTGCTGTTGCTGATGTTCAAGATAGGAATTTCAGCTGCTTTCTGCAGCTAACACAGGTCAGTTCTTGTTGCTTGTTTCTCCTCTGCAAACATTTATGGGGAAATCATGGAGGAGCACATTGTTCTTAAGTCCGCAATGCCCTTCATTTAAATGCATAGTCACACAAATCAAACAGTATTTTCATCTGGGCAAGGACACCAAAATATGCCGTTCTGTCCTTGAGCCAGAGTCTCAAGTATCTGTGGTGGTGTTCTCCCTCTCCCTGTCATTTGGGAGAGGTTCCGGTTCAAGGATGGTCTTTTGAAGACCCCAGATCTAACCAGGACTGAAGCTCTGTTTCACTGTGTGATCTTGGGACTCGCTGTCCTTGCAGGACTCCTAGGCTTGGCCCTATTTAAAGTCTCCTTGAACAAACAGGCTGCTCAAGTCCTTGAATCCCACCCCCTTATAATTCACTGTCAGCTCCTGTACTGATATATTTATACTCCTGTAAATTCCATAGGAAGTTTTCACTGAGTTTTTCATTTGAAAGCATGTCTAGTGAAAGAAGAGAAAAACATGCCAAGATTTTGTTATGGTTTCCTTCTCTGAAAAATCTCTTTCGTGACGATATATACAAGCAAATTGTAACCTTGTTCTTAAAAGAAAAACAATTAGTATAAGAACCACTGTGTGCGCTCAGCTGACTGAAAGTCTAGGCTATGAAATAACCGCTGCATTTTTCATCGGAGCGACCTCCTCCTCCTGGGAAGGTTGCTGGAGAATGGTTGAATGGGAGAAAACGAGCACCTGCTTCAATGTTGGGTGAGGACATCCAGCTTCAGGATGGAGCACGGTAGCAGCACAAAGAGGTGGTCAGCCCAGGGCAGCGAAGAGTCGGTGCTCGGCAAGACCCTCACCCCGTCCGTGGAGCCCCCCGGGTTAATGCAGCTGGTGCATAGGTAGAGCTGGTGCATGTGCTTGTGATTCCCCCCCCCCCCCGGCATCCTCGCCCGTCCCTAGCTGGGATGTGCTGTTTTCGTGGGACTTGCGCTGGGGGAAAGTGGAAGGTGAGACATGTGATAGTGATCTCTGGAGAGAGGCGGCAGCTCCAGCCTTTGCTTTGGAGAAGATGTGGTGAAGTTCTCCTCTCGGTTTCATTCGTCGCAGTCTCTCATTAGTTTCTGTTTTCTCTGAAGAGACCCAAGTGAAGGGCTACTGCCCTGCCACCCCTGTGCCTCCTGCCGAGGCGAATCCACTTCCCTGGCCGTGCTGCCCTTCCTTGGGAAATTGTCCACCCTCCCAGTGCTGGAGCAGAGTTTGGTTTCCCTGGGGCAAGCATTTGCTCGGATACGTTTCTGGCTTGCTGAGCAATTTATGTGCGTTATCATTGATGTCCTACCACACTGCTGACTGCTGTGTGAATAGTYGTATGGCACTTGACATTAAATTGTGAATTCGGATCTGAATTTCCCCTACAAAATTTAGGAGGATCTGGATCTGCAGTTGGTTTAGACTAATTAACACTCTCTTTAGAGCACTAGCACTGATTTTGGGAGTGATGAAGGTCTGTCAGGTATGGCTGGTTCTTCCTCCCATCTTTTACCTTGTGTCCTGCCTGAAAGAACATCGGTAAAATGCAGCAGCATTAAGCTGTTTATGAAGTCCTTCRTAATCAGCCAGGCTGTGGCTGCTCTGGGTGTTTGAAGGGAGAACGGGAACGCTCCAGAGATCGGAATGAATGTGTACAGCAATTGGAGGCTGCAAGGTGCAATTGCAATACTTAGTGCGATTCCTCCTAATGTCTGCCACAGGGAAGCCCACCGGAGTCACGGAAGCAGGCAGCAGGCACTTAGCTCTCGTCCCTTCAATTCAGAGTGCACATTCGTAGCCTGCGAGAGAGCCCAGGGGCCAAATATATATATGCATTAAAAGAAAATCCCCACAAGGAATAAAAAGCCTGTAGTAGTGTAGCATTAGGCTATAGCAGAGAGACCCTTCATGTGAGGTGCAAAAAGAAACAGTGATCTTCAAACCTTGAAGCACCGTTTGGTTTAGGCTGGAGGCTTTTCTCAGCAAGGAATGCGTCCTGTGGCTGTGCTTATATAGCCGAGCTCTGCTGCTCGCCTCCGGCGGCCTGCGTGGATGGGTGTTGTACGCCTCGTGTGGCTGTGATCCTATTTCAGGTCTTGTGGCCAGAAAAAACTTCTTTGACTTTTAAATGAGAGCAAGTTACCAGGTGTGTTTGCAGGCCAACTGCATAGCTGGTGCAAAAACGCGGTTGCCCGCCACTTTGGCAGTGTTAACCGCATGGAGCAAAGCGTTTCTACTCTCCTAAAACTGCTCTGGCTTCCTGTTTACTTTGTGGTGCAATTAAATGTGGCTTTTTTTTTCCCCCTTGAGTAAGGGGAGGAGAAGAGAGGGTATTCTAGGCCTGTTAGTACTCGGTCTGTAAAGTGGTGAATACAGTTTCATAAACGTTACTATTTACTAAAATTGCCGATGTTTATGTTAGGACCCAGGCATGGTGTTTTTCGCTCCAGGTGCCCCCTTGGCAGTTGAAAGCGTTCTTGTTAGGCAATCCTGGAAATAAAGGTGCTGCGGTTACACTATTTGCTTGTCTTCCTCCCCTTCCTCCCTCTGTTCCCTTTTCCTCTAGAAGACGACCAGCTGCCCCGGCAAGGCTATGAATGTTGGCTAAATTTCTTGTGGCACAGAGAAGGGGTTTGAAAGGGGGACGGTTAGCATTTGTACAGCTCGTGTTTTAAGGCATGTCCATCACGTAAATGGGTGCTGAGAAGATGAACAGGGTGCAAGAACAGTGTACCTCGAGTGAAGAAGATAGGGAACAACCCGAAAAGAGATGTGAGGATAAATGCCAAGTGATGAAGCTGTGAGAAGATGAAGCCCAAGATAAAAGTGCTCTCTTCTTGTTTTCCAGTGCACTTGGCGAATATTAATTTTTTTAATTAAAGTCAGTTTGTGTCATCTAGCAATTACTTTCACATCAGTTTTAGGTATCAATTTATTTTTCTTCTTCGTGTGCTGTTTTAAGCACAAGCTTGGACCCTATTGGTGATAACTGCAGGGCTCTTCACCGGGAACAGAGCTGCCATGGTTGTGGCCCTTGCAGTTTTGCAGAAAAGGACCATTCTTGGCTCTTCTGTGCTGTCTTACCGAGTCCCAAATAAAGCGGTGTCACAGTCAGGAATACCGGGCTGGGGCCCAGCTCACTCGCCAAGCCGGACAAAGCTGACCCCTGACTCAGCAGGGGTACGAAATCAGGTTTTTGGCAAATTTGCCAGAATAAGTGGCCTGGAGCACTTAACTGCTGCATGGCAAGAAACTGTGAGACCTGCCAACAGAAAATTAACCTGTCCTAGTTTCATGACCAGCTCTGAATGGATAAATTTATACCGGATCAGCACTTCATGGCCTGGCACGGAGATGGTCTTTTTGATCTGGCATGCACAGCTTAACGCCTACCACGTGCCTACCACGTGGGGACTGCAAGCCCTTCGCAGTGCTTTCTTCAGACCTGGAAGAACTGCTTTGCTCTCAGTAATGCAGAGGAAATACAGCTAACTAACCATTCCCTTCTGCTCTGCCTGGAGGTCTCGGATCCTTGATCTAGCGGGTTGCAACTATTTTTTTCTGATTTTCAGTCCCTTCTCCCCTTTCCTACGTTTTCTGTTGAACATTTGCCCACGTGGCGTGCAAGAAATTGGACTTAAGTGTTCAATCCAATCCTATGTGTGAGACTTGAAATAATGAATAGAAAAGCTGTTGAAAAGGGGGAAAAAAATAGCAGAACAGAAACCAGAATTCCAGTAAACAGTCTGTTAAAAATATCTTCAACACATGTCAGTTCCCATGATTTAAAATAGACAGAATCTGAGCTTTAAAAGGTCACGTTAAAACACGATAGTGGATTCAAAGAGAGTCAAAGAACAAATGTTTCAACAGTCACAATTTGTACTGATGGTAAGATATCTGTGTTGCCAATTTGTAATGTTCAGGGAAGAAAAAATAGATTGCAAGAATAATGAGCTGCTCTTGGATTATAGCATGGAATTTATGCCCTGATCGCATGCCTTCAGCAGTGGAAGCTTTAGGAAAAATGGTGACTCTGGGACTCGTAAATTGGAGGACCCCTTGGGGCAGCGTGCTAACGCTAACTGTGTCACATGAAAAGGTTATTTGTTTCCATGTGCAGGGAGGGAAATAATTAAAAACACAAATCCAGGATCTCTTATTATTTGTGACCCAAATTCTGGTAGGCACTCCTCAAGCGCAAGAGGATGCGTGTGAAAAGGGAGAGATTGTTTTCAAACGAGCAAATGCTCTTTGGATATCTAATTGCTGCTGAAAATTTAATGAGATGGAGGAGAGCGATTGGTCTTTGAGCGCTGGGAGAATTTCTGAACTCTGTCTGCTGCTCCTGCGGGAGCCGCTGATTTCCCACGACAAGTCGCAGAACCCCCCGGGCGCCCGAGGAGCCCTCGAGGCCCTGCCGGGCTGGGCTGGCAGGGCGCCGCACGCACGCACGTGTGCAGCGCACGCTTACTGCTGCGTCGCGGGCTGTCACTGCTGCGCAATGTCGGGTTGGTTACTGGTGCGTGGTGCGTAGTTACCGGTGCCCAGCTAGGGGTGCCCAGGCAGAGTGGCTGGTGCCCAGGGCAGGGTGACTGACGTGCGCAGTTACTGGTGCACGATGCACAGTTGCTGGAGCGCGGGTTGCAGGTGCGTGCTGCGCAGGTTGCGGGTGTGCAGTGCACGGGTTGCTGCTGCAGGGGTTGCTGGTGTGCGATGCACCGTTGCCAATGTGCGAGGCACCACTGCCAGAGCGCCGGTCGCCGGTGTGCAGTGCGCAGCTGCTGACGCGCGATGCACCGTTACCGGAGCGCGGGTCGCCGCCGCGCGCCGCCCAGCCGCGGGCGCCCTTTGCAGTTGATGCCGCTGGGCGGGCCGGCGCCGCCTCCCTCCCTGCCTCCCTCCTCGCCTCCCTGCCTCCCTCCTCGCCTCCCTGCCTGCCTGCCTCCCTCGCTGCCGCCTCCCCTGGGCTCCCGCC
>NW_020450307.1:2025567-2101245 GCF_003343035.1 Apteryx rowi | reverse complement strand
GGGCCCGGGGCCGCTGGTCGGCGGTTCGGTTCCCGCCCGCCCCGCTCCGCCGTGCGACCTGCGTGCGGGGCCGGCGAGGCCCCCCGAGCCCCGGCGCGCTGCTGTCGCCTCCAGCCGTCTGTGGGCTCCTCGGGGGGAGCCGCCTCGGCCTGGGGAGAGCGCGGCGCGTCCGGGGCCCGCTGCCCACGGGTCAGCTCGTCGGTCAGCTCCGCATGTGCCATCGGGCGTGTCAGCGGTAACGCTCCCCCTCGGCCTTGCAGGTGGCCGCGGCCTTCATCCTCACCGCGGGCGGCACGGAGACCTCTCGCAGCACCACCTGCCCCGCTTCGGCCCGCCATGCCGGGCAGAAGGGCTTGGGCCTGCTGCGATGGCCGGGCACTCCTGATCCGCGAGGTCGGGCAGCCGGCACGCTTGTCCCACGACTCGGAGTCGCCCAGAGACCTGGGCGTGCTGGGCGACACCTGAGCAGCCTTGCCGCCTCTGGGACTGCCGCCAGGCTGCCGCAGCTAGCTGGTAGTAGTGTGCGAGTTTCTGCTGTGCTTTTAGCTTCGGACCGTGTGTTTTGGCAAGGCATGAGGAGGTCTTTAGGAGCTCTCCTAAGAGTCCCATAACACCTGAGCATGGCGTGCTGTACGTACTTGAGATGGGAACCTGAAGGTAGAGAAAGCTGAATGCAGTAGGGTGTCTTTAGAAATTCCTGTCTTATTTTTTTGTTTTCATCAGCAGGATGCGTTTGTGTTTCTGGTATTGTCTGCTTATTGGTAAGAGTTAAAAGACTAATTTCGTTGTCTTAAGCGAGAAGCTTTCATTGATCACAGCATCCTCCAGCTCCAAGACTATGCCCACGCTAGCAGTAATAACCGGCACGCAAAGATCCCAAACCACTTTGCTAGCTTCTAAGAGTTGCAGCATCCTTCATGAAGCATACTTGTGCACAGGAGGAAGCTGGAAGGCAGAGGAGTTCGGTGTTTGATGCACCAAGACAGCGTCAGGGTTGAGAATGGAATTTTGCAGGTTGCCGCTACTCCAGCTCTTGCTTAACCATTAAATACACTGTTTCTCACTAGATGCTTCCTTAGACAACACTGAAAGCACAGTTGATTGGCTGTGAACTTGTCTAACAGGCTGCTTGAAAGTTTCCATCACGACAAGGCTCTCAAGTCCTCCTGTCAGATGCTTTTCTTACTCTCTGATGTTCCTCTGCCTCTCTCTAGTGATGCTGTTTTACTTCCAGAATGAGGTATGGCCTTAAACTTCCATTTCTCTTAAGTTGCTTTACCTGAGCTGCTCTTTCCCTCCCTCTGCCTATTACTCGTGGTTGGATCCAAGGTCCTGCTGAGCTTGAATAACGATATATTACTTTGCTCTCTTCCTAGTTGCACTGGAGCTGGAAGCCCCATAGTACCGCAGCCTGTCATTATCACCACACGGACGTTCTGCTTTCCTATCTCTTTCCTTGCTGACAACCCCTTTACTCATCAGCCCTGCACACAAACAAGGTTAGCTCCAGTTGAGATTACATTAGTGTAGATCTGCTTCCCATTACTTTTCTCTGTGAGCCTGTTTTATGGGGGCGTGCATGTGTAAGGCAGGCACTGAGCACTGTAAACTCTCAGAAGAAGGGAGTTTTTATTTCAGAAAGGGAAGGACAAGCCAAGGGATTCTTTGGATCCAGCGGCTGTTCTGGGCCTGATCCTCATAGTTGTCACATAGCTAGAACACCTCCTTGCAAGGTGGCAAAATCCATGGTGACTACATTGGTGGTTCTCTGTTGACATCTTGATGCATCGAAGATGCTGATTTTGCTACCTAAGTGCCAGTTTATACCAGCCTTTCTGATAGGGAAAGGGATGCTCTGTAGTGTTCTAGAGGCCGGAAGTGGTGGGCGCGTGCATTTTCATCCCTTACCCAGTTATGCTGAGCAAATTGCATTGTACCTCTGCTTTAGTCTACTGAGTTGTATAAGCAAAGTAATGAGTAAAGGTGATCAACCGGGGCTTAGAAATCTCTAATAAAAGGCATCATAGAAACAATATAACTGAGTGCCTACGATGCAGACATTGAAAGCAAACTACTATTGGAAGAACGAATGAATCAGTGCAGAGAATTGTGTGTCAGGATACAAGAGATTAGTGTACAAAACAGAAAGCTGATAATGTGCAGAAACCTTTATTTGATTTTTATATTTGTTATAAGTAAAAGTCTTATTATGGTAAACTAAATAAAGTAGCTTGGAATATTTAACCTGAGGTTTGAGGAAATGAATGTTGAACATACCAAAGCGTTAATTTCAGGGGATGTGCAGTACGTGAATACTTCTCAACCTTACGAGGGGTCTTAGTTTTCTCCTAGTTCAAGAGGCAAGTTTTATACTTGTGTGTACATGTTGGAGGAGGAACCAGAGACATTTAGAGCTCTGGTGCAGCTCTTAGGTTTATGCTGAAGGTGCAGTACTCTCCCAGGAACTAAAGGACAGCAAAGATGGCCTAAAGCGCAGCTGCGCTCCCGGTCTGCATCTTATAGAGTGAGCTGAATGGAAATTGTAAAGGAAACACCTTTTTGACATGTGAGAATAAAGTCTATCCTATTAATGCCTCCTCCAAAATTAGTGATGTGAGCAGATATTTGAGAAGGCATCAAAGCCACTCTTGTGATGTAAAAGGATGCCGCTAGTCAAATGGCTGGGCTCAGAGTCATTCTCAGTGGCAGCCTGCAGAAGATGGCTGTGAGGTCTCAGTCCAGTTTGCTTTGGGTCACCTAGGCTGGCCCTGCGATCTAGCTGTCTCCGCAGCTGTTTAGAAAGGAGTCGGCATCAAGTCTGCGTCTGCTGCCTCGAGGGTCCCCGCTCAACTGAGGTGAATGGGGCAGCACAACAGACCCTTGCACCTCTGTAGGCAGGCAAACTCCAGTCCCTGGGGCTGTGTCTCTAGCACCTTTCGCCAGCACGTGTTCCTTATTCCTAAATGAATAAATAGCCAGGTTGTCAAGGCTTGTCAACAGTTAGAGCTGCAAAAGCCAGTCTTGCGTTGAGCTTCTTGCTGGTTGTATCCACCTCAAGGGGATGGAGCTTGAAATAGGAATTTTTATGTTACACCACAAGGGAGGCAGAAACAGCTTGTTTGTGCTGCATGATTAGGTTGAGTGACTGGCACCTAGGTGTGAGCATCCAGCTAGTCCTGCAAGGTGGGAGACCCCCTACAAAGCTCCCACCCACAGTCACAGTTTGACTTGCTTGTGTGTCTCTAGGGGCACGTGTTTACATGCTCTGAGAGTTTTCCAAGTCAGTCTGTTCTTTGAGGGGAATTTTGGGGTTAATTTTGTGTTCTTTCAATGCTCAACTGACTGGTCTTTGCCCTCAGTGTACCGTAAACAGCTTCTCTCAAGCAGTACAGCCTGGGGGACTGTTTTACCCGTGACCCCCTCTTAAAAAAGTGAGCACAAACTTGAAACATCTACAGAACACTCAGTGACCTAGGTCTGTGTCTATGAAAGCTTAGGGATGGTTAGAATCTGCTAAGTGTACTAGTTGTGTGGTAAAGATGTGCCATGCGCATGTGTACATAAAAATTCCCGTGGTCTCCTCCCCTGGCGAAGTTGATGCCTGCAATGAAAGTGACTTCCTGCTGTCTCCCACGCTACGTGCATCACCTGTGAGCTCTGTGCCACTCACTTGTAAACTTGAAAGGTATTTTTGTAGTCCTAGGGTTGAGTAATTTTGTAATCTGTTTGTAGGCGTTAGAGCTTCCGTGTCTGTCTAAGGCAGCAGCCTCACAGAGGTTTGTGGAACACTACTCCGGGTGTGATCTTAGCTCGCTGCTGCTTTTTTCTTTTTCTTTTTTTTTTTTTTTTCATTCTCAATAGCAGTTTTGTTGTAAACACCAGAGCTGTGGTTGATAAACTTCATAGGAGGAGATGGTGTTTTGCTTTTTATGTTGACTGCTGGTTTAAATACTGACTGGGTAATTTTAAATGCATCTGTTACATTTTACATAAAAACAGCCTTTATGTACAACTATGCAATCCTCAAGGTGTGTTATGAGCTCAAAACATACGTTACCTCCTACTACTGAGGTTGTGCCTACATGCACTACATGGCGTCCAGTAGTGCTGGGCTTTTATATTCTATCTCAGCGGGCGAATGAATGGACTAGCCCTGTGTAAATGTCAGCTCTGCCACGGTCATCTCTCCTCTTTAGGAAAGCTGTCCGTTTCTTGCCTTTGCTCTAATTAATGCAAGATGAAACGTTAAGGAGGGCAAAGCAATCTGCAGCTTTCCTGCAGAATAATGAACTAAAGCGAAGGGGAGAGAGGAAGCTGAGGACTTACTTTCACTGGAAAGCTGGAATTTTTGTCTAACGATTTTTTTTTTCTTCCACTTCTTTTTCTACCCAGTGAGAAAGAGGTCTGGGCATTTTAAGATAGGTGCATGTCCCATAAGGGTCTCAGCAAGGAGGTGATTATCACCAATGGATGTAGCTTTCCAGATTGCTCTTCTAGGAAATACGTTGAATCCACATCTCAAAATTAGAAAATTAAGGAGCAGCTGTCCTCTACTAAGAACTTTTGCTGGTTGTTGGACAGGTTTTGAACCAGAGATGGGGTCACTGTGCCCATCTGTATTTCATTCCTAGTCTCCCGTGAAAGTTGTTCTTGCATGGATTTTTATTTTCCCCATATATTAATATTGCACAGTGCAGGAGTTCCCATGAAAAGGGGATTACACTTGAATTCTCTGGGAGCTGTCCACAGACAGTGGGGAATAGCTTCCTCTTTGGACTCATGGAAATCTTGTTGGGTACCTACTAGGAACTTTGGAGTCTGTGTTGTGTGACAGCATTCATTTCTCTTCCTCTTCTATTCTCTGAGAAGTCCAAAGTGATACCGTGCTCTGCAGCTGGAGAGCCTGTTTATCTGCCGACTGAAAGAAGCAGCTGTGGCAGCCCTACGCTGACAGTAGTCACAGCCTGTGCTTTGCATCAGTCAGTCTATGGCACTGCTGGTCCCCTACTGAGTGAGGGTCTCCCGCTGAGATGTGGCTGGTCACTTCTCACTTCTTGTCAGCAACATCCGAGGTTCCCATCAAGTGTGCATGCTTCTTTCAGCAGAGGAGCTGGGGCCCTGCCCGTCTCGGGAAATAATAATATTTTGAGCAAACTGCATCTTGTTTTCATGTGTCCAGCCGTGCCTGTAGCACTGCAACGGGGCACTGCCCCAGCGACTCCTGCATATGCAGTACTCTTTCCTGGGGTCAGTATGATTGCATGGTTTGTAGACAGCCTGTCACTTGTGGTCTTTATGGTTGTGACCTGCCCAGGCAAACACACACATACACACGACGGGGTCATCTGTAGAGCAGGCTTCTGTACAAATGGACTCACGGGAGAATTGCTCCCAGAGAGGAATGAGGAGGCATTTGAGATCCTGCAAGTTCCTCAAATGTTCTGTGCATGACCTACAGTTCAGGGCTGCATGAAGTCCACAGAGCAATCTGCTTGGCCTGCATGAGGGCCAGGCCTTTAGCTTGGACACGTGCATTGCTCTGACTTGTTCAGCCACCCAAACGGAATGACTGGCTGGCCAGTCTTGGAGGGGAGGGTTTGTACGTGCCAGTAGAGCTTTGTGCATTCTGGTTGTTTGCACTGCTTCTTTGCCCCTGGGGGGCCAAACGCGACGCGTGTCCTGGCCTGTTAAACTGTCTAGGATGGTTGTAGTCGGAAGGAAGCAGCCTACATGCCTCGCACTTGAAACAAGTATTTGGGAGTTGGGGGAGATGTGGCTTGTGGCGGAAGAGTAAATATTCTAGGAAGATGTAGGTGGGGGAATGTGGAGGTATTTTAGCAGGAAGAGGATGTTTGGGGGTATACGACAGTAGGAAGAGTGAGAATTGGGGATGTCCCATGGTTGGAAGGGGGTGGTTACAGCCCAGTGCGGATAAGCAGGAGTCTCTGATAGCCTGTGCGTGTGCTCCCTTGAGATGGGTTCTGTGGGTTTGCATCCCAGTAAAATACAGACTTCTGTCTCACCCTTGCTTGCCCTAGCTTTCAGGGATAGGCAAGTTGCACAATAAACTAACTTCCAGACCTGCATGTCAGAACCCTACCACAATATGGGATTTATAGCAGTGGTTTGTATATCCACCAGGGTTAGAGTCTGAAATGAAGTCAGGACTTTTAAAAGTTGACACCTACAATGGGGCATCCTTTTATTTTATTTTTTTATTTTTATTTTTTTTGAAGGCAGCTACAATGAAAGGCAAAGAATATATCTCAAACAACTCCAGTAGTTAAAACCTGACAAAGAGGGGTGATGCTGCATTTGGCTGTTCACAAATGACAGAGTGACCTAGAGAAAAGAGAATTGTAGTTGCTATTACTCGTAAGGTCAAGATAGTGCAAACAAGCCCACAGCCTGGAGAACTCTGTTCCAATTCCCCAAGGCAAAAGGGAAGATGAAAGTGGGGTAGATGCCTTATCCTGTCTTGTATCGGTGCGGTATGATCAGTCTCTGCTAAGCTTTGCTTAGCAAAAATATGGGAGACAGCAAGTCCAGAGTGATTCTTCCTTTTGCATATCCACCTCAGCTTCTATTGGAAAAGTCCTTGTGCATCATAAGATAATGAGTATGTTGTCTTTGGGAAGACAAGAGTTTGAGCAATTGGAACTTGATGTTGTAGTGCTAATATCTTAGATATGGTATTTCATATCTGATGGGATGTGGCATCAGGTAGAAATCCTCAGCTGAAGGCAGCAATATAGCCATTGCCATCTCTTCCATCTTTGCTGGTCAGTAGAGTCGTGGTAGTTTGTTGCTTTTGTTGCCACTAGGAAGGGCAGAGGTAGCTAGCAGGTATTCTAGAAACTTGCTCCTTTTGTTGTTAATGAACAGATGGCAAGGCAAGCTTGTTTTGCTTTATTCAAACTTGTAAACCCTGCCTCCTCCCCATTTTGCTTCCCTTCCTCTTAAGGCGCATGGGTGGTTTTGTGGTCTCTGTATCTGGTCTCCGTGTAATACAGCCTGTGCACTGAGGAAGCGGAACAGATAAAACATAGCTTATGTTTCTGGGAATCCTTACCTCACCGCTGATGGGGAAGCGTCGTGCTCCCAGGCACCGGTAGATAAGATGCTGGGCTGCTTGTCGTACTGAAGCATGGGGCTGCCTTATGAGTAGTTGCCTGCATGACTTCATGATTTGGGGGACCCAGATCTTCAGCAGCATGTTGCTTGGTCTCTTTCTAAATTTGTACACTGCCTGACAGCTGCAAAGACATATTATAAGTTGGGAGTTGAACAAATTTTATACTGGTTTTGCAAACTGAGAATAAGTGACACTTAGAATTGCTCAAGGCATATGCAGACTGAATTTAGAACCTGCAAAGAGTAAGACTGGCAGAAAACTGAGGCCTTGGTTTCTATATCCAGCAGCTAGGTAAGCACCCTCCAAGCTGTGCTGCTGACGCACCTCTGCTGACCTGGTAGGAAAACTCCCCTGTAAATGAGGGGCGGTTTAGTCAGGTGAGCTGGTTTCTCTGCTGAGGTGGTTGAACTGGGTTAGTTAGAGCCAGGTGTAATAGAGTGGACTGTGTTGCTAGGAGCTAATGCCAACATCTCCAAGCTTTTCCTGCACCTGAGGACAGCACTCTGCTCCCTGTCATCTATGGAGGAAACTTTCAGAGTCTTATACCACTGTAGCATTTTGCTCGTGGGCAAATGGACAGAGCTCGAGGGTGTCTCCGAGTTTGGTATTACACGCCTTTAAGAAAGAAACCGTGCAATGGGCTTCTGCTGAATGCCTTTTGTTTTAGCTGTTCATGTGTGCGTTTATCCTGTGCTTGAAAACAACAATCTGTACCTGATAGTGTTTAGATTCTTTTTCTGTCTTGTGTTCTTTGAAGGTGCTGAGAATAAACTGTAGAGCCAGAAACTGCAAAGCAAAGGGATAATGATAGAATTAACAAACCTGTTTTGATTATCTCAGGCTTAGACTTGGTTTTTCCTGGGCTTTTAGTGGGGGGAACTATAGTGGAGTATTATTTGTGTGTGTAAAAATGCATGCATACTCAGAACCAGCAATAGCTATTTCTCCTACTGCAGTCTGGAACTTAGCTCTGGAAAAACAAAATGCAGCTCGGGGAATGCGCTCTGAGGATTATGTTACAAAGCCATGGGTAGGGCCTCTTTGTTTCTGTTGGCTGCTTGGTCCTAGATGAGCTATCGGACAAGCGTCTTTGTTCTCTAGTGAAGATAATTCGTTAACGTCTTTGTCAAATGTACAGGTGTAGATGTAAAGCCCAATCCAAAAGAGATTAAGAAAGGGTTGCTTTGAAATGGAAGCAAATTCTATAGCAAGGATGCCCTGGTGGTTTAAGGTACTGGCCTGGAAATCTGTTTAAGGTGCCAATTTTCCTGAGCTGTGAGGATGTGAGGATATGCTAATCTTCCTTTGTTTGGCTTCTTTTCCACACTACCTTTGTACAGCGCTCAGCACAGATCTGAGTTGTGCTCTGAGGAGTTATTATGTAATGAACAACAACACTTTTTTTTCCCCTTTTCTTGCAGGTTGCAGCTAAGAAGTGAGCAGGATGCCCCCGGGCATTTACTGCCCTATGGAATTCTGGTCCAAGGGGGAGAACCAAAACATCCAGGTGGACTTCCTGCTGCCCACAGGCATATATTTAAACCTCTCTGTGTCCTGTAATGCCAGCTTGGGCACCATCAAGCAGGTAACAGCCTTATTCGCTGGTCTGATCTGCAGTCTCCTGGAACTAGGAGTCTGTTCTTGGGAGCACCTGGGGAAATGTGCTTGGTCTTAACACCGGTTTGGTTCTTCTGCATTGCTTTAGACAGTTCCTTGTGATTGACTCTCTGAGAGTCCCTCCTTCCTGACACTGCCTGTGCAACCCACTAAACTCATGTCTAGCTGCTGAGACTGTCAGCAACAGCTCTGATGGTGCCAGTGGTACAGGGGTCAATCTACTGGGTGCTTGCCCAACCTTGAGATGCTAGTTAGTTTTTGAGTAACTGTGGAATGAGGCCGGATTTGAGTTGTTAGCGTGGGGCGGATGGACTATGTGTTCAAATACTGCTCACCTGAGCCAACCAGACCCCATACTGGATTTTTCATTGTGAGTGCTCTTGGGTATGCAGATGCAAGGAAGAGAAGTCACTCCCAAGTAGTCAAATACAAATGCTGGACTGTCTCAAAATATTCAGGCAGTCAGCCTAGCCACCTCTTGCCTCACAGAAGCTGAATCCTACAAACTGAGACTGTAATGAAAGAGGTTTTTTTCTTGGTGTTTCACTTGAGGAATAAAATTCTGTAGCGAAACCGTGTGTAAAAGAAATGGAGCTACTTTCTTTTTTCCCTGGGCAGGAAGTGGGGGTAGGGGAGAATAAGGAAAGCAGAATGGAAAAGGTTTTCTTTGCAGCAGCAGCCTGGCCTAGATGAATCACAGATCACAAGGGACAGAAGCACAGTGCGAGATTATTCCAAGTTTTCCTGTGCTGCAGTTTTCAGGTCAAAAAAACCTCCAAAAAACAAAACCAAAACTGCAAGCAGAGTTGATTGGCTCCAGCTGTTAAGTTAAGGTCTGTGTTTTTCAGCCAGCAGGTTCACTGGGTCACATCAAAGGCCTGTCTACCTCAGGATTTTGTCTCCTGTAGCAGGTACTTAGAGAGTGTATGATTAGGATATGAACAGTCATATGTAAATGTCATTTGCTGGGAGGGAAGGGTGGTAGAGGATTGGACAGAATTCAGAAGACTTGAGAAAAATTCTTGGCTTTGTCACAAATTTCATGTTACTGGGGGCAAGTTACTTGATCCACTCTTGCTTCCAGTGGGAGTAACACCTCTATTTCACAAGGCTAGCAGTCAGCGGATGCCTACTGTGAGGCATTCAGGTGGGAGTTACTTAAATACCAAGGCAGAGGGATTTACTGTGCCTGAAACAAATGGCAAGTGCAGAAAGGAAGTCAGTTAAAGGCTCTTGCAAATAAATCCACCAGCAGTTCAGCAAGAGTTGCAACCACCAAGCTTGGCTGAAAAGCAGCCTATGACTACAGGTCCAGGAATGCTGTGAGAAGGCTTTGCTCTGCATTCCCTTTGTGGAATGGCGTGTCTTGGGCTAGTGAGGCTGTGGGGTGACACTAAGAGGAAGATGAAGTCCTGGCAGCGCAGCAGTAGTTTCACTGTGCTGTTGGTCTGTCCCAGGTGGTGTGGCAGCATGCGCAATATGAACCTCTGTACCATATGCTCAATGATCCTGAGGCCTATGTGTTCACGTGCATCAACCAGACAGCAGAACAGCAAGAGCTGGAAGATGAGCAACGGCGACTTTGTGACATCCAGCCCTTCCTACCAGTACTGCGGCTTGTGGCTCGAGAAGGCGACAGGGTCAAGAAGCTTATTAACTCCCAAATCAGCCTGCTCATTGGGAAAGGTCAGTTTTCCCCCATCATTGGTCACACGAGGAGTGTGGCAGGGGCGCTGGCTTTAGATGAAACCTGCTACTGTCCCAGATGGCATTGCTACCTATGGAATGGTGATGGAGCCCTGCTTATGTAGTAGGTGAACTTAGCAAGTTAGGTCTCAAGTGGATCTGGTGGGAAAATAGTGTGTGTGCAGACCCAAGAAGAAGGGTGATCTTTCCTGCTGGCAGAGGGCTATAGTATTTGAGTCAGTGCAGTTGTGCAGAGTAAATAAGCAATTATTAGCAGCTTGGCTGACTTTTCTCCTTTTGGCTAGATATTAAGTGTGTATTTAGGAAGACTTTTTCACAGACAGTTGATTATCAAAGGCTGATTGCCCCTGTTGGGTGCAGATGCTTATTTTACCTTTCTTTCTTACTCTCCACTTAGGTTTGCATGAGTTTGATTCTGTGCAGGACCCAGAGGTGAATGATTTCCGCATCAAAATGCGCCAGTTCTGTGAGGAGAGAGCAGCAAAGCGGCAGCAGCTTAGCTGGGCTGCTTGGATGGAGTACAACTTTCCTTTGCAGCTGGAACCATTGGCCACAGGCCTTGGGACTGGCCCCCTACAGACCCCCACCAAGAACATTTTTGTCAACGTCAAGTTTCAGTCTGGCGGGGTAAAGCACAAACTTTTCTGTGACAGTGTATGACTGGTTTGTGCTTTCCCTTCAGGCATTCAGAGACAGAATAACATGTGTGTGGACAGTGTTTCCGTGCGTTCAGTGTTCGTCTTCATTCTCTAGACCCTGTTGCCTGTGGATATGGTTGAGAGGGAGTCTTTGAGCCTCCAACCAAGGAGCTCCAAGGGAGCTGTTCCCCCTCTTGAACTTGCATTGCGTGTCCTGGTTAGCTGGTAGCTGAGGTTACTGTGTGCACATGTGGTGGCAAACTTTTTATTTATGGGTGGGAAAAGAGTATAGAATCCAATATATATCTTTCCTTTTGAAGCTTAAGAGTCTGCTCAGCTCATGTTCAGCATGCACTGCTTGCAGGCATTGGTCTGCATTGCCCATGGGCCCCTGTTCTTCCTGCTATTCTTGGTTAATGCTGCTTTTTGCATGTTGAGCCTGGACATGAAGCAGGAATCACCCCCAGGGGAGGAGGAGGGCCTTCCAGAGTGGTGTGTTTGAACACAGCGCCCCTAGTCACCACCTGCTTTGCTAGTAGAAAAGCAATAGGAATACTTATAACGACTTGCAACCACCCATATTGGTGATGGTGCTTATACTGTACTTGAAGTTCCTGATTTCCAGCCGTGTGCTTGCACTGCTGAAACATGCTGCTGCCCAGTTCAGCAAGCATCCCTACTTATTCGCTAATATGTGTGTGGGGGGGGGGGGGGGCATAATTCTGCCTTCCTAGCCTTCTCTTTACTGTGTCAGCAACAGGAATGTTGTTACTTCTCCCTGAGCTTTTGTTGCTCCTTGTGGTGATTTCAGCCCTTTGCTGATATTTGACAGCATATGCTGTGTTGTTGGGATTGCAGGAGAGCTTCACTTTCCAGATCTCCCCAAAGGAGTTCCCCATAACATTAATGAACTATGCTATCAAGAAGCAGGCTACTGTCTTCCGCCACGAGACTGTGGAGAACCCAGAGGATTATACCCTGCAAGTGAATGGAAAATGTGAATATCTCTATGGGAACTACCCCCTGTACCAGTTCCAGGTGAGCCTTTTGTCTTGCTTTGTCAGTGAGTCTGTTCCCGTGTGCCCTCCTCTCGCTGGGAGGGTAGGATGAGACATGTTGTCCTGCATCAAGGAGACAGTGCTGTTTGCAGGAATGCAGCCCATTGATGGCAGGGGCCTGGATGCTGCCTAGGGCAAGAGGTACTCTTGAGAACCTAATGGATCCTTATGGTTTTGGAGGGCAACTGATCTAAGCCCATCCTATCTATTTATAGATTATGGTTCTAGAGGTGTCTGCTTGCTTGCATGGTGGGCTGGGAATGCTTTTCCTAAAAGTTGGGCAAGTAATCCTGTATCCTTTGTTCCCCTGGTAGGGCAAACCGCTGTCAGGAATGCTGAGTCCTCAGCAGTTTCCCTTAATGCAGCTATTTGAGTGGGTGAGTCAGCTGATGAAATACCAGGTGTAATGCACATCACATTCTTGGTACTATCAACATGTGTCCAGTGGGATGTGGGTTTATAAAGCCAGAGGTTATAATTTAAAGCTGAATTTTGATGGCTGCTGGGTCCTTTCCGTATGTCATCCACCTGTTTCTGCTTCAGCCAGTTCTGCTTTGCTTCACTGCCTTTACCTGCCTGGCACTGTTTCATCCATGCTGACTCTGTCCTGTCTTTGCAGTATATCCGCAGTTGCCTGCACCGAGGCCTCACGCCCCACCTGACCATGGTACACTCCTCCACTATCATTGCTATGAGAGATGAGCAAACCAACTGCCTTGCCAACCCGCCAAAGATGGCTGCCAAGCCCCCCCCGCTCCCTAAGAAGAAGGTAAAAGGACATAGTGACCCAGCCTGGTTACCCTCAACACGTCCATTGATGGAGATGCTAATGTAGTCTGGGAGCAGCTACCGTAGAAGTTGGTTCTCCCTGACTCTCTCAGGATAGGCTCCTAGCAAGGCCCCAAGAGCTGAGGGATTCCCAGTCTTCCTGCTTCCTCCTGCAAAACGGTGCTCTTTTCTGTTGGGGCAAAAAGCATGTGATGAGAGGTGAAGTCTGGGGGTAGCAGGCCTAGGAGCCAGGAAAGCTGATGTCTTATTCTCAGCTGCTCTCCAGAGTAGCTCTTCAGCTTTCCTCCTTGCAGCCTCACTCAGCCCGGGTGCTAGCAGGAGTGGCATTGGCTGGCTGTGACACAGTGGGTGGAGGCAGAGGATGTCTGCGTCCCATGCTGTCTCTGACATAGAAACTACATGCGGCCTGGCTGCTGTGTCAGTGCCTGCGTCTGTGAAACGGAGCTCTCTTTGTAGAACACTTTCTGGATTACGGTGCTGTTTAAGAACTATCTCTCAGCTAGTGTCCGGAGTGCCTCTCTGAACTGGATCCTTGGGTGTGCATTGCCTGTGTAGGTACAATAACCCCACCTAATTCCATCTCAAGGGAACGGAGGAGTTAACAACATGGGGATAAGAGGTAGTCATGCTATTTTGGGAGGCACTGGGTTGAGAAGTCTTTGTTTGAGCTGTTTCTGATCTGAGCTGTTCTTTCTCTCTAGCCAAACTATGGTTCTCTCTGGTCCCTAGAGCAATCCTTCTACATTGAGCTGGTGCAAGGCAGCAAGGTCAATGCAGATGAGAGAATGAAGGTAGGTGCCGACTCAGTGTGGTTTTTCTTTGGTTTTGTGTTTTGGCTTGCTTGCCCAGAAACGCAGCAGTGCATTCTTAGAAACATCCTTCTGTAAGAGTTTATGAGTAGCAAGCAGAGCTGCTGCTCTGTGGTGATGTTTGCTTGACAGTGGTGTGGAGGGGCAGAGAAGTCTGCAGAGAGCCTGGGAGAGGAAGTTCAGCTCTGAGAAAAGAGAATGATGGGAGAGGTGACTGGTAAAGTTAGGGCAGAAAGCATGATACAGCAAAGGCCTGGGATATCCAAGGGGGACAGGCCAGTTAGACAAAGGGGAATGGCAACCCTTCAAGAAAGGAAGAAAACAGGACTAGAATATATCAGATATGTAGGTGTCTCCAGGGCAAGGCTTTATGAAGAAACAGGCAATGAAATAGTTCTCTCTTCTGTATAGTGCCCCAGCATTTGCAGGGAGTTCCTCCTGGGAAGGACTCCTTCCCAGGCTAGCCAGCAATGCTGTAACAAGAAGCAAAGCTGAAGATAGGCTTGACCTATCAGCTGTACAGAGACCTGGCAAACTGCAGAAGCAATGCAGATTTGCAGGCAAACGTGTGCCCAGAGACAACACGCTGTTGGCACTGTGCTGCAGGGTTGTGCCCAGCCATTTCCATGTGCCGTTCCCCTTTGCTGTTGATTTGCTTGCTCTTTGGCGTAAACACTTGCCTAGCTCTTGGTGTCCACTCCTCCTTTTCAGCATGACTGAGGTTCCTGATTTTTTGCAGCATCTCAGTGGGCAAGGTTTCCTGAATGTTTATATTGCCTGTTTTTACAGGATGAAACTTGTAATACTCTTAGCAGTGGGTTACCCGTGCATTTTGCAACGGTTAAGCAGCTCTTGCAATCCCTACATGAAGTAAAAAGATAACAGTGCCTTTGCTGAAGTTGAGTAAAGAGGGAGATTAAAGTACTTTTTAATGTTTCAGTGAATCAGAGGAAAGAGACAAGAGAAGGCATCCTATTTCCAGGAGTGGATCTCTGTCCCATTCTTCTTCTAATCAAGTGTCCTTGGCAAACAGATCAGGTCCCTGTGGATTCATGATGTTCTCTTATTTCTCCTTCCCTTAGCTGGTGGTGCAAGCAGGTCTTTTTCATGGCAATGAGATGCTGTGCAAGATGGTGTCAAGCTCTGAAGTGAATGTATGCTCAGAGCCAGTGTGGAAGCAGAGGCTGGATTTTGATATTAACATCTGTGATCTTCCCCGTATGGCGCGGCTCTGCTTTGCCCTCTATGCTGTCATTGAGAAGGCAAAGAAGGCGCGTTCCACCAAGAAGAAGTCCAAGAAAGCTGTAAGTAAAGCCAGTGGGGGACTAAGCCAGGCTTGCCAGGGCTGGAGGGCACAGGATGCCATTTTGAGCCAAATACCTTTTGCTTTCAAAAGAAGACTTACTAATAAAAGAGCTCACAGAATGATGGCCTGTAACATTCTCAACAGGAACAGGAAACTGAGTAGTGGCTGCCTTTAGGAAAGGATGTTTTAACTGTAATTTCTTCTCCAGAAAGACCATTAGGAAACATACCCCATTAGGAAACCTACCCCATTAGGAAACATACCCAACTGCACATAAAGTGGAATCATTTGCGTTGGTTTCTCTGTTTTGCTTTTCCACAACTTACTTGTTTTATAGCTGAGGTTAAAACCATCTTGTATGTTGCATCTTCTTTCTAGTAAGGTCTTTCATGCAAGTCCCTCATGGGGCAAATTAACAGCTAAGAAAGGGGAAGAAAATGAGGAATGTAAACACTGGTTACAGCAAAGCTTTAGGTGAGTAAAATTCAAAGTGCAGAATCTTCAAGGTTATTGCTCAGATGCTGCAAACTGAGGATGGGAAGTGTTAAAATCACTTTGGAAGCTCTTGTTTTACGCTTCTGTTTTAGAGGTGTAGTGATTTTCTCCTCTATCCCAAAACTTCTAAATCATTAATAATAATTCAATAACTAAGAGTAAATCTAAATACAATCTGTAATTGAATGCTGATTTCCTGGTGCTGTGACTTCAAGTAAGCATGATGCCTCCAGCTCTTTGCATTTGGAGAGTTTTCTTTGTGAGGAAAAAACACCCCTGTTTCTCTGTAAATGATTGTTTCTGCAGCCATAAAAATACTATCACTATGCTTTAAACAGGGAATTAGTCATGCTACTTTTACTAGAGTGCAAATAAAATTGAGGGATTGGCAAATGCTGTCACAGAAGATTTTAGTAAGCCTCAGTTCTGCTAGCTCCTCTGTGTTGCTGGTAGGGTCACTGAGCTTTGCTGCCTTGGCATCAATAAGGCTCTCGGGTTTACAGTGCATTAATATCTGGGGACTTTGATGCAATCCATGAGTCCTGTTTGTATGGACTCTTTTCCGGGTTGGAGATTTCAGACTGGAAACATTTTGAGGCGAGGACCAGGATCAAGCTTTTATTGTTGTTTTTGTACTTAAGAATAACGGAACTCCAACTCCTGCTGGAGGCTTTTGTTGAACAGAATATCTGATTCATCCACAGGCTGCATTTTTTGGTGGTCACACAGGAACAATCTTCAGTTTTGAAGCAGTTAGAAGGAAATTCTGCTGTTCTGATTGACAAAACAAAGCCAGCTTGGTTAGCTGAGTTGATAGGATCTTGTTTGTGTGTGTTCCAGTAATGGGGAAAGGTGGGTGCATTCTAATGGGCTTTTAATGTAAAATTTACAATGTTTGCTGGACCTGAGCTCTGCAGAAATGGATTTTGTCTATGTGTTCACATTATAGCTCTGAGTGAGGTGCCCAGATCTTGTTTAAACTAGTTGGTGGCTGGAGGTTCCAGTCAAACTGCACCCTGATTTTTTATTACTGATTAATAAGCTTTTCACTTACTGCTCAGTATTCAGAGGTTAACTACATGCATGTTTTCTATGCAGACATTCCAGATCGGGATCTATGCTGTGATTTGATGGCATTCAGTTTGATGGAAAAGGTTACTGTTGGTGGTGGTATTGTGTTTGGCTTCTCCCCATGGTCTGGAAGCTGATGTCTTGAATGGGATCTTGCTGGAGATGCTTGGTCTAATCAAATCAATGAAAAGGTTTATGAGAGGCCATGTGGGAATGAGCCCTTTTGTTGTATAAAGGGAAAAAGCTGATATCGCTAGCTCCCCCAAGTCCTTTGGTGTGTCTTCTGGGGAAGGCTGATATATGCTCTAGAATGTCAGTGGAACAAGTACACTCACTGTGTACTTGTACTCGCATCCTCACTGTGGATCTCTTCAAATATAATACTGTTTGTGGGTGCATCTCACTAGAATTTTGCCTCGCAACCTCTTGGCAAGTCAATTTTTGTGCTAGTACACGCTTAAGCCTCAGTGTTTTCTGAGCAGCTGGGTAAAATGCTGGTGTGGCTGTAACTGTTATGTGAAGCAACTGTTTCATTTGGGAGAACCTGAGTGCAGGAAAACTTAAGTCACTTGTAGAATCTGTTGCTCTAGTGGCAGAGAACTGGTTTAGAGCAGGGAGATGGGTTGTCTTTCTTGGTCGTGCCCCAGTCACTTTGCTTACTGGAGTCTTCCACCTCCCGGATGAGCCTGGCTTGTGCTACTGAGTTTTGGACTTGGGCTTTTTGGCTTTTTTTGTTTGTTTGTTGTTTTGGCGGGAGGGAATGGCAGCATAAAGTTTGAGTTCTATAGAAAGATAGTGTTTATTGTTGTACCATTATCAGATATATCTAGGATTCTTTGTCTAGTTTTCTGAACTCATGTCAACTGCCACATTCCCTGTTTCAAAGTTAAGGTTCTTCTCCTTTCCCTCAAGATGTGAAATATATGAAGTATGTAAGTTTTAGCCCTTTCAAATATCATTGACTGTAGAGTAGCAATGCCTTATTGGAAACCTAGAGATTCTTCAGATGTGCAAAATGGTGGGGGCAGGGGGGTCAAACTTGAGACATATTTTTGGGGAGATTTTGGTGCCATTCAGCACTACAGAAAAGAGTCCAGCTTCTGGTAAGTATCTGAATTTTATGCCATCTTGTATTCTGATTTTAGGTGGACTTAGAAGGTAGTCAGTCAGACATGGCCAGTACCTGGGGTGGTGTAACTTTTACAGCAACTCTTTGTCGTGAGGGGGTGACTACATACTCTTGAATGTGAGGTTACCTGCCTACAGCATTCTGCACAGGGGTTTGCTTTGCATGGGTTAATTCCTCTTCATCCAGCTTTTGCAATCACAGCACCCAACCACCTTCTTTCTTTGCCTTGCAGGACTGCCCAATTGCCTGGGTGAATGTCATGCTTTTTGACTATAAGGACCAGCTGAAAACAGGAGAGTGCTGCTTGCACATGTGGTCCTCCTTTCCGGGTATGTCAGGAGCTAGAGCTACTGTATTGTTCTGTCTTTAATCCTCGCCACAAAGATGGGATGTGTCTTGTGTTCTGTACTGCTGTCCAGTAGGTGGTAGCAGGGGCCAGAGTAGCTCAGCTCAGAATAATAGTGTTACAGTAACACTGTGCTAACAGTTCTACTACAATTACTGCTCTATATTGCAATGGCACATAGAGCCCTGCCAAGATGAAGGCCTTATTTGGCTTGGCATTGCACACATGGCATAAGAGGTAGCTGCTCTCCTAAAGATATTGCATATTCTTGGGTTGTGATGCCAGGAAAATGAAGTGATCTGCTTAGGCCAGTGACAGAGCTGGAAGCAGTTCTGTGCCCTGCTTTCTGTGCCAAATCTTCAGAATATTAGGGTTTATGGGTTTATGTACTTTGCTTTTCAGATGAGAAAGGGGAACTTCTGAACCCCATGGGTACAGTACAGTGCAACCCCAACACAGAAAGTGCAGCAGCCTTGGTCATCTGTTTCCCCAGCATTGCATCGCATCCTGTATATTACCCGTCATTTGAACAGGTATGGGACACAGATGCTTTTCAGGGAGATACAGAAATCTCCCTAGCTTTGCTGGGTGCAGGAGCATACAGCACCACTGTGTCTTGGGCAGCCATTGGCAAGGGATCAGGTGCAAACAAATTTGACGAATGGGTATTTTTAACTGAAAACTTGTCTCTTTCTCTTAATCTAATACACCTTTGGGCAAATAATTTTTCAAGTGTGAACTACCAAGGTAAAGCTACTCTCATCTGTGAGCTTTTGTTTACACATAGGTTTAACCAAGCTGCCTTTAAACTGCAGGCAGCATTATTGGGCTCAATAGGAAGAGGAATAGGGGGAAATGAGTGTAACGAGACAGCTTCCTCCCTTTTGGCATAGAGTGCTAGCATGCTGCGTGGTACGGGATTTTTCCATCTGTCACTGAGACTGGCCAAACATTAAAAGAAGAAGAAATGTGCCTGTTTCAGGAAGGGAAGGAGCTCTGCTCTGCCAGGGACATACACGCCCGCTCTCCTGTGATGCATGTTCTGGCTCGGAAGCTTTAACAGATTGTGCCAGTGTTCAAGGTGGCTTGGGCAGTACTGTCCGTTTGGCAAACGTATATCAGTTCCAAGAACCTGGAATGGCTTGTGTTAGCCTGGACTTCAGTGACCAGAGCCTCCTTTCACTGGCCGTATGAGTGTGCAGACGTGCCCTTCTCAAGGGGAGGACTCGTCCCTTGATTCTCAGTACCACTGGGGAAGAGGCCCATGGGCAGCTAGGTTACACCTCAGAGCAGAGGGGTCCCTGTGAGCACATTATCTACACCTGGGCTATCAGAGAGGTATGACTCCCTTCTCCAGAGGTGGCAAGGGACTGGTCTCTTAATGCAGCATAAACACCTGAGGCGATGATGAGCTAGGATACAGAGGAAATGAGGAGCCTTTCTCAGACTCTGTATTTGTGTACCAGCTGCTGGAGTTGGGGAGAAATGGAGAACAACCCCGCACTGCACTGGAAGACCCTGAGGAGGTGAGTCTCTGGCATCAACAGTTCTGCAGCTGGCTATGTGCAAGCCTGGTTTCTTAGATCAAGTCATATGTTGCCATCTTACCCCCAACCAGCTTTTTTCATCAAACTGGGCCATGCAACCTTGTGGCCCCAGTCCTACAGTGTCTCCTTGGGCTGAGCAAGCCCTCTGGCTTGAGACTAAGCCCTGTGTATGCTCTTTCCTGCGATTTCCATGAGCAGAAACTGCAACTGAAGGAGATACTGGAGCGGAGGAGCCACACTGAGCTCTATGAGCATGAGAAAGACCTAGTCTGGAAGATGAGGTATGATATCCGTGACCAGTACCCACAAGCTTTGGCAAAGCTCCTTATCATCACCAAATGGAACAAGCATGAAGATGTTGCCCAGGTGAGGATGCTGGGGCAGGAGAAAGCAAGAAGTCTCAGTGCTGCCAGGAGGGGTTGGCAGCCAGTCCCCCCCCATTTGACAGGTTGTGCATGTATATGTCCCTGTGCTGTGTCTGAGAGGCCAGCCTAGCAGGGGATGCTTGGCCCTGTCCCTGCATAGGCAGTGAGGGCAGTAAGGTTTGGTGCTGGCATCGCTGAAGCTGAGGAGGATTTTCTGTTCTCTCCCAGTCCCTGTGAATGCTGCTGTGTACTGAGTAGTACCCCGATGCCTTAGTGGAGTTGAGGTTTGGCTGTTACGAGCTCTGTCTGGCTCTGTGTGCTGTCCCACACTCAACCCTCTGACCAGCAAGGGAGTGTTTAGAAAGGAGGAAATTGAAGGCAAGAAGAAATCAGCTAAATTCACAGCAAAAAACGGATCTGGACTGGATATTCTTAACTAATAGTGAGATACCAGCACAGACTACCTGAGGGATAGGGTCAGTGGATTTCTTCCACTGAGATTGTTAGATGTCAGATAGGGATGGTCTCTGTGCTGTTCATCCCTCCTTACCTCAAGAGCTTTAATAGGACCTTCTAAAGGTCCCTGTCCAGCCTACATTGTTATGCTGAAGAATGAGGCTTTCCCCAAAGAGCTTGTTCCACTCACTGTTCGCACCACAGCGGATGTAACCCTGCCATGGAATGGGGGGATGACCTCTCCTGTCAACCGCTCTAGAAAGTTTAGACTGATGGGTTTTGACCTGGCATCTGCAAACTGGCCCTGTAAGATCTATAAATAGCAACTAAGAAGAGTGAGAAGTTTTTCTTTTCTAAGGGGTCTGCTCTTCCCTCACTAGAATTTTAGGGGCATATAGATTTTTGACCATTGTCTTAAAAACCTGGTTCCTTCCCCCCCACCTCTCCCTTTACAGATGATTTCCCTGCTTCAGAGCTGGCCAGAGCTGCCTGTCCTGAATGCCTTGGAGCTGCTGGATTTTAGCTTCCCTGACCGTTATGTTGGCTCTTTTGCTATCAACTCATTAAAGAAGCTGACGTAAGTGTTCACAAAGGGCATGGGGAGCTCCTTTCTGTTTACATTTAGGGCTCCTGAAGGGGACTGTGGACAAGACTGGCAGTCTTTTCTGTGTTTTTTTCCAAGTACCTTGTTGTAATAAAGATGATTTTTTTCCTTTCTGTCCCCAGAGATGGTGAATTGTTCCAATACCTGCTACAACTTGTCCAGGTGCTCAAGTATGAATCCTACTTAGACTGTGAATTAACCAAGTTCCTACTGGACAGGGCATTATCCAACCGCAAGATAGGCCACTTCCTATTCTGGCATCTAAGGTAAGGAGCAAATGTCTTAGGCTCTTTCTCTGTAATGAAGTGAAACCACCATTTGCTGGATTCTTGATTGCGCTGTGAAGTGAGACAACAAGCATGTGAGTGCATGCGGGGGGGGGTGTGGATGCTGGTGTAACTATTTAAAGCCTGTTGGCTCTCTTTTACCAAGTATCTTTCACTGAAGCATTGGTGGGATTTCCTTGCTGTGATTATCAAAATCCAGGAAATGTCAAATCTGGCCTCAACTGAAAATGACTATAAAAATGGCATCACTATGTCCCCATTGGTCATTCAGCAGACGTGAACTGCTGCTTTTTCCTTGGGAAACTGATTGATTATTATTTCAGAAAGGCAAAAAAAAAAAACTTTTTTTTTTTTTTTGGCAGGAGTAGAGGTCTGTTGTTTTCAGTGTGTGTGTGTATGTGTGTGTATATGTGTGTGTGTGTGTATAAATATATATAAATATACATATATAGAGATAAATATAAATATATATATATTATGTGTGTGTGTATATGTGTGTGTATGTATATATATATATGCACGCCTGCTGAAATTGAAATTTACTTTGGATGTTCATGGCCACCTGCCAGTTCTGAATCATAGTCTCTGAACTGTCCTTGCTCCTTGAGTAATTTTTCAAAGGCATAGTTAGTAATTTAGTCATCCAAAAAGCTTTGTCATCAGTTCAAGCAATGGATTTTTCTACAGCACCTTCTGGGGTGGGTGTTTTCTTTCTCCAATACATAGAAGGAATCTAAACAGCAAAGTTAATTTTCCCACAGCGCATGCTGGCATGAATGGGAAAATTAGTCACTCACTGCAGTGAGTCAGGTTTGCTTTAACCTCCCGCCTTTCTCTAGGTCAGAAATGCATGTCCCTGCAGTCTCCTTGAGGTTTGGCCTGATCCTGGAGGCATATTGCAGAGGCAGCACCCACCACATGAAAGTGTTAATGAAACAGGTAAGAATTGCTTTTAGCCATAAGGTTGACTTCGCTCATGCTTGGAGCTGGATCTCAGTTATTAGCTTTTGCAACTTAATGTTAGTCAGTAATACCAAAAAAACCCTTGTAACTGCTACGTATATATTTTTTGGCATATCCTATTAAGAGACTGGAGTTTCCCTATCACATGTGACTTTGTTCATCTCTTACTCACTTGCACACAACCCAAACAACAAGATGTGTCTAGAATGGTTTGAAATGTTTGAAAACCAGTACTGTTACTAGATGAGTTGTAATAAGATATCATTTAGTAGGCACTGTTCACAACTGGCTGTCTGCTTCAGGGCAGTGCACTCTTTTCTTCAGTTGTCTTTTGGGGGGCAGGGAGTAATCCTGTTAATTACCCACTCTCTAAAAGTTTTCTGTTATTTATCAAGGATCGCTGTACCTACCTCAGAGGTGAGGGACACCTCCATCCATGAGGCCATATCTAAGATGTGCCCCCAAACCAGTGCTGCTTCTATTTTCAAGACTGAGTAGAGCTTTTGCATAACCAGAACTCCTCAACTGCACTGCAGGACAGGGGCAGTAGGGCTCCAAGGCAATGGGTTTCCTCACTTTTCTAGCCAGTACACTTCATTTTTCTCCTGTGGTGCTTGATAACCTGCATTACCTTGCAACATATTTTTTCTGCAGCAGAATCTGCATAGTTCATTATAGATTTCCTTTAAGCAGATACTAGATTTGTTTGGTTGCAAAGTACAAAATCTTTGCAAGAAGAAAAGGCAAGCAATACAACCAATGTTTACATTTCACAGTAGACTTTTAATAGTTTTTAACTTTCTGTTAAAACTTTAACTTTCTGCATTTCCTGTTTTGTTTGTTTAACACTCTTTCATTCCTCCCCTTTTTGCAGGGAGAAGCACTCAACAAGATGAAAGCTCTGAATGACTTCGTCAAAGCAAGTTCTCAGAAGGCCACGAAGCCTCAAACCAGGGAGATGATGCATGTGTGCATGAAGCAGGAAACTTACGTTGAAGCACTTTCCGACCTCCAGTCCCCCCTGAACCCCAACATTATCCTTACTGAAGTTTGGTAAGGAAGATAGCTGCATTTCCTCCTCAGTTGTGCCACAGGCTCTGTTCAGCAGAAGAGCCATGCTTCTGGTAACCCTGAGGCCCTCTTCCCTCATGGTGGTTACCTGTCCATCAGCATTTGTTGATGCTGTTCAATTTGCAGATTCCCTGGCCATTTTTTTTAATAGATGGAGACTCTGATGGTACTATTTTTGTTTTCTGTAGTGTGGAGCAGTGCACTTTTATGGACTCCAAGATGAAACCTTTATGGATTGTGTTTAATAATGAAGAGACAGATGGAGGTGGAGTGGGTATCATTTTTAAAAATGGAGATGGTAAGTCTTTGATAAAAATGTTATCAATCAGAGGTATCATCGTTTCAATATTTATTGTGGTGAATGGGCCTAAATATGGACCGTTAAGATGTGTACATGCAGAATGTCAGGGTGTCTGAATTTTTTTGTTGTTTGTTTGGGGGGGGTTTTGACAGTAATTGGGAGGTACAGTAAACTCTCTATACTTTACCTACTGCCCTCTTCAGTAAGAGGACACAGTAACCCCAATTACTTCTAGCTGGAGACCCTTGCCCAGTAAAAGGAACTGTGAAGGGAGGTCTGGAAGAGCTATTAAGTACAGCAAGTCCAAGCTTTTTCTAATGGACATGCATGTAGGATTGGCGTGGCTGCTGCTTGATCATGTGTCCAGCAGATGTTTTCTGATGTGCTACATTGACTGCTATGGGAACAGAGCCTTGGCAAAGTGAAGTAACAGATACTTTAACCGAGACGTGATTATACTAATGGATGTATCTGGTATGGTGGCTTTACACTGTTACTGCCCTAGGAAAAAAACATTGCTCTGTGCTGATGTTCTTTATTAGTTAGACATAGCGAGAGACAAACATGGCCAAGGCCTCTTCCAGCAACCAGCTTCCTGGGCAGAACAAGCTGTCCTTGTAGGAGAACGAGAAGAGGGGAGAATGGGAGGCACTTACAACCCATTCTTCCTTTGCAATGGTGTGCAGATCTTCGTCAGGACATGCTCACGCTGCAGATGATACAGCTGATGGACATCCTGTGGAAGCAGGAGGGCCTGGACCTGAGGTGAGTTACAAGCATGCAGTTGTCATGCTGCAGTGATAGATTGTGTGGTGGGACCATTTTGCCTGCAAGCTTGTTTTGTTCCAGATAGGAAGAGACCCTCACTAACCAAATGTATCTAGTATTCTGTGAGCAGCTAGTCACATTTTATGGTATTGAGAGATAGAAATGCAATGAAAGGAGGAAGAAAGAGGTGGGATGTCATAGATGACTCCCAACTGAATGCACTGTGAAAGAGAGGAGATACAGTCAGTTTTATTCTCATCTCTGCAGCTGTTCCCAAGCAGCAAGGTTTGGGGAAGAATGAACAAAGTTATAATATTGTGTCAGTCCAGCAGCAGAAAGCAGAAACTGAGTAAGCAGGAGTTAGTGATGCTTGGTGTTACTGCATTTGAAGTTCAGGGCTAGTGCTAGAGATAGCGCTGCACAACTGTTAAGATATAGATAGCGCTGCACAACTATTAAGTTAGGATGTAAATAGTACTGGGCTTAGATCGGTCTCTTTTACCAATTTCCTATAAAGTGTCAGTTAGGCCCCGCACTAATAGTGACCAGCCTTCCAGGTGCTCTCATAGCTATCTGGGAAGAACGAATCAGTGCTTGACAGTTGGCTTAGTTTAAGCCTTCAGCTGGATTATACTGTACTCTGTCCTTTGTGCGCTGCCCTAAGTGCAAGCTTCCCTTAGCACCTTTGAAGCACAGGGAGCTGAAAGTACCTGGGCTCTCAGCAATACGGATCCTTCTGCTGGCTGAGCACACTGGAAAAACTGCAGTGTTTTCTTCGAGTCCAAATGTGAAACAGGCACAAAGGCCTCCTGCGCTTTTCCCTAGCAATTTGCCCTTGATATGGCAGACAAGGGAAATCTTAAAAGTCAAGACGACCCACTTCTGGGCAAGATTTCAGTGCAAGGGTTTCTTTCATCTCTGCAGGATGACCCCTTATGGCTGCCTCTCCACAGGCGACAAGACTGGACTGATAGAAGTAGTCATGCATTCGGATACCATTGCCAACATCCAGCTGACCAAGAGCAACATGGTGGCCACTGCGGCCTTCAACAAAGATGCGCTGCTGAACTGGCTAAAATCCAAGAACCCAGGGTAGGTGGGCTTACCTTTTACTCAGTGCTGTTTTACTGCTTCCTTCCAGTGGAGACATTTCTTCTGTTTTGCTTAATTTTTCCCTTGTTATGCATATTTCCAAGCTGTCCAGCAATATCTGAACAAATATAGCAGCGTTATTTGCTTGCTTTTCCTCCTCTTCTTGCCTGACAAACTGGAAAACATCTTGTGGATCTGTATGGGTCTTGAAGAGAAATTGAGGCATCTGGGGTACTGTTTGCAAACTCTTTTGATCTTTGACAGCTTAAGGTAGCACTGTCCTCAGGCTGAATCTAACCCTTGGCCTTCCCATCAGTCCTGTTGCTTTCTCCAGAAATAAGCAGTCAGTGTTGTGGCAGCTGGAAATGGGGCAGAAGGGATTATGTGGGGTGAAAGAATAAAGCAGCACAACAGCTCTGCAGCTTGGCCTTTTACTGGGTACAACAACAATACATCAGTCCTACCCAGCTCAAACTTGGAGGGTCCCAACAGAAATCATTCTAGCAGCCCACTTAGTCTTTGGGTCTGGGAAAACCTAGAAATAAGCTGACACCAACCATTTTACTTGAGAGTGTGGACAGAGCCTTATCCAGACCTCTCTGATTATGGACAGTTGTTATTGCAGCTAGTTCTTGTAGTCCCTCTGGAGACAATACAGAAAGTAAATTCAGCCATGTAATTAATTCTCTTACTGTAGGTCTGCATGGGGGAGGCTATACAGACAAGAACCTTCCCAGCAGTGAAGTATTGGAGCTCAAAGTAAAATTCCTTCTCAATCTCTTTTTCTTATTCTCTTCAGTGAAGCATTAGAACAAGCTATAGAGGAGTTCACTCTTTCTTGCGCTGGGTACTGCGTGGCAACGTATGTACTGGGAATAGGGGACCGGCACAGTGATAACATCATGATCCGGGAAACTGGCCAGGTATGGGGATCCACTGCTGCTCTTGAAGTATGGGAAGTGGGGCATGAATGCTACTTAGCAATGTACAGAGACATCCCAGTGCAGTCCTCCTGCTAAGGAAAGTACCTCTTACCTGCCAGCCAGGAGGCAGACTGGACAAATGTTCTCAATAGCTTTTGTCAGTGAGAGGGTATATAAAGTTCTATGATTTGAATACTACTCTTCTGCAAGTTCCACCGCCTACAGCTGCCAATGTAATCTCTTACCAGGCTGCTGTTAATACCCACTTTGAAATTTCAATGGAGCAATTCATACCTCTCAGACCTCAAATTATCTGCAGACTTAAGCAGATGCAAACTCAAGCGCTGCACTCACCAGTATGAAGACTTACTTGGCTTTAGCAGAATTACAAATTGCATTTAGGTGCTAGCTAAGATCCTCAGGTAATTACCCAAGCTGAAATTCTTATAGTCTTCCTCCTAGAAAAAGTATAGGGGTTTTTAAATGACTGCAAGTGATCAGCATGGTTTTAATTTCGCATTGATACATATACAGTATTAATTCCTTTACTTCTCTTTTCTGCAAGATCAGCTGCTAGAGTTTATATCTTCTCTTATGTTGTGTGAAAGACAAAGGGCAAAAGTAGGAAAAGGAAAATCCCTTTGCTAACAGGACATGTACCAAACCTAAGCTTTGTCAGTAGTATTCTGGTAAAGGAGGAAAAGTAAGGTACATTTCTTGTTGTGAATTCTCCAAAGCCTAAAACAACGCTGTGTTAGGCTGTGCAAGGTAAGTCTCCTTCAGGTCCAGTAGGTCTCTAGGTCAGCCAGTTCATACTTGTAAATTAGAAATTGACTGCTGATGTTTTGAGAATCATCTCTCTCGGATATGGGCAACTGCCTGTCTGCACTGTTTCTGTGTAGCATCCCGCTCCTCTACATCTTACTCCCCTAAAACATGTAGTCAGAGTCACAGAAACATGCTCAGCATGTGCTGAGCAGCAGCCCATATGTAGGATCGCCTGTTCTCATGATAGAAATGAAATGGTGGGCAGGGAGCCCGCAAAGCTACTTCTGCTGAGCAGGGGCCGCTCAGTTATTTGTCCGCTTGGGGGAGCTGATGCCCTGCAGTATACAGCATTGGTTTTGTTTATACTCTAGGGTTTAGAGCAGCTCTGCAAAATTGTCATCGTGTACAACAGTCAGGACATGATTCTCCTTCCCATCATTGCAGTAGTGACAAGACAGCTTTGCTCTGCTTGCTAACAAAAAAGAAAGCCTTACCTAAGCAAGTAATATTTTGTAACAACTTCAAAACAGGACATCTTATTTCCACACAGTCTGGGACTGCAAACTGCACTGGTGGAGTAGGACACCAGCCCATTTTAGTTCTTTCTGCTTCTACTAGTAGTGATACAATAAGGCTTCAGAAAAAACATAGAAATTTCTTCAGATATACCAAGTACTGAGGAGATGAGCACCATTTTTGTCCTAGCTAACACTCAAATTATGCTACAGAGGACTGTCAGTATCTTCGCAAGTAAACATTGCCTCTTTCCCCAAAGGAGTGACATAGGAAAGATTAATTTTCTCCCTCCCAAAATCCTATGGTTAGTGTCTTTCTGAATACAGTAACTCTGAAGAGAGATCAACTCTGATCAGCTACAAGTGGTACTATTCTGCTAACAGTTATTTCTTGCTTATTTCCAGCTCTTCCATATTGATTTTGGTCACTTTTTGGGGAACTTCAAGACCAAATTTGGTATTAATAGAGAACGAGTTCCTTTCATCTTAACCTATGACTTTGTGCATGTCATCCAGCAAGGGAAAACTAACAACAATGAGAAATTTGAAAGGTAAGTGTTAGCAGTTAAATTTGACTTAAGCTTTTCAAGCTCTTGAGTTTTCAGTAGTTACTTCCACCAAGTGACATGTAGCCTATAGCTGCCTGCAGAAGAGAATAACAATTCTGGAGTACAGAAGGCAGTACCAAAGAGAGAACAGAGAATGTAATTACGCAGGTAGGAAGCACTCGGGACATGGTATTCTTGCTTGTGGTACCAAGTTCCTTGGTAGTCTTGTTATCATTGCAGTTTCTTGCCTTTTGATGCTGAGTATTTGGGGTACAGAAGAGATCCTTACTACGCTCTAGATTCCCATTCCTATGCCATCAATAACTGGTAACCTACATCACTGAGAGACTCAGCTCAGCTCTCTGTAGCTCTCAGATACGAGTCTCCAGTCTTTACCATCTGAGACCATCTCTTGTCCAGTGATGGACAAGGGCTTCAGCCAGCAGGTGTAATATGGTAGTGTCCCCACTGCCACCCAAAGAACCTAACTGAGACAGAGGTAAATCTACACAGGTAGAGCACAGGTAGGCTCAAGCATGACCCCCTTCCCTTTGCCTAGATTAGACAGCTTTCTTGAACTGGCTATTTTTTCCAAAATCTCTTCATCAAGTGACTGTTTGTGAGGAGTCCAGCTGCTTACCTTGGAACTGAGGAATCTCCCTGTGCAGCAGAAGGCCTAAAAGGAGATACTGCAGCACTTGAATCCGTGAATGTTGTAGCCTGTGGTCCTTTGTGCACGTGCTCAGAAATAGTCAGGCTTGGGTTTGCAGCTGTGCAGATGCATCGCTGAACTAGATAATCCAATACAGTCAAGATGTTTCTAGCTCTTGCTAAACTGTATCACTGAGTGACTTAGAAACATTAGCTAGTCCATATGAATATATACATGAGGGAGAGCAAGTAAATGATTATTTACCTGTTAGAGAAGGTGTCATCAACACAGATAGCATGGTTCCGACTAATACCTAGTCTCGCTGTATAAAATAGTACAGCTTGCAGTCTCTGTTCCTTTGCCTCACCTTCCTTTCTGAACAGATTCAGGGGTTACTGTGAAAAAGCCTATATGATTCTGCGGCGCCATGGTCTTCTCTTCCTGCACTTGTTTGCACTGATGAAAGCTGCTGGCCTGCCAGAACTCAGCTGCTCTAAAGACATTCAGTATCTAAAGGTAAGAGAAGTAGAGCATGGATAGGGTTAAAACTTAATACCTCATCTTATAACTCAATGAGGAATAATAGTTCAGTGCAGAAGGCCATATTCTTTAAAGCAACTGAACTGCAAAAACCAGGAGCAGATGGCCAACACTCACGTGCAGGATGTCAGAAATGCCAGAGCCACCTGACTGGTGCTCAGGGAATAACTTCAGCAGATTCTTGAGCCCAAAGGCTGTAGGTACCTCGTAGAACCAGCTTGCAGAGAAGGAGACAGAGCTCCTCTTTGGTTGAGTATCATTGCCTTTTCCCAGCTGCCTCTTAAATTGTAAGAGCCTAGCCCTGTCCTCTTTTCTATGCTCCCAGCTTTAGAGTAGGATGCGTTTATCCGAATAAAAATAATTGTGCGACTACAGTTAACTATTTAAAACAATTCATGACTACTTGTTTTCTACTCAGTGTCCCTTTTGATAGACTAATTTCTTAGCAAGCAAGTATTTTAGTGGTTGAGCAGTTAACTGTTTAGTTGCACTTTCAGTGAGGCTGCACTGATTTCTGCCTCTTTCCTCCAGGATTCCCTAGCTCTAGCAAAAACAGATGAGGAGGCACTGAAGCACTTCAGACTAAAGTTTAATGAAGCCCTTCGAGAGAGCTGGAAAACCAAAGTGAACTGGCTGGCACACAACGTATCCAAAGATAACAGGCAGTAGTGTAACTGAGTCAGCCTGTGCACCTGCTCCAAGAGAATGTAGTACCACTTGCACTGAGTCCAGCAATTGTAGACAGGTTTCTAAAGACTGATGAATGTTGCCATGTTAAAGAAAGATCCCTCACCTGCATACCTAAAGATCAGACATTTCTGCATGACTGAAAATTGCTGGACTGTCATCAGCTGCATAATCGTGTCCGCTCTAGATCTCTGGGGCCGAAGGGGGAGACATAAGGCAATTAAATTACTGCATACAAAGAAAGGTAGGTAGATGTACTGAATCCTTAAGAACTTGTTAAACTTCAAATACATCCTTTAATGGAAGAGTTTAGACAGTTGTAATAGCCTTTAAAATGGGTGAGTGTACTAATGTGTCTATTTCTATTTTCTTGAAAATTTAACCGAACACTGAGAATGTGCTATCTGTAGCTCTTGCACAGTAGCCCTTGCTCTAGGTACACACCCTTACAGCTCAGAGGCATTAACTCGCCATGAGATCGCTCCTACTCTGTTTCAGTGTGTAGCAAGATCACCACTGAAGCAGACTTGGACAAATATTCTCTGCAGTGTGACAGAGTAAAAATACCCATATTGTCACTCTGCTACAGAGGCCAAAGTGTTCTTAAACTGAACTGGAACCCATCCATCGCTGTCAAAACTGATGCCAGCAGAACAGGTTCTGGTTGGCCCATGAATTAGGTATTTTTGTTTCCTTTCCTAAGCCAGGCTTTATTTTAGCCTCAGGCAACTCCCGGGTTTCTGCATTTATTTTATTTTTTAGCCTGTGAATAATAGGCTTGCATTTTCAGAACTCATATGTAGCATTGGTTGCTACATGTACCTCCTGCTGGGGTGCATTAGAGCTCTACCAGCCGGTTTCCCTGTAATAGGTGCGTGCAGGGCCCTGGCCTACACCCGCCTAATCACTGGGACACAACGCTGCAGTTCCAGTGTCAGCTGGGACAGGCAGTGCTGTTCTGTGGCCAGCTTGCTTCTTGTGTTAGGGCAGAGGAGTGCCAAATGAATGGGTTTAACACTGAAAAATTACTGCGAGTATCACGCAGTTAGAATTATTAAGTAAGTTGCATCTCCACTCTCATCCTTTTACAAGGATATTCCCTGTTCCCTTCCCCACTCCTCCTCCTCCTCCTCCGAGCTGGGGTGCAGAGACTGCATGTCGGTGTGGGGGTTCAGCCAAAGAGCAAGCTGCAGTTACCGCTGCTTGCACCTACAGCTGGACGTTTCCTTCCCAAGCAGGATCTCTCCCCTTGCCCTCCCCACACGGTGCTGTAGTTAATCATATATTTCTACTCCTGTGTCATATTCTTGTCTCCAGCTAGTGTCCTCACCTGGTGTGCAGTTCTGAGCACTGGTGTTGCACAGGGACAGATGGACAGGAGCCACTGCTACCGCTCAGTGCCTCACGTGAGCATAGCGAGGGCGTCAAGCAGGCTGCAGCCTATGGGTCGTGCTGGAAGATAAGTGGAGCAGTCTGGTTAGTACCTGCTTCCTTGAGCAGTTCCCTGTGCTGCTTCCTTCCATCTTCCCATGTTCTCTACAACATTATGTTCCTATGGAGGTGCTATCATTCCTGCCTTTTCAGGAATGGCATAGTCTAATTTTCAGCTTCAGACCTTTTTGCAAGGCCTCCCTAAAGCTAATTCATACATTTGACTTGTACGTCCTTAACTAGGTCGAGCAACCTTTTTTTTTAAACTCACAGAAGATGTGGGTAAAAAGAAATACAGGCATTCCATATACTGATTCTCAGCTGACAAGAGATGAATGCAGTATCAAATGATGGACTACTCTGTCATCATTAACTTTAGCGTTCATACCTGATTTGAATTATTTTTGTCTAAAATTCCCACAAAAAATGCAGGTTTAGGACAGAGACTGAATTGATAACTAAGTTTATTCCTAATAACTCTTCCCTGTCATGGGAAAAGTTTGATAGTGTTTCTGCATTCAGCACTTAAGTGCAACTCATTCCTGACTTTCAGGTCTTTTAAATACTTTAAATCAAGTACTCCTGTATTTGGGGCAGTGGTGTGATGACTGCCCTATATTGCTGTACAAGTCCATCAGGTTTTTTGAGAGGACAAGTTAGTTAAAATATAATTTTTTTCATCAACTGCTTGGCTATTTTAACACTGTCTTTAAAAAAAAAAAAAAAAAAGTAACTTCTGTCCCAGAGTAGAAAGGAATAGTAAATACTAATTTTGGTCAGTAAATGGAAATATGATAATTTTTTACACCTTTAATAAACCTTTCCCTCATTGTCTTTACATACAAACGTGCTAGTAGTTTATGGTTTAGTGTTATGTTGTAGCTAGTTTCAGTTCTGATTTAAAGTTCTTGCTGTTTCTTTTCATAAAAGATGTTATATTATGAAGTCTATTCTAGTACGCTAATAAAACCCATACTGTTTTGTATATATTAATATAAACCAGGTTGCTTCTTATGGAGCATTGATCCTGGAAGAAGCAGTTATGTAAAAGCAAACTCACTGTAACTTTACATAATCCTCAGAGATCTTTTTTTATACCTTTAAAATGACACTGTATGTGACTGAGATGTGGCCAGTACATTTCAAGATAGAACGGCTTGTGCCCTTTTAACCGACCCAACAATTATTTATTATACAACCTTCTTCAGCATATCATTCAATAATAAGTAATAGAGAAAGCATGTTTGCAGCTACAAAAAGCAGTTGTTTTTGTGTACTTTCTGTTTTACAGACCTTAGTTAGTTAGCTAGAACTGAAAGCCTAGCTGCGGATTTGACTAAATTTGACTAAAGCACTGAGAAAACAACAGTGGATAAATGAGTACAATCAATCAGACCTGCAAGAAACGAAACAACATCTTGATTGGAGCCAGCACTTTAGAACTGCTGCCGCTTCTAGAGACAAGACTGGACTAAAACAAACTTCCTTCTTTGAGCATTGTCCTCTGTGAAAGATGAGCTTTCTGCAATATAAATTACTTTCACTGATGTGGTTTCTCTGAGGCTAGAACATTACTCACAGTTTTCTCAAACTGAACAGCAGTTAGTGGCCTTGGTTTTCAAATTTAATCTTAAAAAGCAGTGAATCCTTATTTGTCATTAGCAGACTACTGCTATGAAACTGAGCTGGTCAACAAATTATGAAAATAAACCATGGACATGTTTTTTAGCTAATGTTTTTAATATTATAGGGATAACTTTACAGTGCCAATTAAATAGCTTCATGCTTCACAGGCTAGAAGGGCTTCCAGGTGGCACAATTTAAAATAGGAGCAGTAGGATGCTTCTATCTTTTACATCCATATAAAAAAAACCCCAGCATTATAAGGACTTGGACAAATGGAATGGTTTCCATGGGGTAGCAAGTTACCAGGTGTCAGCAACTTACAGCCAGCTGTTCTTTCACAGCGAGATGTGGCTGTGCACCATATCTGATGCTACTTCCTGTCTAACATGCAGGGCTAACACATGCGAACTACTTCTGCTCAGCACCGCGTTTGTGCATCAAAACTTTGGCACTTGCCCCTCTATGGTGGTCTGTACAAGGTCCCACCATCATCCTCTAACAAGCTGATGCAGCCTTTTCTAATTCTTTGGTTTTTTTAAGGGCCAGATTTGTGGAAACCAAGTGTTCTGCACTCCAGGTTAATGGTATGCATAGAAAAGTTGCCGCCATCACAGAATAGAGCAAGGTGGGCAGGGATCCTGCTGAGATTCTAAACAGGAAATAGAGAAATGGAAAAAGAGGCCCAACACTCAGTCTTTTACAGTTGCTTTGATTTTAGAAGAAAATAATGCAGTGATTTAGATCTCTTTGCATGCTAATCGGACAATGAGAAAACAGGACTGCTATCCATTTAAATAACCACTCCCTCAGTAGGGAGAAGCAGACGTTTATGGCCTTTTCGTGCTCCTTCTTTTGGGTTTGGTACGCACTGACTTTGCTTACTTGTAGAGTTGCTGATGGCTGCATAACTTTGCTCTATTTTAGAGAATGATAAATATTGCTATTTCCTTCCTTATTCAGCTGATTCATGGAGCAGGAAAGGAAAGTATGCAGAAATATCAGGCCACATGCAAGTTGAGATGCACTCAAACCACAACAATCTAATCAGTGGTTTGTACATTCTCATGGGAAGGAAGAAATATACTGCAATTCTATAAACATAAATGCAATTCTCTTACTTTACCACAAACTGAAAATCCAGGGTCCTGTCTGTTGTACGGCAGCAAGGCACTCTTACCTGAGCCTCTCCTTAGTCACGTGTCAGCACTTGGTTTGCAGGCTCACAGCAGTTCATACCTCCAGCCGCTGTTGTAATGTTTCCAGAAACTCGGGCCCTAGTATAGTTTTACAGAAGTACAAAGCAGCACTGGCTCATGTCATCTGTCCTTCAATTTTGTAAGTGCAATAAACAAAGTTATATCATCCTAAATTGCAAGAACTGAGCAATTCCAAAGGTGTTCCTCAATCCAGCACAGATTACAGAAGGGTCACTTACTTATTTCTGGAAAACTGACTTAACTACAAAAAGTAAAAACATCAATGAGTTTCCAGTGGACTTCCTCCCTTGTGTGCCACTGGAATAGCAACTGTATCTTGAATACAAGTCAGAAGGTTGTATCAGGTCAGCAAAGATCCTTTCTCCAAAATTACAAAGCAGTATCTCACCTGATAGTCTCCAGCAAGCTGAATTGTAACAAAGATTGAAACTTAAATCACTTCCAAAAAAAAAAAAAAATTAGATTTCACTGTAAATAACTACCCTCCCTTGGATGTTATAAATAGCTCAAAGCGATACTTTTTACTATTTCTATTTATTTAGAGACATTTTTGTTATTTTTTTTTACTCTCTATGAATTGTGTTTATTCTGTTCCCTTTGAAAAAGGAAGTATATTTTTACATCACACGGTGGTTCTATATGAAGAGAATGTTTACATGTTTAAGTACACGTTTTTTAAGTTTAAAAATAAAAATGATTGATAAATTATACACACATGCTGGCAGTCTTTTATGCTTGAAATTAGTAAACAAATCCCCCCCCTCCAAAAACAAAACACAACACTACCGCTGTCACCAGGAGAGACAGACTAGCACACAGTAGGTGCAACTTGATTCAACTCTGCTCCACTCAATGATAAATAAATGCAAACAGCCTTTAGAACCAGAAATTTATTGTAGCTTATAGACTTTCCAAACTGACCTGTTACCAATATACACATCTGAAAAGTTATACCCACAGTGGCTACAAACTGCATCAGGACGTTTACAACCTCTCAGTATTACCATTAAGTCATGATCAGTTTTTGTCTAAAATACAGCAGCTACAGTGACGGTATATGGAAGGATAAGTCTTCTACACATTAACACAGGACAACTGTCAGACATAAGTTAAAAGTTCCCCAGTTTACTTAAAACTAGCAGTTATATTACCACAGAAGTAGTCAAAACCATTTCCCCATTTTAGAAATCTAAAATTTTACATTAAAAAAAAAAAAAAGAGTAAGCTAGTTGTGTGGGTTTTCTCCCCTGCTTCCAGATCCCTCTATTACAGTAAAAGGCACTCCACAGAGTCAAGTTTTATCCCAGATAAAACCCACCACTCAATCCCATTACACACATCAGGAGTCAAGATGTGCACTAGGTAAGAATAGGTCTGCTGTGAAAATCAAATAAAAAATTTAGAAACACTTGGATCAATTTTTATCTCTTTGAATTATGACCCTCTTTCCCCACCATTTGGCTTGCTTGCTGCTCCTTTAGCAGGTTTACCCAGTGCAGTATTTCCCGTGATGTGTACTGTCAGCCATTAGCCTGCTATGAGATGTGTCCTGGGCACCTCGAACATCGGCAGACTACACACAAGATCAAAAACTGGAACTTTGCTTACCGTGCTTACCGTGAGGAGTGAATGAGTCCTAGTTTCCTGTTGCAAGTAAAACAAGTTACTTTTTAAGCCACCTCCAAATGTAAAAATCAAGTAAGTAGATATTCATAATTCAAGGTTCTGCACGAGACCAAATAAATTTAATGAACAAGACCTGCCTTACGAAAAATCTAGCACTCTCCACCAGGGGGGTCATAACTTACTTTTCGTACCTTTCTGCCATTTCTTTAAAAAAAAGTCCTTTGCAAGTCCAAGTTAGAACATTGATCAGAAACAACCAGAATTGGCTGTAACTTGGAATAATATTAACAAGAATCCCAACATTTTCTGGTTGGATAGTTTATGCTGTAGTTTCACCAGCAGGAAAACACAATTACTAAGTGTAAACAAAGGCTTAATACACCAACAGTCCAAGTTACTGTACAAGGAGCTACAGGGAATGAACAGGAGTGTGTTCAGTAGGAATGATATAAGCTATGTCCCTAGCCCTCCCACTCCCAAATTAGAAAAATCGAAACGCCAATAAAACAAAATACCTATCTATGTAGACTGGTAGCCAAGGTGCGCAGGTACACAGGTCGCAGGCTTTCCAGCTTCAGCTACCAGCGTAACAATCAACTGAATAATCCACCCTGCCAGCAACATGAACAGACCATCATTGTACTACAGGCAGCCTCACTGCAATTAATAGGAGCTGTGGCAACACCCCACAGCAACAGCAGACTCATTTGCCCAACGTCCAAGTAGTGTTTTTCTCCCAATAACTTAAAAGTCCTTATACCAAAATTTAACAGGAAAATAAAACACCCAAACCAAAACAAACTGTATTAGGCAGGGCAGTTGAACCTCTACAGAGATTCCTAAAAGCCTTTACAGTTTCTCACAAGCTTGTCTGTTCCCTCTGCAAAAATAAAGGAGGGGAAGGAAAAAAAAAATCGAAGCAGGGCATGAGTGAACATGGCAGGCAAGGCCAATGACACTATTATTGAAACATCTACACTAGATAACTGTGCCCGTGCTCCTGCTGCAGTAGTATGAGACTTGTATTATTTCATGCTTCATGATTTCTTACTTTAGCATGTTTTAAACCCCAATCCCTGTTTTCACTACCACAAATGACATAATTACATAATTCCAATATATTTACAAAATATTAAAAAGTCTGTTAATCTTCTACATATTAACCTCATTCTGCCACTTTACACATGCACTAATTTGGAAAAAATAAAAGATAAAAAAAACCAACAGGCTAAAATGAGCAACTTTACCCTTTGTCAACAAGCAATCTTTGCATCTTTCAGAAAGAGTAAAAGGAACAAAGCCAAAGTTGTTTCACTGAGCAAAAAAAGACAGTTCAGAAATTCATGTGCATTGGCTACAGATCTGTAGAGTCACTTAGCTGAGATGACATGAAGAAAAAAGTGCAAGGTGGTTCCTCACATAGCGTAAAAAAATCCAGTCACTGAGGCATGGCTGAGGGAAAAGAGGTGCTAACTACAATTCTAGAAACAGCATCAGGAACTAGCCAATACAACACAGACACTGGGATGTGTGTTGGTTGAATCTACTGGCCAGAATGACTTTTTTTTTTCCTTTTTTTTTTTTTGGTACACCATGAATCCTTGGGAACAATGGAGTGGATTACAGTGGAGTCTTCTAGAGCAGAAACATAAAGACAAAGGGAACAGCTAGAATCAATAACTGAGGGTAGAATCATCCCATTCCAGCTGTTGCTGTCTATTGACATTCTGTTGGTCCTCCTCCTGCTCTCCTTCCTCTTCCTCACTGCTTTCAGACTCCGCACTAGTGATATCATCTTCTTCTCCATCTTCACTTTCTTCTTCCTCTTCCTCCTCTTCCTCTTCACTGCTGTGTTGATCCTCATAAGTCTGTTAAGACAGAAATTAGCTGTTGATATCATACTGGCCTAAATTCCTCTTTTTTCTTTTGAATTTGGACACAAGGTACTATACTGAGAAAAAGCTATTAGATTCCTTACTGTTTCTAGATGCTCAGTGCTAATTAGGCAACCAGAAAAAGAAAAAGAAGTGGCTCTCTTTAAAATAGTTCTCTGGTTTTGTAACATTGCTACCAATCCTGTCGATCTAAACAAACAAAATCTTAAGTGTTATCCAGTACTTCAAAGAATATTGAAAAAGGATCTTCCAGTGAGAACACACAAAGAGCATTGAGGTTTCTTACTAGTTCCTGATTTTCTAAGAATTTGTACGTCAATAGTAGCAGAAGGAAACATCATAAAACAGTGTTTCAAAAATAAATTTTTCCAACTTTGGGAAAAAAGCTGACTGTGGTTAAGGTACCATGCAACATGCTAACCACTAGTATTAGACACTGACCCCTAAAACCTGACATTAGAATCAAGTACTTCTTGACCAATTACATATCACAAAGCTACAACCCATGCAAGACCCCAAACATAACTACTCTTGGGATTTGTCACTATGCGGCATTCATTAAAAACTCACAGTGTCAATGTCTGTGCTCTGCATTCTGTGGTTGTTTTCGCTCTGCTCCCCTCTCTGACAGTCATACCCACTTACAACTGGAAGAGGGCATTTGCTGGGAAGTGCTGAGACACCAGCCTTACCTCCATAGGGTTCACAGTGATGGTCAAGGCAGAGTCATCCCAGTCCATCTCATTTTCCTTCCCAGTATCCTGGTCACGTATTGTTCTCTGATGTGCAGCTCGGATTCGGAACACTCCCAGAATAATCATAAAAACCAGGAAACTGACACAAACTACAATCACAACAGTGGCTGTACTTGGAACAACTGCAAGAAGAAAATAAAAGCAATTTCTTAGACTATACTGATAAGTAACTCTTACACAAGGCTAATAACTAACCCTTCATTCCCATTACCTGCAAGAGGGAGACGGCATTATACAAATACTACAGGTGGGTAAACGGAGGCAGCAGAATGTATAAGGTCACTGAACAAGTCAGTGGGAGAACAAGAACTAAAATTTAGTTCCTATACAGAATCAATCTGAAAGACTGACACCATGTTGAAAGCAGATTCTACTACGTAAGCTCCTATCTAAAATGCCTATTTTTTTTCCTCTCATCCTACACTCATGCCAAATTTGTATCCTTAAAATAGAAAGGGCAGATACCACAATTCATGAAGGGAATAACACTGCGGTTCTTTCTTCATGCCATTCACAAAAAATACTGTCCCAGTTCCTCGCAGTCCTTTATCTAGGTCTTAGAGTTCTCTCTGAGAGCAGTATACCTCGCATTATACAATGTACACATTGGAGAGATCTTTCCTGTTGGCTGGAGAAGATATTTCATAGATCTCTAGTCATCTGCTCCTCCCTGTTTGGGCAACAGCAGAACGGGACTGAGCAGCTGCTTAGATTAGTCTAACACACAGCTTTAGCCTCTGGGAAAAAAAACTCTCTGCAACAAGAAGCCTCTGTGAAAATTTAACATAAGCAAAAAACAGCTGAACTTCAGGACTGAGAATACTTACCTGAAAATGGATGAGGATTAGCTAAGTTGTGACCAGAGAGATCAACAAACGTATGATGCACTGGATGAACAAACTGTGGTTGTGCAGCTATGTGATTAGCATGTTCAACTGGGTTAGCTGTGTGGATAACATTCACCTAAGAACAAAAGGAAAATGTTCAGCTCCAGAAATAAACCAGCTTACCTCCGAAGAGACAGAGAAGATCTATTTCCCAGAGTAAGCATCCAATTCTCTCTCAAAATAGCAATGGTTTGTCTCAGGGGCCCTAATTCCTTATTTCAACAATCATCCCAACCAGTAGCTCCTCATATGTTACAGCTTCTTGTCACATAACCCTCTAGTACTGCAGTTAACTGCACTCCTCAAACCTGTTTTAATTAGTCTGGCAAGTCTGTGTGCAAACACTGGTATTTCAGGATAAAAGGATAAAGCCAGTTCATTGTCAAATTTGGTATCAAGCCATTTTGATACTGCAATAACAATATACACAAAGATACATGCCACATTAATTGCACTTTCTTCATTTCTATCTTTTATTATTCTGCTGTATATCTTCAGCTAACAACAGTGAGAAAATTCAAATTAAAGACAGAGGGCTAAGGGGTTGAGAAAACACCCTGCATTTGCATCACAGGCTCTCAGGCACATCTGCAAGCTCATCATTCACACAGCATATCTCATGTTTCCTTGCCAAACAAGCAGAGCTAAATATACCCCTCCTGTGGTGGAACACCGCGATATAGGGTACCTGACCAGCTGCACAACAGGAAGAGAGCAAGTTTAGCACAGAACAAGGAAAGCAACTGCAGTTCAATAGTTTGGCAAGATCCTGACTCAGGCGCACAGAATTTCCCCAGGAAACAAACCACATTACTTAATAAAAAAACCCTCTGTTCTGCAGCACAAGAGGCTCCCTAAACTTTCCCAGCCCACCATACCCAACTGGTGGTGGTAAATACAATTAACTCTACTGACATCCTCTTGATCAGCTTTAAAATGTAGAAATTCAAGCTCATAGTTAAAAGATACAGAGATGCATGACAATTTCTTTCAAAATAAATAACTTTATGTTCCAGCAACTGAAACTGTAGTACCGTTTACGTTATCGCCTGCTGTACTTCCATATCTTTGATACAATTGTACTGAGTAATAATTATCCTGTATTCTACTGCAGATGAAATGTAATTTTAGCCTGTCTGCTCTCTCGCATCTCACAGTAAACTTCTAGTTTATATCATACCTTTCTTCCTAGCATTTAGTGTCAGTGTTTTAAGCATCACACAAGCAAAATAGTAAAGGGCTCAGCAAGTTCATTTACAGAATCCTAAAAGTCATACATGAAGGTTGCTCAAGTCTCTGGTCAATGTAGCAACACTCCTAGTAGTCCATTCTCTAGTTTTTTGTTAAATTTATACGCTGCCTTTCTAATTCAACCTTTCCCCACACACATACACCTCGATTAACCATATCATTTCTGCTACAATGCAAGTCTCATGTCTGTTTAGATGGCTTTATTTATAACTGAAATGTAGGATTAAGAACACATTAAAATATAAAATACAATTTAAGATGCACAAGTTCACTAATATTTACAGGATAAAAATCTAAATTAATTATTAATCAATGTGTTGAGGCAACAACTTTCATCTATACTGCCACCCAGACTCTAATAACTCTCAGAGTGATCAGATGAGCTCACATACCTCCACTTTAAATTCATTGCTGACATAGCGCCCATTAAGTTCAGAACAGACTAATTTGAACTTTCTGTCAAAGAGAGAAACAGTGTGCCAGTTTCTGTAGCGTATCAAATGCAAAACCTCCTCATAACTGGCCATAGTATCAACCCCTGCAGAGGGAAAGAAACAAGTAAAACAGTTACTTCGCGAAAGACTAGTGAGGCATCGCATACTTCACAAACATTACTGCCTTTCTTTTCCCAGGTTTTCTTGGCTGATATTTTTTTCCCTGCTGACTGAAAGTCTAAACATTGTTAAGCTACACTTGCACATATATGTGGCTTCACTGAAATTCTGTGTTTTAATTTTGCGTTAAAATCCTAGACCTAGTTAAAATCAGTCTTTAAAGGGATCTTGGGATACTTTCTTTTGAATAGATAGCAAATATATATTCTAAATGCATAACAAAAAAGAATGATGTATGCTCCAGGGCATTATCCGTGCAAGGAACAAGCCTCTTCTGGGGGCATAATGTACTTTGCTTCTGTAGTCCACCTGTAACCTGCAATTTGTGACATGAGAGGAGAACACAGAGCAGGTTCTAGAACAGCATATTTTCTAGAATCATGGTTTTCCACAAAACAGTGGAAACACCTCTGAGCCTGAAATTCTAGTCAAAAAAGAAATATCTGTGGTAAGGTGTTACAAAACATCTATCAAGCAGGCAGTTCCCATTATTACTGGTTACAGACCCTTCCTATGACAAGACCAGAAGTAGTTACCCTTACCTGTGATGATCATGCCAAGGCTGGAACTACTCATCTCAATGCCCTTCTGCTGTAATCGTGTCATATCAACCTCCAGGCTTTCTTGTTCCTGATTTAGTTCCTCTCCTAGCACTGTCACCTCACATGTATCCAAGTTATGCATAATCTCTTCAGATACCAAAGACTCTTGTACTAAAAAACAGAGAAAAAGCCAGAGATAAGCAGAAACAAAGGTGAAGTAGACAAGAGCCCAGGAACTATAAAACTTCACATGCAAACACAACTCTTCCTCTCAGAACACATACTGAGATCTGGGCCTGAAGTAAAGAGACCAAGTACTCAAGAAATAATGATGATAAAAAAACATAAACAAGGGACATTTACCCTAAGATAACAGCCAAAGCTTACTACCATTTCTAGGAAAATTTTTGTAGGCCCGAAAGTGCAGCAACCCCTTCTCACAAGAGATACACCTTCTATCGTCCTACTAGATTCCGCATTACCAGAGAAATCCATGCCTCTTAGCAGAAGGAAGATCCTCCAAAGTGATCTTTGAATGGGGTAAAAGATAGGCAACAGTCCTACCCAGAAAAGGATGTTACCTGTAGGATCCTCATCTCCATCTCCTTCTGGCTCCACCTCCCGTGTAATGGTACTTATTATGCGAAGCTCTGGGAAGAGGGAAACACCCTCAGAACTCTCAAACTCCGAAGCAGAGCGGGCAAAGTGGTTGATGCCACTGAGGCTGATTTTCGGTTCCTCTGGTTGCAAGACCATTACATACCCTTCCACAGAAGGAATGGAGATGCATGCCTCCTCATTGAAACATCTGTAAGATACAGAGGCAGTTTTGCACAGTCAAAGAGGCTATTTGAAGGGGAGGCATAATTACACAGAGTAAGTGGTTATTACATAATTAAAACATGAAACATTTCAGTGACTTAATTAGTTTATAAATTAAAAAAAAAAAACAAACTCTGTCCAGGACCCAAGAGTCTTAGATAAATTCATCAACAGGTTGAAAATACAGGCAAGAATTCCCCACCAAGGGAACAACATCAGAAGTATTTGTTACTCACAGTTAACATTTTGCCCCATTTTCTATGCTATGACTAACAGTCACACATAATACCTGCAATAAAGGCCATGATACTGGAGATGGCCTCAAAGTACACCCCTGCAATGATAGCTCCCTATCTTACACATTTCTCATTACATTTCAGGAAGAAAACAGACTGCTGGTGTAGAAAACATTAGCCATATTAAAATGTGTGATGGTTACATTCAGCAAGATCCTTTTGTGCATCACAACTGAGATGCACATGCATTTTTCCAGGCTCCACTATCACCACACAGAGATATATATTTCAGCATTAGGACATACTTGACAACACTGGTGATTTTAAGTCTCCGGATCCCAGGTGTTGGGAATTGGCGAGAATTCAAATAGGAAATGTGTTGCATGGCCTTATCAACTCTGTCGATATCATCGCCCTCTAAGGTCAGTGTTGATTGACTAGGGTTCATATGGATCTGAAACAATAGGGGGGAAAAAAAGAATATCCAAACAGTAACAGGACTGGCTAATTAAAACTAGAAGTTCAGCACTGCTTAGCCTGGTAAGTGCTAAGATAATCGCATCTGTATTACAAGTAATGAGGCCACTATTTACTGGCCTGATAGTTCACAGTTTAACTTCCCTGCTCACATCCCTATTCCAGTCAAATATATTTAGCATTTCATTCTTCAAGAAAAAAAATCTAGGTGCTTATCACAGTGCTGATATGCAGATTGTACTAATATGAAGGAAAGACAGCTATATATGTAAGAGAAAATCAGCTTTATTCACACAACTTTGCTATTAAAAAAGATATGCAAGTCAAGGTCTTTCTATTAAGCTGCTTGTTAAGAAACTCTACCCTTTATTAGACACCATTGCATAGCTGGTAAAACAGGCAGGCTTTGAAAAATCAAAATTTCTCTTCAAGACTTAAAGAGAACGCAGTAACTTTGACTCTCAAAGCCCACTGAGACCATGTCTATACAAGGAAGACTTGCTAGTTTTCATGGAATTTTTTATATAAAATATCACAATAGATTAGCTTATTTTATCTGGAAAACCCCTACTAGCTATACCAGCCAAACTTGTATCTATTATCAGGAAAGCAGTATATGTATTTTCTTTTATTCATATGCAGTTTTACCTTCATGCCTTTGCCAACACCATCAGCAATCTGTAAATCCAGTCCCTCTTTGCAAGTATATAGGCAATCTATCACCTTCTTGTTTTCCAGTTTACCAGAACGAATCATTAAGCCTGCCAGGTTGCCTCGGAAAAACTGAGCCATGTGGAGTTCACCACCTTCATAAAGGGAGGAGGAAAAAAGTCTTTTATAGGTCTTCACTATTTCTTGTATTTTTTTCTTTAAAAAAAAAAACCAAATACCTCTTGTGGTACCACAATGTATATACATGCAAGTTAGTTTTTATCCATTCTGGGTGTTAACCTTGTGACAACGTTCAAGCACAAAGAAAGAATTAAACAGTTCACCATGCACATGGCCTTCAAAACACAAAGGTGTGGCCATCTTGAACTGTGAAACTGAGGCTAATATTTCCATAACAAATATTTCTTTTGCCCATACAGCGAGGTGGTGTTCTTAAGAAATGGAAGATAGAACCAATGAGATGAACTATGCAACCTGAATCCTCATGTTGAGGGTAACACCTTCTACCTGCTTGTCAGTTCTCTATAAAATCAGCAATGTCTATCAGGATAGAAGACAGTGTCAGTCCGCTAGATGTTAGTCATCTAAATCTAAACCAGTCATTTCAGGCTCTCTCCAGACTCAAAGGAGAGAAATACACCTCACAAGGTGATTTAGCTCATCCTGAAGTGGATGTCTAAGATAGGAGAGGCTAATTGCTCCCCTCTGAAAGTATCTACTTCTCTGAATTGACTGAAGTGAGTAGTTCAAATTCAGATAATTCATTTTTAGACCTCTGAGTTAGGTAGGATGAATCCCAACCCAATACGCATCTGAAGCATTCCTTAGATTTTGATGATGGGATCATGATGATCACCTAGTCCACCTTGCTAATTAATGAGCCACAGAACACCACCCAGAAATCCATATTTCAAACTCATCACTTCTTAAGTCAACAGATTTTTAGAAAGATGACTAAGCCTGTTTAAAAGATTCTAAGGGATGCCCTTTATAACTCAATAAAAGTTTTCAGTAGTTAATTATCCTGTTAAAAATCATACAATTTGCAGTTTAGATTTGTACAGCTCCACCTTCTAGCCCCTTGATTGTGTTACATCCTTGCCAGCTTGAAACATGGTGCATAGCTAGAATCTCTTCTTAATTATTTCTAGATCATTTTAGGAATTCTTAAACTTTACAGAAAGAATACATACCTTGAACATATTCTTTTAGAAATATACAGTAATTTAAAATGTCTCAGCTTAAGTCATAAAATCCACTGGAACCATCACTAAAACTGTCTAGGAAAATGAAAACCCTATAGCATCAACCAACCTGGAATACCTGGGAGCCAAAGCTTTTATACCCATTCGCTATAATTAGAACTTTACACCAATTTCTGATCAAGTGAGTATCCACTGTAAATTACAGGTCTGTCTTTAAGTTATACAGGAGCAACCTGATCAAACTTTAAAACTGGTCTTGCTTTGGGGAGCTGGACTACCTGGCCTCCAGAGGTCCCTCACAACCTCTTCAATAATTCTATGATACACATACACCTATATAGAGGATAAAGTGCATTTATGTTTCAACAAAACTGGATCTAAGAAATTGTAGCTGGTATTTTGCATTAGCAACTTATTTTACACCACTTCACTGCAATCACAATGGTTGCAAATTTGTACATGGATGTGCATTTGAATGCAACAGAAAACAATCAGCTGGTGAAGCACTGGAAATAAAAGCACAATGAAGAAACAAGCCTAGGAGCAGATTACGTGAAGGTCAATGGCCCAAATGCAATGCCTGCATTTCATGCTATGTGTGAGATGAAGCAATGCCTTGGCTTAAAAATGAAATAAAACAGTAGGGAAAAAACGCCAGCAACCTGCAGAGGTCTCAGACACAGTCTCATTGTCATTTTCATTTCCTGTATATTCTGTAGAAAAGCAAGACAAAGAACAGGACAATAGGGAAGGGACCAAGTAGTTAAGAATTGGCAAATTCTCTCTTATGTCACAGAAAAAAAATACACAGCAATACTTCCCCCAGAAAAGTCTCCACCCAGCTTCTCAAGGATTACGAGCTCTTTGAAACACTAATAGCTGCAATTCAGGGAAGAAGCACTACTGTGTTGTTAGAAGGACATAACATTCATGACAAGACAATCCTGAGGAGCCCCCTCTGCAAGCTGTAGTAAAAATGGTCACATGGGATAATATTTACAGATACCCAGTCTCACACAAACCATGATTAGTAGTGAGATGCAAATCTATCAACTGGCATACTTTATTATCTCCTCTTCTGAATAATATTATCTCCTCTTCAACTACTGAAGTGTAAATTAAGGTATGATCCGCCCTATATCAGTAGATCACCAAAAGGTATTAAACATTGATCAAAAGATGTCATTACTGACACAAATTTCTGATCAAATTAAGAGTACCATACGCACTAAGCAGTCAATGTATCAAATGGAAGCTTCTGAAGAAAAGAACAACAGCTTTTAACCTTTTTAAAGAAATGTTAAAACAAAAAAAAAAAACTTTTTTGAAAGCGTAAAACTTCTCCCTCCCTAGGGATGAACTGCATGTGTAACTTAGGGTAGCCTGATTTATTTAAAAAATCTTGGTAAGACAAAGGCGATGGCCTTAAGCATTAACTTCACCCCTGACATACATATATTTTTTGCTGTGTTTTAATCCTCTAAAACAATAAAAAAAAAAGTCATGCTGCCAGTGGAATTTCTTGAAAGCTAGATCCTGAAGTTCTTGTTGTTCCAGAATTTTAATACCCCTATCTCAGTGCTGTTATTAAAAGGAAAATTCACATCAGAAGAAATTTAAGAATTATATAATAGTGTCAATGTCCATCACTGTAAGGAATTACCGTGCATGACAAAGGAAGCACAGGAATTTGTAAACTAAATGGATATGCTTTTGTTAGGACACGGCATGTATAAAAGCCATAACACAATCCGTACACCTAGCTGGAACACAGTTTACAAGCTGCACTTCCTTGAAAACCAGCCACTATAGCTTATTTTTGAGTTAGAACAGATAGCTTGAAAGTCATATGCAGAATAAGAGATCAATTACAGTAAAATAAAGTAATTTAAAGGAAGGAACAACAGAATGAATTTAGCATTGAAATAACATTAATACTGAAAGGTAGCAAACTCATCACAAAACAGTAATTTTGGGGGAGAGGATATTTTGATAATTTAACGTTCATTCACATTTCAAAGCCTTAAATCTCAAAGAGAAAAGAGACACTGTAAGATAGAAGACTGCTAATTTGATGAAAATACCGCAAAGCTTTTCATTTATCATTCATTCACAAGCTACTTCTATGCATTATTGCAGACCGCAACTATCGTCTATATTCTGAACAACAATAAAACATGAGTGATTTAACACTGTTCTTCCTCTGACCAAAACGATCAGCTATTTACACCAGCTAAGATTTAATTTAACCAGTGAGCAAAACATTCCAGTTCATGACTGTGAATTAAGAGCTTTGTTATTGAGCTCCCTGCTAATCACCCCCAATGCTCCTTGTTCAGATGGATTCTTCTCCATTTTCTCAAGCTTTACAGAGCTGTCTTCACTAGTATTAGAGTACAAGCAGCTTTTACAGCTTGCATAAAATTGTATTTTAAGCCATAGTCTGCATATATTAATGCAGATGCTTTCTATGTTTATTTTTATAAGCACAAATAGTAAAATACCCAAGAAACAGCATCACTTTTGCTGAATTCTCTGTGGGCCATGCTTCCATTTATGAGAACACTTACTTTTTCTAAAATATGCTTTTCGACCTACTTGAAATTAACGTTCTGCATAGTAACCTAAAACATAAGATGTACTCTTACAACTGTTATTAAAAATAAGCTGTCTATATTCCCATGGTTACCACAAAAATCACTTTGATGGAATATTGCTTAGTGAGTAGTTTCGTATTTCATACACACCTGTGACCAACAGGCAAAAAAACACTCAAGAAAAAAATGACTAAGAGAAGAAATGTGATATTAGATAGGAGCAAAAATAACATGCAAATGATTTAACAAGTTATCTTTCATTGCACTAAAAAGATTAGCTATGTACTTCTAAGCTAACCACAAAGATCTCATTAAAAAAAAAGTATTAATAATTGTAAAATTGTAAATATTTACCTTGCCAGCATGCTCCAACTACTAGCTGAGTTTCTATCTTTGAAGGATGAAGTGGGTAATCTTCAGTCACTGGGAAAGGATCATATGAAACACCATCTACATAAAGCGTTACTGCTGGAAATTCAACACTGAGGACATAATGATGCCACTCTTTGTCACACACCTGAATAAAGAAAGTTTTTAAAGTTCTATTTTAATTGCTTAAAAATTTGCAATCAAATAAATGTATCTGATACACAATTTGTGTTTATATACATGCACACATATATACAAACTATAAGCTTGCATAAATACGTTTTGTGTCTCACATATGGAACACATCTGAAAGAAGCAAAGCAACTTTTAAACATGTTTATCTGTTTAAAGACCATAAATTGTTTCTTTTCTTCTATTGCCAAGAAAGGAAGCTACATGTATTTCTGTTCCTTTAATTTTATAAGATCTAAATAACAACAGCATATATTCAAATCGGAAAATACATGTCTGCAACCACAGCTCACATTTGGAAATACTATTATTATGCAACACTACGTGACAAATGATCCATCTTTGCCGAGAGAAACTGTTTAGAGCAAAACATGGCCAGTTTCAACATAACAAAGCTCTCCATGACAAAATTATTTATAGTGCAAGCTGACTACAGTTTTTGGAAAGCAATTATCTTTCCTTAAGTATGTACATGGGCATTTTACCATCAAAACAGTATACACTGCCTTGTACAAAAACCAGCAGAATACAGAATACGTTATGTTAGTATGTTACTCGTTGCTTAAATAATTGGTAAACAGACCTGTAATAGTAATCTTAAGCAACTAAAAGAACCTTTTATAAGTGACAGCTATGCAGGGTTATTTTATCACTCAGATGCAGTGGTCTGGGAAAACACAAAATATTTAGTTCCTTCTATCTCATTCTTCATGATCATAAATGCCATGAATTCACAGAAATAACAGTGAGTTTTGCATATCTGAGCAAGACCAAAGTAAACATTAGCTTTTATAGCCTTCCCTTTCATAATCTAAAATAATTAAGAATACATGAGCTGAGAGAATATAAACAGACAACTCTTCCTATGCCTGCTTCAAAATTCCCTTAAATAGGAAGCAGAAAGTACCTGCATCCCTCAGAGGCCTATTACTCTATTCCTGTGGAGTAAATATCTTATTAATCAAACTGACTCACTACTATTTACAGTACGTGTAGCTACAGCTGGCAAGGTACAAAGTGCCACAAATTTTATTTCAATGTGAAGAAGGATTAAAAAGTTTTTATGTTATCTTATATGCAAATAAGTTACATGCTCACAAGTACTTAACTGCCATAAACAAACTGGAATACTTGCATTTTTTTCCATAAACACTACCTTATATTGTATTCAGTGAAGATAACTGACATCACATCTAAAGACTGCCACTTTATTTTCATGCCTAAATCCACATTTTCCATCCTTCAGGACAATGATAGGACTTTATTGCATGAGTATCCCATTGGGTTTAACAAGGTCACTGAAGGAGTAAAGTTCAATTCAAGATTAACAGGGATAGCTGAAGATATCTCTGACACTTGAGCACAAAAAAAAAAACAAAAAAAAAAACCCAAACCCACTGCTGCGTTCTATAAAACATGGTACCAGAAGTCTGGAGGTGTAAAAATATTTATTAATAAGTATATTATCCGGGAGTTTAGGCTTCAGAGGTCCTTACTGCATTCTAACATCCTACCAACTGTTTCTCCAAACTTACTTGGTTTAGTTTCCAATGAAATTCAGCAGGCTTGTATGTTTTTCCCTCTGAAGGATCTTGGCGAAAGAGGAAAACAAGTCGGCAGTTGTGTACATAGAGAGCGTAGTGGTGCCGGTTCATATCTGCACAAGAGTTTTAATTCATATTATTCTTTTCTGTAAAACTTAAGAACTCCATAAAATACGCTTTTTCACACTGTGAAATTCCATATGGAAATCCACAAGTAATTAATAGGAAGAAACAAATGTAGAAGCAGATCAGGTATGTTAAGAGGAATGGGAAACATTCATAGAAGTAGGTAGGACAAACATTCTTGAACAGCCCAAGAGTAATACTGATAACAGCACAATCAATAGGCATATCTCTGTCTCCAAATCCAACCTCTAGACCCAGGACAAGGACTTAAGACTCAGAAAGAGAAACCTATCAGCAGGAGAAAAAGAAAAGGAACTCTGTTTGCAGACAGAAAGGATCTTTGTTACGAATGAGTAGACCTGTAACTCATCTAATTACTGTTTTAGAACATGTATACATGATGGCAGGTGGACATGCTTCTGTAGTATTAAACTGTGCAGCCCTAGCTCTAAAGAATTTAACATTTAAAATAAACACAAAGGTGAGATGCTAGAGAAACAACTAAGAGTAAGGAAGAGACACCTTCAAACTCCATCATCCATACCATGGCATGGATAAGTCGAGAAAGGAGGGAAAGCAGAAGTGCCAAAACCATGTTAATCTTTCAGCCTAACAGCATTAAATTTAACCTTGTTGTTCCAGTCCAATATATTCACAATTATCTCCCCAAAAAACCCTACTTCTAGTGTTTCAGTATTTCAATGGTATATTATGCAACAAAGGCAAATGATATTTATAGCACTAGAAATTAAAATACTTCAAACCAGGGAATAACTGTATTTAAATTTGCCTTTTTTCCTCCAGTTCACTTACTTCCATGAATCCAAAGTTTTGGGTTTTGAGTAACAGGAATGGGTGAAGGTAGGGAAAAGAGGTGAATATTTGTTCCTCTTCTGAGAACTAATGCATGAAGAAATGATAGCCAGTTTTCTCCTCTTCAAAGAAATGCTTTTACCATATTACAGATACTATTAAGTCTTTCTTATTTTTAAATCAAATCTAATTAAGTTAAAGATGAGGGCTATTGTGTTTCATCTGTATTCAGCCTGGTTTCCTTTGAAAAACCTAGCCCCAGTGTTTTAGCCAAAATATCTTTCTAACACATGGAGCAAAGCCACTGCTCCAGATGACAAAGACAAAAATTCTACCCCATCAGACAGCAATTATGGGAACAGGGTAATCAGATTTCCTTTTTTATCAACACCATCTTCAAAATGATTGTCTACGGCATTCACATAGACAGAAACCATTCACAGGATGAGAAAAATTTCACCATTGGAGAAAGAGAAATGATTTCCTCCTAGGGAAAAAAAGACCTAGTAGCGAACACTATCATTAAACCTGATGCATGTATCTTAATGACTTTAGGTAGTATCAAGAGTAAGACTGTCTTTCGAATTACACAAAACAGACTGCATTACCAGAATAAATAACCTACCACAACGAAAAGAAATGCATAATATATATTGAAATAGAGTTAAAACAACATGTCTGCCTAATCTGAACTGAAGCTAAACAATCAAAGGGCACATCTCTATAGGTAAGCACAATAAAAAGCAACTTTTGCAGTCCTCTTGCTTTCACTTCCAAGAAAAACCTAACCTAGAGAAAAGACTTAAGGTTCTCATGCTGCTAGTGTGTGTAACAAAAAAAAAAAAAAAGAAAAAAAAAGACCTCAACAATGAGACTGTTCATATTTGATAATTGCTTGTATTTGAATGACAAACCTGTCTTGTCTGAATTGCACAGAATTGTCTCTTTCTCTTTGGTTCCAGGCCCATGTCTCATCCATACCGAAATCATGAAGGGCTCTTTCAGATTGACTGTGACAACACCATCTGGAATCTTCACAGCTTGTGTACCATTAAATTCAAAGACTTGGTCACTGTCATGACCATTATCTGTAGGAAGTCCTACTGTCCAGTTAGCAGCACTACTTGGAGGGGGAAGTAGCTCAGCTGTGCCAGAAGAAGCACCTACAATAAAAACGCTCAAATGAAAAAAGACAGAAACTAGAAAGATTACAGCTGGTTTCAAATCAAATTATTTATTCTTCTGAATGCTAATTTTTCTGCACTGACTGCCAGGATTATGCCCTACTACCACGCATGAAGTAATTGTACTTTTGAATATGCTGGCATTAACATTAGACACATCTAAGATGATAATGTCTTCCACAAATTTAACCCCTTGGTAGATAACAAACCTCACTGAAAATGTTTTGCTTACTACCTCTACAGATGTAGAGCTTTGTTTTGCCTCCATCTCAGGAACCATTATGTTAAAGGCACTTGTCTCTCAGGCCCATGCTAGTCTTAAGGCCCATATCCATCCAGCTGAAGAGGGCTGCATAAGACTCTGATTCAGAACCTAAACATTCTCTCCCAGATCACTATGATGATATCATAGCCAGGAGTAATGCTGCTCTCAGCAGGAGCTCAGCTTGCTGCTTTTTCCCTGCTTTCAAGCCTAAAATACCAGTGTCACAGTGACAGAACTGTTGGAATAGCTTGGGAATTCCCTGGGTCTCTAAGGGTGCACAGAATTCACACTTCCCACTAACTTCAACTGAAGTTGAAGATACTACGCATCAGTGATAATTTGGCCTGTAATCTCAGTTCCTCCATTTTGGTATTCACAAACTTTTCATAAGCCCTTTAACTGCAACATACATGGATGCCAAGACACCATTTATTCCCAGTGCAGACATAGCTTAAATTTATCTAAGTAGTCTTTTCTCCAAACCACATTTTCTTGAATTTCTCATCCAATTTTTCACCATGGGGTTCTTATATGGCATTCTTTGCATCGATGATGCCTACAGAAAAACAGAGAGGCTATGCTCTTCTGAATATGTAACATCCTTTCAGTTCTTGAACATGAATTTCAAGTGAGAGAATTTATTACTCTATATAAGCTAGTGGGGAGACAGAGGAAAAAGATTCTTCACTGCATTTGAGAATTACTTTAAAACATCACCTTCAGCTGATTTCATGCTTTTTATTGTTTGCTAGGCAAAAGTTGGGGAAAATAACATGCAGATGAAAACAATGACCAGCCACTGATTTGTGTTCTAATGTAATATTCTACGAAAGATGAATAAGCAAGGGACACCACTTTATTCTAACAGAGCATTCTTACCACAGAGTCTGTGAATGGATTTCTCAGAGTAGGTGTCTCTGTCACAGCCTTTGCCAATATGGTTGGTTTCTAGTTCAACCGTTGCTTGAATGGAGGTTATTGGCTCATCACAGGTCTCCAAATGCATACTGGGGAACAGAGCTAGAGAACCAGTACCAGGCTCATATTCTATTCTTTTGTTCCAACCTGCATATTTATCCAAAGAAAAAAACATTAAAAATCTCTCGTGTTTAACTTAAGTAAGGAATTGGCAACTACTAAAAGAAGATAGGAAATAGATCAAACTAACCTTGCCAGCCAGGCTTGCATGTAGGCTTAATGCTAATTTTAACCAACACATCCTCAGTAGCTCTCTTCTTCCCACAGTCATACGCAGTTACTGTCAGTTTATACTGATGTTCTTTGCCATAGTTTAACTTTTCTGTGTTTTTTATATAACCTGACGAAAATACAGATATTCACTGTTGATTATCGCTGTTTATTTCTCAAGCTCACTGCTACACTAAATGCGTAGAGGTATTTTAGCACATATAAAGGTATAAAGCATTTTACAAGAAACAAAGAACATGCAGCAAACCACCTACTCCTTACATTATTAGATAGCACATGGTATTGGCATTGAAAGACAATTATAAATTCAAATTGCTAAAAAGAACATGTCCATTCAACTATACTGTAGAAAAGGGTTAAAACAGGTTATTTTGGTTTTATGCTGACCAATTTGAAATACTATTCTTAAGGCAGTAAATTATAGTGTTTCCCGCTGCATCTCCCACCCTAGTCTTACCGTCTTTATCAATAGCAAAAGGAACATCCGGAGTTACAATTTCATAGGTGCAGATCTGGCTGAACTGAGGTGAACAATCTGCATCCACTGCTTCCACTTTCAGGATGTTGTCATACCTCTTCCCTTCAATAACTGTTGCCTTGTAGGACTTCTCTTTGAACACGGGAGCATACTCATTAACATCATTCACCTGAATATGTACTGTTGCTCTGGGAATAAGACAGAAAAGTGAGTTTTCTTTATATTGCAGAACTCCCATTCAGGCAAAGAATTTGAAAAAAGCTCATTCTTTTACAGATGAAGCTATTCAGAATTTAAGGTCCCTGAAGGAAGTAGCCACTAATACAACCAAGGATCTCAATCATCTTAACTAGGAAAGCAGTGTTCCAGTATGTTACTATATAATTCTGTAAACTTCCGGGTTATCGCTTACTGTTGCTGTTTACCTGCAACTAAAACTTAAAACTCGGTATTGTAACTGCTAAATTTTTGCCATTTTACAGAAATACGACAAAAAACATCTGTGACAAAATAGACCTTTAGCTCTGTTAAAACAGTTCAATCCTTTCACTTATTTTCTGCTATCAGACTATTTGATACAAACACCCAACGTTAAATTTCGCGTGAACAAGAATGAGAGTTAAAACTGGTTTTAGACAGAGCTCAGTAAAATGCATTTGATTAGCTTTCTTTTGGTAATAACATACTGAGTTAAGTCACTGAAAACTGGCTTATTTCTTGGATGTATGAATGAGAGATCAAAGAATCTAAATGGAAGAATCACAGAAGCAGAAGATGCACTTTAAACATTATATAGTAAACAAAATAACCCTAAACAGAGTGGGTCTTGAATTCCTTCCTTTTATACTTGTCACAGATTCCCGGTAGACATAGAATAGGAAAATACGCAGTTTCTGTCACTGACCAAGAAGAAAAGGTGAATAATGAAAAGTACCTGCAATGTAAACTAATAAAACATTCAATCACTGCAGTCCTTCCATAAAAGCAAAGACTTCTAATGCTTACATCAAAAAAATCTTTAAGATTTTATTTTATCCTACATGCCCAATAAATGCCATGAAAACTCTACCAGAAAACTGTACCAGAGAGTTTTTATTCCTGACTTTAGGAACTATATGCCAAGATGGCTAAAAGCCACAAGATACATAAAACAGACAGCCATGGGGCATGGAAACTTCAAGGGTGGTTTATAAGCAAAGGTCTTGGAATCCCAGCATTCTGCTGTGGGAAAAGAGCTGTAGAGCAGGGTGCTGGGTCCCAGAGCAACACTGTAACGTCAGTTCCATGAACCGCTGCTGCCTTGGTCCATTACATAGCCAGGAATTTGGATTACCATAACACTACACCAGTTTAAAGCTGCATATGATGTAACGCTATCATGGAAGCCACACCTGGATCGCTCAGAAGGACCAAAGACTGGCCGACTGTGCATTAGACAATTTAAGGCTTTCTTTAAGATTCATGTACTTTGGTCAGGAGTCTGTGATAACGTGTTTCTGAACACTACTGAAGAGATTCCAAAGCTGCCCTTTTCCTACAAACACTGCCAATTCTACTTGTGTTACCTTTTATCTAGCTTACAGTATTTTGAAGCAACTTATATTTTATATTGATATATTTTCTACTGGACCCATCAGAAGAAAGTTTGTATGTCAATTAACCTACAACACACAGAAAAGATGCAGTTAAGTTCTAAAGTGTAGAGAAGGAACCGTATGAAATCAAGCTGAACAAAGAATATAATTCCGAACAACTCAACAAAATGCTTGTTGCTATCTTTCTCTTTGAACTCTTCCTTCAGAAGTCGAACTGAATATAGCATAGGAAGTTTATGGGCATACCTATTTTCCAACAGTGTAACCCTTAAGGAAATATGTTTCTGCTACTTATCTAACGCATACAGCTAGTAGAGTAACAAGTTTGTATTAGTCACCAAGATGACTGCTACTAGCCTAACCCTCATCTTACTCATGTCCTTCTTTGCTTAGCACAAATGGTAACCTTCCACATGCGCTGCAGATGTTTCCGCCAGGGTGCTATACAGTCATTCCTCAAATGGATTTTCTAGAGAACATTTTACATTGTGGTTTTTCCTTTAGATACAGATTAATTGAAGATTGCTTTGTTCCCATCCTTTAATCTAGGCAGGGAGGAATCTTATGGTATTGATCTTGCTTTTTTTGGTGAGGCTACCCAAAAATGACAGAAACATGTATTCTTTTCCATTTTGTCAAACTTAATACAATGACTTCTTGAGACAGTTTTTAGGTTTTAGAAACGGAATTCTGAAACAATTTCCAGGTTTAATATCCCAAACTAAATCTTTAGCAACTCACGTCAGATTTAAACTACTTCAGCAGTTTTTCTGCCTCTATCCCACACTATTATATTTTCTAATGTAAATTCAGAGATAACAAGGGATAAAGCAGTAACACCTAGAATATAATTAAAGAGTTATCAAAACAGTTCACTTCCATTTTGCTACTATTCATATTACCATTATATGAAAGCCTTCCAGTACTAACACTTGGTTTACATTCACTCTACATATGCAGATCATAAATCACCATGTGCAGGAGACCACTTGAAACCAAACTTCCACTCAGCCAACCGCAGATTTACTTACTTGTGGGATTTTTTTGCATTTGCTCCATCTGGTCCCTTTCCACAGTCATAGGCCTGTATGGTGAACGTGTAGTCCTTCTGTAGTTCACAGTCAAGCTTTTCTTTAGAGCGTATTATTCCCTCACCAGTGGATTTATCCACTACCACTGCTTCAAAGGGGACATTTTGCCCATGAATTTTAAATCCACAAATCTCACCTAGAGATTCAAAGTAACAGAGGTTAGAACTGGTCAAAACTACTAAACCTTTTTTTAAATAAATGACCAAATATTTTGCAGCCAAGGGTTTGTGAGGGTCTGTGGACAAAGCAAGAGCACTGTGCTTTAAAATGGGCGAGTTCTGGGAACTTTAGTAAAAAGAAGCATACGTCTGCCTTCCAAGCAACTTGTTTACTTTGCATCCATTCATGCAGGAATACAAAAGAGAAAGAGAAATGTAGACAGGCATTTCACAGGAGTACTTGAGATAACTCTAGGGTAAGAGTAGATCTTATGAGAGCATACAGCCAAGGCCACTGGTAATATCTTCTATGCCAAGCTACTGGGAATAGCTGGGCAGCTTGTTTATTTTGACCAGAGCAAAAGGTTAAAATGCACAGTTACAAGTCAAGAGATGAAAAAGCTTCAAGTACAGGTTCAGCACCATAATTACAGAAATTCTGTCAACAGATCAAAGAACAAAGTCTTCCTGTGCAATGTACCTGGCTAAAATTAGGGAATCAAAATAAACTACTGAATGAGAATGGTAGAAATACCAACTTCTCAGGCATCCATTTCAACGGCTATCTAGTAATACAGTCCAAACATTTTAGTCAAGGAAGCTCTCACATGGAATGGTTTATTAGGCTTTCTTTTCTATTCAAACTCTTCATTCTAACAAACTTGAATGAGAAGTCTCTAGAACATCATTTTAAAATGCATCTAAGGCCAAGACTACATTACAAGACATCTTGCTGGCACAGCTAGCTCAATCTGTCAGCTCGTAATGAGGAGCAAGCCCTTGCTGACCTAGCTGTGCTAACAAACGCCATGCAACTGTTTGATCAGCTACGCTGTGTTTTTACCTGTATAACTTGTTTTGTTTTGAAGGTGATTTTCTTACACCAGCATAAAACGTTCTTTTGCTATTATCGCTGCAATGATATCATGGTACCAAGAATGTGTTCCTACTGTAGACATAGTCTAAGGCTATTTAAAATATATATATTTATGATTCAGATTTTAAACTACACAATGTACTCAATATAATAATGTACCCAAGTATAATAATGTACTCAAGTACATACTCAAGCAAGCATACTGCAGGGAAGGTGCTATAATGCTTTGGCAGTCAAATATTACTTTACAAAGCATATGAAAAAATGTAAGATGTCCCAAAGAAGCAAGCTATCAGTGAAGGTATCAGAAAATGCTAATTTTCCCCCAAACTTCTTATAGTGTCCATACAATATAAAACAATCCCGAATGGTTCAAATGGATGTCTGATTTACAGATATTTCTAACCAAGGGTTTGGTTACATAAAATTTTTTATCAATATATTTTAAAATAGAAAAAAACTGGGAGAATAAATGGGACAAAAGAACATGACAGGATCTTCTGTTTAAGTGCTGATTCCCCATTTCATAACCAAAGTTAGTGGGTTAATATTCATAAAAGGGATAGAAAGAACCCTTTATCACCTTCTTTGGTGACTGTCACCTCAAAACTCTCTAAAGGGAGAAAAGATAAACCCAAGTCAGTATTACAGGAAAGGTTGAAAGGGAGCAAATAAGGAAAAGGCAAAGATGCAGACATTACACAGAAAAGCTTTGGATAAACTGTATTTAAAAATTCCAGTGGTGATTTGCTGTAACTGTTACAATCCTAGACTTTCAGTTATTTTAAATCTGATTTAACCTTTTATTTCCAGGTTGTCATTTGTAGACTTTTGAAGTGGGGTATTCAAATCTTTAAATTTAACAAAAAGCTTTTTTTTGATAAAATACAGGATACGAAGTGCTAAACAAGAAGATATTTTCGAACTTCCATGCTGTTGGAGAACTATCCACAGAACAGAATTTTCACAAGAATTTATTTCTACCGGTCTCCCTATTTAAAGAACACATGTTAAATAATTTAAACAAATTTTTACCTATCATAGTAGAACCACCATATTTCTAAAATTAAGAAACTTCATATTCCCCTTTTGAGTTGCAGAAAAAAGAAGTGTTTTTGAAACAGTGACTGGATTTTTGTGTTTACAAATAAAATTTTATTGGTCTATGTTGCATAACACCTAGCATTTACAAAATTTAAATTCTACATCAAACTTAACTTGACAGTATTGTCATAATCCATGATTAAAAATATACATGTTAAATTGTGACCCTAATGAACATTAAAGCTTTAACTTAAGAAATAGGAAGGGAGTGGGGTGGGGGAGGGGGAGTCTGTATATTTTCCTGGAAGCATACTTATTTTCCAGATTAAACAAAAAAAAACCTTCTATCTTTTACTCTGCTGCTGAAATACTAGAATGCTGGACATAGAGATTCAGGTACTCAAATATAGTCATCTGCTACTATTGTAGATGCCCTTTGGTAGCCTGCTATGCCCTTTTCAGTGACTCCAGAAGAGTACAGGCCTTCTCAGTGTCCTGGATCATATATTCCACCCTTATGAGGAGATCTCAGATACAACTGGGTTTTAAAATGGTAGCTGATGTCTGTGTTTAGGAACTTGGAAAGCTTTTCCATTTTGATGAAAAGACAGCCAACCATGTTCTTCACTCCCCTGGAAATTATACTGTCATTAAATTACAACATCGTTAAAACCCCAGACTACCACCTTTTACATACTACTTAACATATCAATTATTTTTTCCCAATTACCATTATCTTTGACCTGAATTGCAGTATAACAAAGCAGACTTGTACCCTTAAAATCACTCCCAGTAGATCTCCTGCCAGTTCTCACATTTTTCAATAAACCTGCAATAACGCAGCTATTCAAGTCTCCATTCTACAGTGGCTTTAAAAAGGGGTGAGGCACTAAAAGTTATGGAGAAATATTTTGTTTAAAAATGAAAGGCAAATTTCCAATTCAATATTGAAGCATATATATCATAGATTTAATGAAAAATACCTTATAATGGACCATTATTAAACAGTAGCCCTTCATTTTAAAAGGAGTCAGTTTCTGAAATAGCTCTCACAAAAGTTCTCCCTGAAACCCACTTAAGGTAATCCCTAGGTTTATAATCAGTTCTTTATTTTAATGTACTAAGTATACTGCCTCTTATGGCATCCACATAATTTATTTCAGTATATTTTTACATAGGATATAAATATGACCCTGGATTTTAATACGTTTTAGTAATAGGATCATTCATGAAAATCTTACACTACTTAAATTCCTGGCTGACAACACTGAACACCCAGAACTGACACTCCAACTGCAGACTTTTAAATGCTCCACATCTCTCACTCCTTTATACCCACCTTCCTGCCCCCTCCCAACAACTCTAACATTGAGTCAAGCACTGAGTGCGAAACATTAAGATTACAGAAAGAAATAAATTGAAAAGAACATTGAAGCACAAAGCCTGATAACAGAGGGAGGAGGGAGAAGTTTATTAATATGGCAATTATCTATTTGGGAGAAGAGGGGACTGTTTAAAAGCTGGTCAGTTCTTTATTGTCCAAAGTGACCTTCAACTCTGGCATCAACACCAACTTTGGCTGCTAGAAAGTTCAGGTATTACTTTCTTGGCTCCCAAGCACAAGACACAACTAATCTCTCTGATAAATATCCATGTGTCTCCAGATGCTTCTTAAGGTATTAAAGCTTCTGTTCAAGATGCATTGTAGCTCAGTTCCTGCCAGGTGTTTCTCAGAACAACAACTGACCCAGTACAATCACATTTTCCATTCTGCGCTAGTAAAAAGTCTTTTTACTATTATACAGACAAGTGCTCATGACTGAAAAAGTTATAGTGCATAAAAACTACGATGTTACCTATGATAAAACTGCTCTAAATAAGCAAATGCACAGCTCCCAAACAGGCCTTTTAAGCCACAGTAGCTCCCTTCTTCACAGTGTCTCTGCCATGAAAAGAAGCAAAAAGGAGTAATTTAATTCTCTAAAGTACAAAATATTTCAAAAATTAAAGCTCTCCGTCCTCTCTCCAAAGTATATCAGAGATATTGTTGCAAAGCTGTTTCAAGGCAGATAAGACAATTTACGGATGAATATTCCCACACATGGATGATATTTACTTTCATCTCAGTTATGAAATGCATATATTTATACAGCAGAGGTAAAGAAGCCATTACAAAAGCTTTCATATGATTATAGAATTCTTTCCAGTGATTTTTTTCACTGCCATAAAGTAAGCCTAGTCTCTATAGAATTTATTTAGTGGCAAATAGGTAGTGTCATGTGCCATGCTATGTCATAGAAACACATCGCTTTTTCTCATTTCATTCTGAAATTTGGATACATTACTGAAATAAATTTCTACCTCTTCCACTCCTAGAAGAGAACCAAGCTCAATCTGTAAATTAGCTTATATTTGATATACTGCGATTTGTTCAGCCATATAAAAGGTAACCAGGATAGAACTTTGCAGCGTCCTGACTCAGCAATACTTACAGCTGAGAAAACATTTCATTTTGATAACGCAGGTTTGTGCAACTCACATTAGCCAGAAAACATAGCAATCCTGTCTTCTTGAAGCATTCTGCATTTCAGTAATTTTCCCTGCCTACTATAGTACAATCAAATGACACTGAGGATTTGTTGTAGTATTTGGGGGGGGTTGTGCTATCCTACTGCATTTTCATTCCACAAAAAGAGAGTAAGTATATTCTCCCAACTCTGACCAAGCAGTAGTCTCTCCGAGAAACTCATCCAGGAGAGCCTGCTTACAATGTGTTTAGAATGTCTTCTAAAACAAGTATTTCTTAGTACCATACAAAACTGAGTGCTTATTAAAAAGTGATCCAAGTTTAAAGTTCATAATTAGTGACAAGTGTATCTGAATTTGTATACATATGCACAATAGGTACAAAACAAAATGTCACTTTATGCATGTCTTAAATTAATTCCATGCAAAATTGGCTGAAATACTATTGCAACAAAATTTACTCTTAGGTTTGCCAACAAACCGCCAACAAACAATATTTGTTGTATACTCACTAACTCATTGCATTTGACAAAATCAACACCCATATCTGTTTGGTTACACAACGTCATTCATCTTCTGTACATATCATTTCTCTGTAACCATCATCCAGCTGAGAGCAGCATTACACACCAGCCTACTGCAGACAGGACGTCAGCACAGCTCCCTGCCCTGAACAAACAAGGCTTGGCAGCGCAGCGTGGAAACAAGGCATCAGCAGTCACCCACTGGGACACGTGAACTGCGCACACCTCCGGGGAGAGGCTAACAGAAGGCTTGATGGGTTTTTGTTTTTTAAAGAATGAATAGAGATTCTGCAAGGTCATTTTCAAAGCTGTATGCATATTCATGTTCTAGGCTCAAAAATTCCTAACCCCCACAAAAATACTTCTTGCATCCTTGCTTAATAAAGGGAAAGTAAAATATCATGGCTGAAGACCAGTCTTCTCTAGCGTCTGGAGGGCTTTTTTAAACCCTATTACAGATATATTAAAAAATTACAATTCCAAACAGGAAACAATTCAAACATTTTGCTACTGAAATCCTGTGTATACTATCTTAACAATACATATTCTACGTGAACACACCCAGATATAATATTGTTTGTTGCAAATATAACAAAAATTCAGTTCTTTTTTGCATAGTACTGTAAATGGGAAGGAAATTCATACTAAGAGTTTCAGACATTAGACTGATTTTAGATACAGATTACCCTAATGTGTACTAGAAAATGCAGCTGTCTTATTTTGTTTTTCAGCAAAACCATTTATGATCAAATTCCGACATGACTGAATTTGTAATTAGAAAAGTTTCACCAAAGAACTTGAATGGTCATTGTCTCAAGCAGATCCCTAACAAACATCATGGTACAGAAGAGCAATTCCACAGAGGTTTCTACGAATCAGGTAGTAAGACATGCACTTTTGGCATGACTCAAACTCTGGCCTTAAAAGTGCATTGTTTCAGATGTAAAAGCATAAAATTACCTCAGAAACAGAGGTCTGTATAATCCTACTTATTTTTGCACATATGAATTTGTTTCAAAGCATTGAAATTTTAGGATCCTATCCACTGCACCATATGAGTAAAGCAAAAAAAATATTACCTTTCTCTGCCCCACAGTTCAAATATTATAACACAGTTAAATGAACTTCTTTCAAGATGTTTCGAGATGCTTAAAATTGAAATAAGAAAGCTCTACTTAAAAACTACAGACATTTCAGAAGTGCTCAGTGCTCAGCTAGGGGGCACAGTTAATTAAAACATCAACCTTTTGAAAGAATACATTTGATTTATAATAAAAATATACCACTTAGGGCTGAAACAGCCATTTAAGCCTGAAAGCATTTTGTTTTGCTGTGAAAACATTTTGTCGCTAATCTAATGGGCTTCTCACACTTCAACACCCACATAGACGCTGCTGGACAATAACAGTGCTATTCTCCGTTCTAGGACATGACTACAGCACCACCAACTAGAATAAGTTGCTAATGCTGATTCAACACCACTCCCACACTTGATATCCTCCAAGACAGATTCAAATATTGTTCCATTTAACGGAAGACAAATACTTTTATAGATTCTCATAACACATTTGTCATTCACAACTTACGCAATGCAGATCCAATAGCCTCCTATTTAGAGAAAAATTTCAGTACGATGTTAGCATCCTATATTCAGGACTTAAGATGATATCTATTTTTAATCCACTGTTCTTCTACAGCTGCTTAAGAATTGTTGGTTTTTGAAAGCCAAAACATATAATGTTTATTCAACCTTTTTATAGAATCAATTCATATTTGGTAAAAATGTTCATTAAAGAAAAGCAGATTTATAGAATTTGGTTCAACACAATGGAAAAGCTGTCTCATTTAAAATCATATGATGCTTTGACATTGAACTTTCCTCTGAAAATTTGACAAACTATTTGAAGATACTCTGCAGGTACTTTCTTTAAGCTTCATGATATCCAACACTCAAGAAAGCTCTCTTTTCCCATCACTTCCTCCTTGAAGTGACTTACTAAGGTAAGTTTCCAAAAACAGATACAGTCTCATTCTCTAGGTATCTTACTAGAATTCTTAATTTTCTAAAATTTTACTTAACCAAATAAGCTTCTGCAAGTATCTAATTTAAGCTTGCATAAACAACTACAATTAATTAAAATACCTGGAGATGCCACATGGTATTTTTCAAACACAGTTCTCTAATATCTTGCCAAACCAAAGAAATATTTTCCATAATACTGAACCCACTTAATGAATACAGTATTCTTAAATAGTAGTTTCCAGAAATAGAATACTGCAGAAGATTGTAAGAGAACTACCAAAACTGTCACCTGTCAGTCCTATGTCAAAGTGAAATTAGACTACATTTTGCAAATGGCTTGTGTATCATTCTCTATACTCTCTGTTAGAGGAGAAAAAGGCTCTAAGATGGTCCCAGAGCTAAAATATTAAAGTACACAGAAGCTAGGAGACCTGAATTCATTACAGACTCCCAAACAAACGATATAATGTCTGTGCTTTAGCTCTCCAACCTAAAATTAGTGGAATATAATTCCTTTCCCTCTAATTTCCTCTATTTTATCTACTTAGGCTGCAAATCTTTTAGTTCAGAGATGCTCTCTTCATGCAGCTGAACAACACCCTAGAAGAAAAAGCCTTGGCTGTCCTCTACTAACTTAAATAGAAACTTGGAAGCCTATTACAAAAAGTCATCTTACTTTTACATGTCATCATCAGTAAGCATTATGCTAGTACGCCAAGTGAAAAGCTCCGTTATCTGCAAAGATATTCTGCACACCAGCGAGACCAGATCATACCTATTTATGCAACATTCACCCTCTTCCTAGATGCAGGAACTTCAGAGAATTCTTAGATGACATTTAAAAAGACTTCAAAAGGGCCCACCCTACCCAAACAATTCTACACAAAATTAAATGGAGATCAGATGTCTAGAACTATCTCACAGCTGGATCTTCAACTATAAAATATATTGTATTAGGAAATAATTCTCAAGTCTCATATTTATCATAGAAAAAAAGTATTGAAAATAACATGTTCTCTTATGCTCCCTCTATTCTCCAATACAGACTAAACTATAAACCAACAGTGCATCTTGTGGTAGAAGAGCCTGTCCATTTCTAAAAATATGCCAGACTGTTATGCAAACTTATCACAGAAAGTCTGGATTTCTGTAGAAATTTTCAGTCCAAATACTGCACAGAAGAAATGCAATCTTGATTCTACTAATAACTGTTTTCACTATGTTTTCTCAATCTATTAAAAAAAAGACACAAACCAAAAACACTAAGGAAACCGAAAACTCTCACCAGAATAAGAGAACTAATTACTTTAGAACTCCTAGACAGGATGTGAAATATAGAATCCAGAGGATTTAGGAAAAAGCTACATACTATGCAAAAAAGATCAGAAAAATTAATATATATACATGAAACATAACTGCAATATATACACATGAAATGAAACACTGCAATATACAATATTCTGGTCTGAATATTTGGCACAGCTAGATATTTACACCTGTAAATATCAAACAAAACTGTGGTGCATGCACCAACATTTCTTATGAGGCAAAAGCTAAGAAACATTATGCTACGGTTTGGGAAAATACACTAAGTAACACACACAACATTTGCCATGAAGAAAGCATTTCCACTTCTTAAAAAAAAAATGCAGATGAATTCCTTACCTGCAAAACGCAGAGGTGCATCTTTGTCCAGGGCTATTAAAGGGGGATCCAAGAGTACTGTGTTGTCATTTTCTGTAACTATACCATGATAGGTTGTTTCAATCCATGGCTTATGTTTGTTAACTAAAAGGAAAACAAAATACAACTTTAAGAAAACAAGTTTGAAACTGATGAGTTTTTAAACAAATGCTTTGAAATACTTAATTCAGTGTTTTCCTCCTTCATTTTTCTAAATTTGAGCCAGCATTTTACTAAATTCAAAAATTTGATAAAATACTGGCTAAATAAGTTAGATAGTCAGAAGAGAACAGTGCTCCTTTCAGGTTTCCAAAAGTTACTCATAGAATCTAAACCAGAAACCTCTTTGAACTATGCTGGAAGTTAAAATGCCTCTGAAGGACAATTCAAAAAACTTTTAACACTGATGGGGAGCCACTGTCATCAGTGCCAAACATGACACTAAAAAATAACTATATTTGGCACCAGACAGGGAAGAGAAGGAAAAAAAAAAAAAAAAGATTGGCATGTAGAAAACCCCAGGGTTTGTCTAAACTACAGCCTCTCTGCAACTCAAAACTTGGGATCCAGTTGGTGGACTACCCTTCAGAGAACAGGTACTAAGAGCGAAGACCTTTTCTGGTTTCCAGGATTTTTCAGTGTGCTTTTTATTATTATTACTTGAAGAGAACAAAGAGAAAAAAAACATTCACTGATTTCTAAACAAGGCCTAAGGACACTGCCTAGGAAACAAATAGTGAGTGCTAGATTTAGGCCTTTTTATCCCAGCATAGGATGTATAACCCCCAGTATCAGTTTTACCAGCCATTTATAGGGCATCCCAGGCAAGGTAGGACTCCAGGAATTCTGCTGAAGCTGTGGTACTATGTAAAATGCCAGAAAGCAAGAGGTAGGAGAAGCAACAGAAAAGGACAAGAGCCTAGCTGTGGTTCAGCACCTCAATTGCAGAGACGCAAAGCAAGTGTTCTAGGTGCTTCTGGTTTTGGAGGACTGGTACTTTTATTTTTTTAATCCAACATATGTCTAATGCATACTTTAAGCACTCCTAGAGGAAGGGACCACAATCCCAGGTCTTTTCAACCAATTACCAGAATGCCTAGTAAACTGCGTAAAAATATTGATTCATTTTTATATCACTTGTTTAGTAGTTGCTTTTAGGAGACAGAAAACTCCACTAAAACTTTAGTTATAAAAACATTCCTCAACTCTGCATGCAAAAATCTGTAAACTGACACCCTGAACATGCCTAAGATGACCAGTCTTCCTCTGCTACAAAGAGGCCCAATAGCTCTCACAGTCAGCTTGCAAAAATAACTTCTTCTAGTACATCATGGAACATACAAGACAAAAATCGTATGCTATCTACTAGGCTATTATGTACTACCTGACATTTCAATGCAAGAGGTGTCCAGATTATTAATTATCTTTATGTTACGCTCGCTAAAGATAAACACAGCTTGTAGTCCACAGATACAGTGTATGTGGTGTAATAGCCAATCTTTCTTGATAGTTGAATACATTTTTTCCCTTGGTCTAGCCCTCTTCATGCTGAGGTTCTACCTGCACCAGTTTTACCCAAATTGTTTTGGGTAACATATATACCTGACAGTTTATAAAACCTCTTAGGCTACCATGTATTCTTGCTTCTTAAATTAATAGTATTTTCCTAGATCTAATTCTGGAAGGTTTATGTATCTAGCCATTTAGAACCAACGGAAAACATTCATTTTGAGGGCTTGCAAACTGCATTGTACTATACAAAAAAAAAAAAAAGTCATCTTCAGCAAATGTTGTATAGTCAAGTATAAAAAAAGCTTTGCTAGAAGTTACAACAAATACAATAAACAACACACAACAGCTGACACCATTTGGATTTGTGTCTTTGTCTTCATGAGATCAGGTACTTATAACTTCCAGAATAAATGCCTGCGTAATCACCACAAACTATATACTAATACACTACTACACAGTTGAGTCCTGCTATTTCACCCAACTAAAGAATTATGCAAGCAAATCACCGTCAAAATAGGCAGAGATGTAAGGCTAGCCTAGACTTTTCAGTCCTGTATCTCCAACAAACTAAAATGGATTCAAGATGTCTGTCATATGCTTACACATAGGAATTAAAAAAACAGTGATAAAAGGACACGTCAACAAATGATTAAGCCTAGAGGTAGAGATTTCATAAAAGAAACCATAACACTCTCCCAATATGCTCTCATCTACAATCTTTTACTGGTTAGTAGCAACAAACTGATAAACAGAATATTACATCTTCATACATAAAAATGCAGTAAGAGAGAACTTGCAACAAACTATTTCAATGTAAAAACTGTTTAATTACTGCTATGTGGTTTTACTCAATATGGCAATACTATCTTTATCGCCTCGATACACTCAGATGGGCATATTTCCAAAATTCAGCATAAAAAATAGCCAGTTAAATGTCAACCACATTGTTCTATTTACCCAAAGAAGTACACTGCTGCAACACTCTCCAAGGAACGTGGTGTTTCAAAACAAACTTCATCGTGTTCAAAAGGACTAACAGATCATTCCTCCCTCCGAGAGAAGACACCAATAACTGCCAAAGTGTGAGTCTCTAACTGAAACACTTATCCTAATTCAAATCTAGTCTAAAGAGAAGTGTTTCATTAATTCAACTATGGCAGCTATAAGCATAAGAAGGCAGTTGTACACTATCCTGTTGGCATTTCTGTGGCAGTTTTACCTTAATCGAACATATCAGAGACCTTCCATTTGCTCATCTTATTCTTTGCAAGGACATAGTATAAAGTAGCAAAACAGATTTCTTTGCATCTCGTTTTTAATGCTTCTGAATGTAGATTAATTTTTTTTTTAAGCACTGAGAAGCTTTCCCCTGATTTAACAACCTATGGTAAATCCCATTACTGTAGCATAGGGAGTTCCATAAAAGCTTAAATTACCATAACCACATATGAACACAATTATGATGAGTACGATTAGCATCTGCAAAGTCTAGTGAACCTTCAAAAAAGAGACATAGTTAAAAGCAGTCATGTCATTTTACAGTGCTATAGCTTAAAAACCATAAAGCTTAAACCCCTTGTGTTTAGGAAGGCTAAAACATCACCGGCTTTTAAAACATAAACCTTAAATTTCTTTGTGTTTATGAAGGCTAAACATCATGGATTTTAAAACATTCACAAAACTTACTGCTGAATATCCAGGAAAGGCCAGTTATCCATATTGGTAATCTACTGACTCCAGCATAACTGCATACTCTCAGAAATTTTCAAGCCATCATTTGAAACATTAGGTGCAGCTTACGAGCAATACTTAACTGAACAGGTGTACCTTACACCAATTGTGGAATTGAATCAAGTAATATTCTGACCTCAGCTGGATTAAATAGCATTATATGTTAGACTGAAAACTATCATATTTTTCTCCTCTTTAAGTGTTGCAAAATTCCTTAGGTCTGCAGAAAAAGTTGCCTAAAGTCACACTGTTAATTTCAAACCAAAACAGTCAAACCATTCCAAGCTTGACACTAACAAAGTGCCCTGAGCTGTTAATCTCTTGCCATTTAACAGGGATAAACTACATTGGTTTCCTTGAAATACAATATTCACACTATCTCTAAGCGCCTCAGCAGGAATCTGTTGTAAATCCCAACCAGCACTTAATCCAGTCAAGTGGGGGAAGCTTCCCTGACACATTACAGCAAGCTGACTTCTAGTTAGTTTTTAGCGGCCCTTAAAATAGCTCTGGTATCTACCCATGGAGCTGGAAGGTCTTCCACCACCAAAATCAAAAAAAAAATAGCTAAGCATACTTCTCTTTCCTGGTAGCAAGCTGAATTGTAAAGCTCATGCTAGAGCCTCTACTGCTGCCAACCAATGAGTGAACATGCATCTGCAAGGTCAGCACGAGCCACCTGTCCAACTTGGTTTATTCTGAAGATAATTGCTGCTAAGTTAGAGCAGAAAAGGGAATTGGTGCCCCATGTGCTGTGTGCCTTGAACACAGGTTTCTAAAACAGCATTTGAAATATGCTCAGTTTCTCATGAGACGGAAGAGACCAGCTTTTACTAATACTAACTGGAACTGTTACTGACTATTCTGCAGAAAAGGAAAGCATTTTAAAGCAAGGATGCTTCACCAAGAGCCATGGCTGATGCTGTAGAGTTCAATCTGTCAGATCAACTACTTACAATTTTTTCCGGCTATTCACAAGAATTAATGAATGTAAACAAATATGCAGGCAGGGCAGTGGGGTTCAAGGATAGTTTGGAAACCTTATTCAGAAGCTACAATCTTAAGATAATGAAAATGAACTCAGTTCTAGTATTGGAATGTGAACATACTCAAAATTAAATGTACTTTTAAAGACCCTTCTGAGGACCGCAGTTAGCTTCTTACAACTGCTCAGAAGTTCATTTGATTTAAATGGGATGTAGCATTCACATAACTGAAGATTTAAACACCCCTCAACCAGATAGGACTGTAGTTGAAAACATTTTTTCTTCTGGATTACTGTATATATTACTACTGCTATTACTATATTATTATATAGTATTACTTCTAATATATAGTATTTATATTAGTATTATTAGCATGTAGTATACAGTTTAGGCATGCTACAAATCTTCAGAACTAGATCAAGATGTAGGTCAAAAAAAATTCTTAAGAATTAACTGGTAAAACATTTTGAATTAACTCAATACCAAGTATTAGAGAGTTTGTTAGGTAATTACTCAACCTAGTGACAGTAGATAAACATACGATTTTTTTTTAATCCACCTCTGAGACCTCATAAGAAGAGAATGATATTTGCTGTCAATTCAAATGAATTGAACTCAATGAACTGTGTAAACAGTCCTTGACTCATGCCCTGAAGGTCAGACACAAATTTTGATTATTGTGCATCTTCTGTCTATTGTCTTCCTCTTGATGTGAGGATACAAGCATGCTTTTCAGCGACAAGGTAAGGATTCCAAAAAAAGGTCTTACCTTGAATATTCATAAGTTAGTACTATTCTGATGAAATTTCAAGCAATATCAGTAAGAAAAAAAGATCATGAAGCCACATAGCAGATAGCAGAAAAATATAGCTCAGCTGAGGCATAAAGCATCTATACAATAAAATATGCCTTCTCCACCCTGAAAGCAATAAGAAAGGGTGTAGCATGGTTTGATTATAATGTATGTTTTGTTCCTGACCTAGAGTCACCAGCCTGCAATTCAGATTTGTGCCTCTATTCTCTGTTAGAAGAGGGTGAAGATTAACTTTGCATATGAACAACTTGAAATACCTCATATCAGTGACAATGAAAAGATATTTATACAACTTCCAGAGATCTTCCCACATCTATAATTTTACACCAAATCATTGCATTGTAGACAGGTACAAGCAATGGGATAAAACTGAATGCAAGCTCTCCTCAGATGCTGAGTTTCCTGATAGCATTTAACTTTTCTTATCAATAGCGTGCTTATCTAAGACAAACTACAATTTCCATTACCAGGAAATGAAAACTGTAGATGACAGCAAGGTAGAGGGGGATGTATCTGCACTAAGAAAGAATTAGGTAAGGGAATGGGCATCTATTAACATTGACCTCTAAGATTCTTAGATGGAGGAAAAAAGCAGGGAGGGTGACTGAATTTCATCCCACAATTTCAGACCTCTATCTTGGAAGCTCTACTACAGTTAAGGAGCACCAGTAGTTGGTGCTCTGGAAACTCAACTGTCATACACAAGGAACTGAGGGTAATGTTTATAAATTAAGTCATCAGAGCTTATAGCTTGAGCCCACATAGTTAATACTATTTCTCCAAACATTATATTCAAACTAACAGCTGCAGGAATTCAACAAGTTTTGACTTCATTAAACCATATTCTTCCTAGGGAAGAATCTCTGGTTTATTATCACTTGCAGCGAGTTTCCTGTTCTACACTGAACCACTCGCTTAAATCTCATTTTACTAGTACAAAGATACACAAAAGCTTTGCTATAACCCTGAAGCTACAGTACATCCAAATGATTGATTAGTTGCAACAGAAGAAATGTCCAGAGCTTGAAAGATCTTTGACTGAGGATATTCCGACCAAACTTTAATTTGGACAAAAGTCTGACAGAGAAAACAAACCAAAACAAAAATACCCCACCACAAAACAGTCTAAATAGTATTGAGGCAACAAAGCCACAAATTTTAAGTGAAATTCAAAATGTTTTAAACTAAACTGAAACATTAAAATAGAAAACACAGGCCTCTAACTGTAAACATTCACATAACAAATGTTCTCTTAAGTGTTGCTAGTTATAGTGCAGGAGGGGAAATCACTTTATTTCAAACAGTTGTCATATTTATAAACTTCACTTGAAGGCAGAATCTTATTTACAAATACAGCAAACATCATCTCAGTACAGACAGCACTTCTAGCTCTCTCTACTTGTTGACTCTTTCCATTTAAAAACGGGGAAACCAACTGGGAGTAGCAGCAGTAACTTGTTTTCAATCCGAGTATAAAGCAGGTGAGAGGAGATCTAATACAATAAACAAAGGACAGACAGACAGTTCTTCAAAGGCACTGATATTTCTAATAAGACTTTCTTAAAGGCTCCTAAAGAAGTTTAGTTCCTACTGAAGCCAGTGGGAATCAAAAATCAGTAATGAATTGACTGAAATAGATGCAAAACAAGATTTAAATAAGACCAAGGCTTCCGGCTTACTAAATTCTTGCGTGTTTTGAGGTAATGTTTCCATCTTTGACAATAATGATAATGCTACAGGGTGGATGCCCCTCAATATCATTAATAAAATTCCATAGTGATTTCTCTGAATATAAGTAGATAGAAGAAATAACTGCGCAAGTGCGAAATAAGGCTCACAAAAATCATAAAAAGTGCTTTTGTTCAGAAAGTCAATGACTACGCACCTTCCCCACCCCCTGCAGAACAGTCTCATAGCTATAAACTAGTAAACTACCAGATATTTAGATTTCCATAGCAGAAAGTGCTGCTTTACCCACAATACTCAGAATTCACATTTAAACCTTTTGAGATAAGATGCCCTCATTATGCTGTCCTGTGATTTGTTCCGAGTTTAACTTCAAGCCTTCTAACTTTCATGAGAAATCTACCTAGCTTCTGTCCATTCTCCTTAAAAATTCATTCCAATGATCTGAAACTGATGATTCAAGTCTGCAAAAATATTAAGCCCTCAGACAAAAGATACATTTAGGAATCTAGAAAAGTTTCAGATAGATACATTTCCCTGATTACTTAGCAAAGATGGCACAACCTACGGTCTATTCCTATAATATAGGAAAAGACAACTGGCATGATGATGTTGGAAACACAAAGCAAACTATGCTTGCTCAGAACATCACCTCTCCTCCATTTCAATTTCCACAGCAGTGTATTATTTTACCTACAATATGGATAGGAAAACAGATTAATATTGTTCATTAGTTATTTGATCTGAACAGATGACTCAATATTATGCTCTCCTAAGCATTATGCATCATAGAAAGGTCTGGCAAGGAAAGTTGACATTTAAAGCTTTTCGCTCAGTTACTTGTGTCTCTTCTCTCTTCAGTGGTCTCTTACCCTCATAAATCCTTAGGTGGAAAAAAAAAAAGAACAAGACAAATTGTCTCTTTGTAATGCTTTAGAATAATCTAAAATTTCCTTCCCTCTAAAAAAGAAACAGAAACCTAACTACCAGGCCCAGACTATGAAGGCTCTTACTGTCTCAAATAAACATCTGCAATCAAATAGCGGTAGTGAGAAAGTGGTTTGTGGTTTGGAATTAAGACATTCATACCACCAGAGAATTTCCTGAAATTATCACAGATCAGCAAAGCTTCATCAAGATACTATTATTTTGACCTATATTCTACCTAAATGACAATAAGGCAGAAAGGGTCCAAGGCAAAAAAAAAAAAAGTATTATGCTCTACCTGGTCAGTAACTATGGAAGAACCAGCCATTACACGCACTGCCTTTCCATCTGAAAAGTCACTCCATTCGACCTCTCATTCAGCTCTGTTGATAAACACCCAATTACTTCACTTTGACAAACACTCTTTCAATACCCTGCTAACTACTGCTTTTCCACTATTCCACTATAGTGACGTGTCAAACAAGCTTAGAAATACTTTGTTCAACCTGACCAATTACATGTTAAGTACAATTAAACTAAGATTTTTGCATCAGTTCAACTGGAAAAGGAATATGCTTCTTCAGAAGCTAAAACCACTTTGTGCTCCCCTTAATATAACTACAGAGAAGATAAGAAGAGTATAAGACAGTGGTGGATCAGCTAGAGCTCTCCTAATATTTCTGTTAAGATCACACCCTCCAAAAGTTATTTCTATTTCTTTCCTTCACCACAAAAGAAACCACTTTTCGCTCCCCTGTTCTAACTATGGAAATACTCTGGCCTGGAGAGTGAAACTGATCCCTCTGGTCCAGGCTTTCTAGTCCATTTCTGCACACTGCTGAACAAGGCACAATGCAGTTTTCACTACTTACATTACAATACATCTTAGTGACCTTAGTAACAAGGATTTTTAAAGTCACAGATGAAAAAGGAAGAAGCAGCTTTCCTTGAAAGAAACAGAACAGACAATACAAAGCAAAATGGAAAATTTACCATAAAGGCTTCCAAATAAATGTCTCTCATAACAACAGACAAATGAAAGCGAGTAGCTCTAGCAGTTTTCCCTAGCCAAGGCATTCTCCATCATTTACTTGGATATTAAATGCATCTTCATGTAACATTACGAATGGGCCTACCCACAGTAGCCAAAACATCCTGAGGACTAAGTTAACTGCACATAGCAAGCCAAACCAAACCTCATACTGTAACTCAGTTATATGTAATGAAGTTTAACAAAGCAGGACTTCCAGTCGGCAGCTCTGTATATTAGATTGAAAGCAAGAACAGCCTCTAACAAACTGCAGATGAAATAGCTGATTTACAGACCTGTCTGGTATAATACTATATAAACTTGTCATTCACTTCCAGGTACATATTAGCTTTCTTCAAAAATGTTTTTTGATCTCCGTTTTATTCATAATCTCAAAAAAAAGAAAAGCCTGTCAATTCAATGAGCTTCTATTTCTGTATTGCTCTGATAAGCATTAAATTACAAATTTTAGTTCCAAGAATGCTAATGAAAAGGTTGTACTTAAAAGATCTTGTACGGGTAAATTATAGACAGCATCTAAATAGTTAGCAGACTTCTTGATTACAGTAGCAGCTTCTTAATCCTACGAAGGGAAAATGCATCAAGATCTACCCTTAACGAAATGAAATTTTTTTAAGATCAAGAATTTCCCTATGCATGCAAGCCGTTTTAAAGCGACAGTTCCAATCTACATTCAGATTAGATACAAGATCACAAATCCTGTCATATGACCAACTAAACCTTGCAGAAATCGCATTCCCAATGCGAGGGGTAACCTTCAGGTAAGGAAGCGTATGCCAGCCTCTACTGAAATCTGCTCAGGAGGAGACCTGCAATGCGTATGCTTTTACTCAGTAAGATCAATCAATAGCCACAAGGCCAGTATTTAAAAACGCTGTATTGCTGAAGGCTTAGCACAGCCACGCATTATCGTTGGCCACTAAACAAGCATTCTTTATACAAGCCTGAAGGTTAGGCTCCCCACGGGCTCTCTGAGGTGTTTTATTTCCCTTTCCTACTGAGCTGGCCACCAAAGCGCTCCCGAGCCACAACCCCGTCACGCATTTAAGCAGCGCACGCAGATGCCTCTCAAAAGCCTGCGGGGAAGGCGGCTTCCCGGGCGGAGGACCAGGGACAGGGCAGGCTGCCGCGTTCCGCCAGCTCTCGCCCCCCTCCGCAACAAGTGACGCCGCCGCCCGCCCCTGCGCTCGCGGCCGCCGAGCCGCGGCGCCGGCCGCCCGCGGGGGGCCG
>NW_020450307.1:1970356-2024827 GCF_003343035.1 Apteryx rowi | reverse complement strand
CGGGAGGGGGGGATTCCTCCCGCCGTACAGGAACCCCCCGCAGGGGATGAAATCCATTAAATCCCGGTGGAGATTTGCTTTTCCCCCACCGGTCCAAACAGCTGGGTTCTGCGGCTGTGCTACCTGGGCCAGGGCAGCTGCAGGCACTTGAGGGTCATCAGCCCATCCCCACCAAAACCTCGCAGGTGGCTGCTGCGGAGACACTGCCAAAAGCCCCTGCACCTCTCGAGCCCTGTTAAAACATGTCAGAAACAGTTGAAACCTCTATAAACCCCCTTTAAATGCCATTCACAGATCATTTCAGCAAAAAGCAGCCAATTCTTCGCTAACCCAAGACCCAGGCAGCAAGGCTGACCACCAAGGTGGGGCAAACGCAGGCCGCCCGCCGCAAACACGCACCTTGAAACTAGTGCGGGCAGTTTTTGCTACATTTTCCGAGTTGTAAAATGCCACGGCCCTGCTAAGATGCATCTGCTTTAAGCACCGGCTCATCGCGCCTCGGGGCGGCAGCTTTCCGTCGCCGCGGCCCAGGGCAGCGGTGGGCGCACGAGGAACCTTCTACCGGCTTCGAGCGAGGCAGGAGGCTACAAGTACTCTCTAAAAATCAAGAAGTTCCATAGGACTAATCAAGCCGCACCGAACCTGTTCTGTAGCAGAAGAGCTATTCGCTCTTTGGTCAGAAATGTCAATTGCTTCAACGCAGCGGGGGAAAACACCTTTCCGTGATCAGAGCTTTTACAACTAAAATGCAAACAACTTTTGTAATTAGAGATGAGTGACTACTCCTGTTCTGTACCTATTAGCCATTTCACTCCCACAGTGAAATAAAAATAAAATCCAGAACATTCAAGATCCTGGAGAGGTGGTTTGTCTTTATTTTAAAACATTTCATGTGATTTAAATACTGGAATTGATCAGCTTTGGAAAACATTTTTTTTTCCCCTCAAAGTTAGGCCTGATACTGTTACCTTCTGTGCTGAGTACCTGTGTATCCCAAACTTGAGCTGGAGGCACCAGCCAGCCAGAGGTAGGAAGCCAGCTTATTCACTGCCCACGGTCAATCCTTGATGTCTCAGCAAATCAACAGAATATGGTCTGCAGCAAGCTGTAAAACAGTTGAGCTAGTGCATTTGGATATTCAAAGGCAATCTGTTCTGCCCCCGAAGAGTTTTTCCCACATGAAAACCAATTGCCTTTACTTGCTACCACTTAAAAGCTTTACTAACATGCGCATGCAGAGCAGAAACAGAATCTGAAGAGAGATCATGCTCCAATGCATTGCGCCCCCCTACCTGTGCTAGGTAGCTGTCCCTGAACCGAGCAACCAACTGCCTCCATATTTATTTATTTCATGGCCTGTGCGCTGCAGGCCACCTGCTTTAATAACAGCTAAGACATCTTTTTTTTAAAGGTAAAGCCTCAGTCTAAAACCCTTTGATTTCTCAGCCTGTCTAACATATGCTGGATGGCAGATCATGTCAGAAGAAGCCTCTAGCCCATCTGTTGCCAGAGAGCTGAGTCTTTACATTCTGCCAACACAGCTTCAGCTGACAGCATGCTACATTATGTATTTTTCTTTTGTCTGGAGAGTAGAAGAGCTGTCCAGCTCACTCTGACTCTCAGACTACTCTTACTGACTTAATGCATGAGTAAGAACCACCCCATGAGTAAAGATTTGCAAGGCAAAAGATCATCAGTTAAAGGATGATTGCCCATTGATCAACGCATGATAAAACACAAACCTGTTTGCCCAAATACTGGATTTGGATTAGTAATATAACTGTGTACTAGACTTGAAGGTCAATATAAAAGTTTCTGAAAAAGGTTCACCAGCCAGTGGCCAGCTGGCATATATACACACACATTAAAATACTTTCTGCGAAGCAATGCATTTTTTACATTTAAATTGGAAAACAACCTAGAGTCATTAGGTATGGCAGGAAAAGAGTGTGCAAAAAGCAAAATTTGCTTTGCAGTCCGCGTAGGCTGTATCATGCATTATAGTGGGAGAAAGAACACTGCCATGACCACAGAAAATAGGGGACTTTGGTGTTATCAGAAGGACTCATCTAAAAGAGTTTGATTCTGCAGAATTAGGAAGGGGAGACATTTTAAAGAAAATAAATATTCTTTCCAGGTAAACCTTATTTATTGCACAATGACACTATCGGCTCAGATTAATGAATCAGCTGAATTGGTCATGATGAAACTGGGAGATTTACAAGGAAGGAGAAGGTGTTGATTGCAGTTACCTCTCTGAGCAAAATTCCTCCAAGTCAGTTGTGACTAAGGCACCGATTCAATAAAGCCAGTAATTCTTTAGCATATATTTTAAGTTCAGTTAGATGATTTAGTTTAGCTAGATGACTAAGTGGTTTGAACTAGCAGTCCAGTGATTGAGGACACAGATAATATAGGTGCTGTGGAGGAGACATCAGACAAATTCTGATCCCATGTCACCACTGATGTTCCATTGGCACTTACTCTAAAAGTATGTGAAATAACATCCTCTCCAAATCCTTTCTTTCCCGCCCCCAAAAAACAAAATTTAAATTACCCAGTATGAAACCTGCTATGCACTAGTCCTATTTGCTGTTAAACAATAGCTATACTGTTTGCCAGAGGTAACCGCGTTTCACAAGTTGAGAGATTCGCACTTGCTCTGAAATGCTACATGCCATTATTTCAGAGCAATTCATAGAAAACTAACTTTAGCACCTTCATTTTTGCCACCTTTTGCCCTCCTACTCTTCAACCTGTTTCTGAAGCTCCAAAAAACCCCATTGATTTTGATTTTATTAATAAGCAACAAAACTGGAACAAATGGCTCCTGGCAGAACATGTTTTCTGTTACAGCTGAAAAACTAGTGGACTGATGTCCTTGAAATGAACAGGATGACTAATGCCCAGCTTGCAAGGACCCAGAGGACACATTTATTGCACTTGTCAGAATGGAGCTGAGCAGCCAGAAATGAAAAGATAAGGTGATAGGTAAAAATGAATGCCTCTGTCTGCTTGCTTCTTAAAGGAAGCCAGTGCATATGATGCATAAAGAGAGCAGCGAGACTTGCCCAGTAAGTCAACAACAGATCTGGATCTGATCATTAGAGCTAAGGCTCATAATTAGTATATATTCAGAATGTGCACTGTTATTTCTAGATATTAGACTCAGACCTCTGTTTAGAAGGGGAGCTATGGCGCAAGGGTCCAGTCTCCAAATAGTCTGGAACTGGGTTTGGGAATCCAGTCTTTGAATAAACAGACTAGAACTGAGATTGGATTTACTTTTGTCTCAGTACTTCAATTAATGTTCACATACTATTTTGATTCCAGATTATGACTGCTTTTAATGGGAAGTTAGAATGCAGAATCCAGTTTTATCTCCCCTACCAGCTATTTGCTTTATCACAGCTGACCTGAAACCACTTCTGAAACAGGACAAATTGCCATGAAGAGTCCATGGTGTAAAGCTCTGTGATAAGTCACATGCACAGCCAAGCAAAACAGTAGATGAAGGCAACCACAGGCCAGTTCCTGAGAATCTGTATTACAGCTCCACTCTAGCTCCTCCCTTCCCACAAGAGAAAGGAATAAGAAAATCCAAAAGTATTTTGCTAATTTGAAGTCTAGCGTTTTGTGGTTGATATGAGTTATCTGAGCCAAGCTGGAAGAATGAACCAGGATAATATTAAGAAATAGGTAATTCAATATCAATGCCAATATCAATTCAAATTCAATATCAATATCAAAATCAATCAATGAATATCAAAAATTAACTCTTCACAATGAGATCTATGAAACCACACAGTAGCCTCATAAGGGAACAGGCAGAAGTGGCGTCTTCTAGGTCATCCAAAAGAAGTTTCCACAACAGAACGCTGGAACAATGCCCCTACCAGCTTGACAAGAAAACATAAATAGATAACCAACTAGGTCTTTTCTAGCCTTGCTGTCCATAATATACACAGTTCCTATCCTCTGAACATAAAGAGCCATAAAATTCAATCATCTTTAGATCCATTGGATGACTTTTTTCATTTTTTGCAATGTTTTGTAACCTGACTGTATATGTTGGATGGAAAGAATTAGAGGACTGGTTTTCCCCACACTTGAAAATTTCCAGAACTGCTTTGATCATATGTGAGAATTCATTTAGGGGATGCAAATGAAGGCCTTGGCAATATGAAGAAGAAAATCTTCTCCCCTGACATTTCTCAACGTTTAGAGAATTCTTAACAAGCCATTGAAGTATGGGTTCATCGGAGAGACAGAAAAAATTTCAGTAAGCAGAGAAGTACATAAAAACAGCTAGTTTCCTCAGAAGAAAGCTAGCAGCAATAGCAATCTTCCTACCTTGTTTATTCCTTTTTCCTGCTTAGACTTACCTGCTATTGCAAAATATGCAACTAGAAACATGAAAGCAATGAAGATGTATCTTTCCTTACAAAGATAGAGACTGAATATTCTGCAACATAATTATAATATTTTACAACTCATTAGCACCTTCCATCCTAGGATCTCCAAGCATTTTACAAGCGTTAATTAATGCACTCTCACAATACTTCTGTGAAGTAGAATGACAGGTGTCTAGATATTGTGATGACAGGTGCATTACAATTGAATAAGACAGAATTTCTAGGTTTTTCATTTGCATATTTAGGAAAGCAGGGCACAGAGAGGATAGGTAAAATTAAGAAATATCCATAATACTTTGAAATACCTTAAGCCACATACAGACAGACTGGCTTTCAAGTGCTTCACTAAAAAGCAGAACTCAGCCCAGGGACCTCAAGAAAATTGAGGCTTTCTGAACTTAGGTCTTCACATCTGTTACCACAATGACTATTTTAAGCTGCATTATATAAATAAGAGTGGAGTCTGAATGGAACTGGACCTGTTTCTTAAAGATTCATCTGCTCACTCCAAGGGATAATGGGCTCTCCTGAAGCTCTGATATCTCCTCAGAGGACATTCGCTGTATAGCAGCCTTTGAATAGCAATGAAGAAATTAGTTGTAAAGCTTATTAAGACACCAATAAAGAGGCAGAGAATACAGCAAGCGAAGACAGTTAGCAGAAATAAATTATTTTACTAACCATCCCCTAACTAAAAATAAGAGATAAAGTCAGGTGCTCTAGATGAGCCTTTACACAATGCGGGTCCGTAGAACCACGGGAACCCTTGCTCTCTGGCTTGTTTCCTCATGTGCTGTGCTAAACTGTTCCAAATAGCAGCACAGTGGCCCATGTCCACATTAACTGCTTTAGTTTCTTAATTTTATAGAAAACCAAGCTAGTGATTAACGCTGGGGAAAAAAAAAAGTGAAGAATCCTGGGTTTTCTTTCCAGCTCTGTCACAGATTGTCTTGGGTCAGTCACTGATCCCTACCCTATTTCCATATCAGAAAACACAATACAATAACATACCATAACACAAAAGAATAGACAGATAAACTAAGATAAACTAAAGATTCAAATATTTGCACCAGGTACTGGTGACAATGTTGAAATTACTCAGCTTGCAGATTTTTTGTATTCTTTAGGTTCATGATATTAAAGCGCAAGTCTGAGCATACAATGAGGTTTTCCTCTCTCTGCCTGTCTTCCTGGGAGGAGGAGGAGGAGGAAGAGAGCCATGTGCATGAGAACTCCCCTCCCTAAGAGCCGTATGGGAATGTAAAGGCATTCACTGAATTCATTACCCTGCCCCACAATATGATTCTGTCTTTGTACGAGCAAGAAAATGGATGTTAATTTATTCCTTATTGCTAATTCGAAAAGAAGCATAAACACAAGAGCTCCATTGCAGAGACTTCTACCAAGGGTGTAGTTTAAGCCCAATTATGTGCTATTAGTACATTTGCTCTTTGTTACTGTGGCATATTAATTACATGTCTGGTATTCTGGTAATTAACACAATTATACTCTTCTTTTTTTCCTCCTTTCATTAGACAATATTCTTGCATTTTATTCAGATAAGTAATTTTCAGTAGGTAAAAGGAGCCAAATTATTACATATTAATAAAATCAGGCAATGGGTTTTTAGGTGAGCTTGTACTGAGAAGTGCCAGCAGCATTCTTTGGCAAAGAGAAAAGTAGATGCTCTCCTGTTGGGCAGCAGTCTATTTCAGAGACTTCTAACGGGAAACCAAATAATAAGTCTCAAGTTGTATATCCAGCATTTTAATCACTGACTGGAGCAGCAAGGCCATAAGGACAATACTGGTACTTCCACACACAGCTCTTTGAGCCATGATATCATTGCTGTTCGATGGTCCAGTGTTACCAAGATCTTTCCTCTACCACTGACATCCATGAAACTCAATGACATTTAACACAAAGATTACAACAGTGGGTCAAGCAGGACTGTTTACAATTGTGCAGGCCATCTGCAAATGAACACTTCCTGCATTAAGGAACAAAAAAAAAAATTATGTAGACTCTTACTACTAAGGAGGCAAGAACCTTTCTGGAGTAGTGTAAAAAGGGTGGATAGCTTTCTTTCACTAAATGAAGCAGATATAGCTGACTCCAGAGGTATCTCAAAGAGGATTCTTTTCCTTAGGACAAGTTATTAGTTCTCTAAAAACACATTAGTGTTTCTCTATTGTTTTCTCTAAAAGTGTACCTGAATCCACTGGGTCTCAGATGCTGACACTGTTAAAGCCCCACTGGGGAACGAAAAATTTCCAAAAGTTTCCTTCTGTATGTGCTTGCTTGGGAAAGTTGGAAAAGAAGATGCAAAGTGTTATTTCTCTCTGCAATGGGGTAGACACTTAGCACTTCAGTGGGTCTTAAAAAAACAGAACAACAACAAAAAAAACCCACTCCCTTGTGTCCAGATCTCCAGGGGGCCTGGCTGCAAGACCTTTGTGAATGCTGGAAGCAGAGTTCACTCAGCAAAATGAACATCGCCTGCTCCTTCCCCGAGACAGCAGTGAACATTCATTGCTTTCTGGTATCTGTGACAAGCTTTTTTACCAGTAAGGAAACCTGATGATTGTTTATGTTGCCAAATCACCTTTAACTATACCTACTTCCATTACTGGAGTTTTGGGGGTTTTCCACCGATTGTACTGCTCTGTCTTCAAGTCCCTTGAGAAAGAAGAGAAATGAAGCCTCAGCAGGCAAATATCACTGTGAAAAAGCTTGCTCTGCCTTTCCTGAAAACACCATCTGGAATATATTTTATTTTGAATTCTTGACTAGTAGACCAAAATTATCTTTAAGGGCTCAGAAAGATCCACTTTTCATTATTTCCAATACAGAAATACAAAAAACAACACCCCCCCCCCAAGCTGACCTTAGAACCCAACTGTACTGACCCAATTCAGACAGCACAGAGCTCTTAGCCCGAGGTATTTAAAAGGAAAGGTTTTGAGAATGGGGACTGGGAGTCGGGGCTGCTGCGCTCTATTCCTGATGACACCACTGACTCACTCTACCCACAGACAAGTCACTTAATCTCTGCCTCATCTATCCTCTCAGTTTAATGCTACTTGCCTACTTCATAAGGATGTAGTAAGACTTCATTAACTGATGTTTGTAAAGTATTTTAAGATCCTAGGATGAAAGCCTTTCTAGCAATTCAGAGTATTATTTTCATTAAAATGGCAGCATTTATAAATTCCCTATTATTAAAGGACCACATAAGCAGCTAGTCCCTGGTTTTCAAATTAATCTTTGAGATACACAAAGACTGATGCTATTTTAAATACACTACGCACTACAAAGAAATATTCTGAACCAAAAATATTACACAGGAGCACAAACACAAATCATGATCCCTACTCAGTTGTTCATTGACTTTCAGAACGTAGGTATCTGAAAAGTCCAGATTTATCTGTTTGGCCATGTATTTTCTTGAGAAAATTCAATCTGAGTGAAGACTGTAAACTGTTAATAACACAGCCTAAAAGAAAGCTATAATTTTTAACTTTGCCTTTCTGGGCATTCATGGTCTCATCATTACACTGTATAAAAAAATATTATGAACTTGCAGATTGCAAAACTGCTTTTGTCTTTCCTGCCCCAAATGCTGATCTTTTCCTGAAAATGTGCCATATTACTTCTTAAAGTAGTCATCTGCATCAAATGTTTAGTCTTCAGACTTGTGCTGAAACTATGTTTAAAACCCATGTGGGGCATGGAGAACTGAGAACAGTGGAATGCCAGAAAAGCAGATTATTCAATATTTGATTCTTTCTTCAGTAGTACTCCTTCCCAGTCCTTGTCACCAGTCCAGGAAGCTGAAATTACACTTCTATACTACCATAATCACATGAGAAAAGAGAACTTGCATCTCTTTTCCTTTGAGTGCTATTAGCAGACCAAATCTAATAACAAAGACAAGCAGGCACAACAATACAGGAAAACAATCAGCATTAGTCTTCCCATCGCCAAAACTCAGGCTACTGACCTTCTCATGAGGGACACTGGAAGAAAGGTCAGCATGGAAGCTAGTTTATGAAAAATATAGGAAAGGAGCATGTAAGGGCTAATTGCAGGCTGTTTACAGGAAAATGAATAAAACTATCATGCAGCAACAGAGAGAATCAAAACATAGCTCAAAAGACAGAGGGTCAACATATTCCCTGAATGCATCTTTCTCCTTCACCCCACATTGCCCAAATTTTCTCCAGAGCTCAGTTTTGTTTTGTTTTTTTATATTTGCTCACTTGTATTTTTTCATAATGTGTATTAGGGCAAATAAAAGTAACTATTTTCATCAACTGTCTATACACAAAGCACTTAAAGTAAAGGGTATTTTTATCCCCAGTGCAATTCCATTTACCAGATTTATATTAAGATCCTGTTGCACAGTGCATACCATGCAATAGGCCTGTTAAAAAAAAAACAAAAAACAAAAAACATATTGCATATATCTGAGGCTGGTTTGCTGGATTGGAGTTTCAGACAAAGGGGCTGATTTAATGGCATCAGAGCCTAGGTTCAAATCCTCAGTCCACTGGAAACAGTTCTGAATTCTCACAAGCTTAACTCTGCTCTTTATCCTTCTGTAACAAAGTTAAGACTATTAAGGTTAATTCACAGGTCATACAGCTTGTATGTGCTTTAACAACTGAAGTCCTGTTGGTTTTGACTGGACTTTAACAGCTGTCCACATTTTTCTGCACAAGTGTGCATAAGGGTCCTTAGTCCAACCTACTTCTTCCCCTTAATTCTGCAGTGTGCTAAATGGATGTTCAATGTGACTGTGTGACAGGTGACAATGCCGCAGCCAGACTCGTATGAACAAGTCCCTCTGTTTGCACAGACCCCAGTTAAATTAGTCTGTATCGGTCTATATTAATCTGAATTTCAGGATCTGGACCATGGATTAACAAGATCCATGGAGATATGCAAAGCTTAAATGTGTAATTTTCATTTTGTAATATTACATTTCACATCACTATATGCTTTCTACTCCTGGGAAAACAGTGATCTGCAAAGTGCTGTAAATGGGCCCGTTCTTGCTGTCTCTGATATGAACTGCATTATTTAGATGCAGAAAAGTGGGATCAATTTTATTGAACAGGTCTTCTGAGATGGAGTTCTGACTGCCATATTTTCTACATCACATAGGCTTTGTAAAGACAACAACAACAAAAAAGCTAAAAACATGCTATTAGTTGTTTCATAATTGTTTTCAAGCAAATAAGTGTTTTTCCTCTCCTTGTAACATCTGAGACAAACTCTTCTGCACTGAGGGCTTGCTCAAATTCATCCTATCTGGCAACAACAGGCTGCAGCTTTGCTAGACTTTTTCCATGGAGTCTCAAAGCATTTCACGCATTGTTATACTAATAGAGCTTCACAAACCTCTACAAGGCATGGTCAATACTTGTACTGTTTGGCTGCTGGAGAAAACAATGAATGAAATTCCTGTACCTCGGTCACAAAAAGCATCTGGCACAAAGTCAAGAATTGATGCAGACCTCCCAATTTCTGAGTCCATGTTTTAGCTACATAACCTACCTCTGTTGCTTTAAAAAGTCCCTTTCAAAACTGTCTGGTCCAGGAATAAAGCCTGCTTTTACTTACTATTGCTTCTAAAATTCCAGTGCTCCAAGCTTCCTTCTAGCAGTGCCCTGGCTGTTTAAGTTACAGTCTCATCAGACAAGAGTGCAGCAAAATCCTTTGTCATTTCACATATTTATTTCTATTCTGACAGATACCAGTTGTGACCCTTCCTTGCAATAAGCCACTGCCCTCCTGGCCTTCACTTTAATTGCAGATTTGCTAATCATGTTTTGATCACCCAGACATCTAGTCGCTGTCTACTGCAAGCCATGGAGCTGGGCCTATTTTCAGTGAAGGGGAGCATAACACACAAACGCAAGGTTTGTGTTCTCATCCTTATGGAAGGGATCAGAGGATTAAGAGGCACAGTCAACCCCGATTAATGCTGCTGAGCGAGTGCTCCTTGCCAATAGCAGGGGCTGATTGCCTCCCCGTGGGGAGCTCCAAGGCAGACAGTCTCCCTAAAAGGGCACGTCTGTCTTCTGTTTTTAATGCTAGCTGCTGCTCAGCATTAGAAAGGAGGTTAAATGTTGACCCCACCTCTCTAAAAAGCAAACTGTCCTGGGGTGGGAAGGTTCTTTTGAAGAAGTGGAGTACTGTTCTGGGAACATGCTGAAGATAAACAGAGGTTTGTTTCCATCACTGACCCAGACACTGACACTTAACACTCTCCTCTGAAATTTATCACCAGCAGGAAAACTTAGCAGAATTCTGTTCAGTGGCTTTTCTCCAGACTGAATACATTTTATGAATGTATTCTCTAATCTTAAAAGGGAGCCAACAAAAAGCTGTATTATTTTAACAAAACAGAAAATAAATATACTCAGAGCTAGGACTCGTGTACCCAGCAGAATCAACATCATTGTTTGTATTCAGCACTAAGGTGAGGATGCCCCCCTCCTCCCAAAGCCTACCATACGTAAGTGAACCCGAGTGATTTAGAATAACTCATTCCAACATGCTTTGCTTTAATGCATCCATCGGATTGTTAACTCCATGTTTTCCTCTACTCAGTGAAGAAGAGAAAACATTGGTAGTGAGCTCTTTTGTAAAGGTTACATGCCCACTTGTGTCAGATCAGCTCCTGCTGATCCGGAGGGACCATCCTACCACTTAGGCAAACATTCAGCAGCCACAAATTTCTGTTGCACCGGTACCTTTCCATGTTTCCGGTTCTCCCTTTTTTCAAGTATGGACAAGGAGCCTCTGACCTAGGTCTTATCTTTTTTCCTGGTCTAGCCACCATTCTTCTGTATCAGTCAAAAAGTGGAGCAGTCGAACAAGTGAAATGACACTTAGTGTCTCCTGCAGAGGAAGCTGAGTGACTGTAAATCCCATGCTGCGTTAAATGACTGAAATATAGCGTTTTGCGTGGCATTCCAGCAGCATACATACTTCTCCCTGCTTACTGCTGCTTCGGTCATGCATTACCCATTGAGTGCAAGCAAAAAGCTTATGAGAGGAGACAGGCATATCATCCTGTCTAAAGCCCAGTTTACACGGGCAACTTCCTGCAGTACTAGGAACAGCCTCTGGGAATGACTGGTGTTTATGTAACATTACGTTAAAATACGACTCGGGATAGGCCAAATATTTATTGACCTGACCTGCAAAAAGAGTCTGAGTGCCAGTTGCACTGATTTGAACAGGAGGTAAACAATGACACCTTAATTTCCAGAAGCTCTACAACAAATGAGGATTCCTCAGCTGACTAAGATGCACAAGAGCCAGTCTTTCTGCAATGGAGTAAATACAGAAAAGTTGGTACATTTTTCCTTTTTTCCTAAGTTAAAGCCATAATTTATGTATAAGCTTATCATATTGTATTCTACAGTCCTAATCCTAGACCCTGAAGGAGCAGCATAGATTTGTGGTTTTGACCATTTTCTAAAGTAATGTTGCTAGTAACCACTGAGACACCCCAGTGGTAGAAGTTACTTGAGCAAGGAAGAGGAAAATAAAAAAATCCACAAATATCTGTGGAACAGTCTCTTTTTTCAGTGAAAGGCACAGAAAGACACACATATCACACTAGATGTGTACAGAAGAGTTCAGCATTAGAAATCTTTGTACCCTTTTCCTCAAACATCTCTGCTCCCTTTGCTGCCCAACTCTCATTCTGCCTGACAGTTTCTTAATCACAGTCTCTCTCTTGCATGCATAAAGTATTATTTAACCTGCAGCACAGATGAAAAAATGCATTTATAACTACTGTTTTTTCCCTTTAATCTTTTTCTCCTTCCTGCTCCCCCTCTCTTTTTAGTAGCTTTAAGTGAGAAGGCTTTAACAACCTTCATAAAGATTTATTCAGGTCCAGACAGGAACAAAACACTCTACACTGTCAACATATGAGACTGAAAAGCAACAAAGCGCACAACCTTTTCCTTCTACCCAGGTGGCAGGACACACTATCCATCAGATCATAAAAGCAGCATGGCCTCTTCTGCAAGAATGTCAGTAGGCATCATTTTAGAAATACAGAAACAATCCAATTGTGGCTGAAACTCAACTAAGTCACTGCCTAATTCTACAGATCGGATGCTGCCTATGACCCCTAAGCAATATCTATCTAATGCTACTTTCAACTTGTGCTTCAGGGCTATTTTTGTACCTTTGCCCTACAGCAACCACAGTTGAATTTAACATTCCATCTGAGTCCAGTTCAAGGTGTTGACCTTAAGCAGTAAGCCCTACCAGGTCTAGGATCTTACTACGTCAAAGACTTCTTTCTGTAGATTCATCTCACCAGGACATTAGCCAAGGCGCTTTTGCTGACAAATTCTCTATTTAAACCTCTAAGGATAGAGGAAAGAATTCTCTCTGTAGAAGGACGTGAGCTGTGAACCTTCACACAAACAGCAGTGCTACCATGCTGGAGTTTGCTACTTACTACAGCAGGTACATACTTCAGCTCTGCTAATTTTAGTAGAGCTGCAAAACCCTTAGAAAGCCTTTCCCATATGTTACTGGCATGGAGTTAATGTAAACTTCTCTGTTAGCTAATTCTTGCCTCCTTCTTTTGACAATGGCACTGGAATTGAAAAGATTTCATTTAGTTCCCTGCACTGTTCTGATCCTCTGACATCTAGACTTTGCTATATTTAGACAGGGTGGTGGTGGTGGTGTGGAGGTGTCAAGTAAAAATGGTCATGTAGCTACACAAGCCAGAATGGTAAAGTCCACTCCTCTCATTTAGTTTCAGCAGACTGTGACCTCAGGTCAAGGCCAGACTAAAACAAAAGGCCAGCGTACCCCCACATGGTACAAGCAGCTAAGCACACTACACAACCAGCATGCAGCGCAGTTCCTTTCAGAGGGGGGCTGTGAAGCCTGGTGCTGCTGGCGCGGCAAGTCAAAAGCTTAAGATTCTGTCCAGTTTAATTATCATCTTCCTCCGGGCTCAGAGAAGCTTATGAGAAGACAACAGTCAAAGAGAATCCTCCTCTTAGGCTTCCACCTACAGAAATTCATCTGCTCCTCACCTGCATGCCCCTTCCTCTTCACACAGACTAAAGAGATTTCATAGAATCTAACCATTAAAAAAAAATTTGTAAAATGGATTATGGATTACGCTGTGAATTGTTTTGCCTGCAGGAGAGAACTCCAGGCCAAGCTGTAACTAGGCACCAGGCACACCCTTCAAGCATTACGTGTAGACAATTGGTCAGGCAAAGCAGAGCTATGTCAGGCTGCTTCAGGCACTTGAAGAGATACACGACAAAAGACTGAAGGAAAACGCTTGGCTACCACTGTCCATTCCAATCACGTTCGGGGCAATTTCCACAGTGCCCTCAATTAGGAGGTCACAAGTAAAGCTGAAAATGGATTACACTGCATAGTCAGCAGCAACACAAGTTTCTATTTCATTCCATGATCAAATGACTTCATGCATTTTCCAGCCTCATGGGACAAATATATGTATATAATGAACAACTTGCAAAGCTGCTCTCTTCTGGAACAGCACTGTTTCTCTGAAATCATAGAAACTTCCTATCCTTTCACAGAGTGTAAAACAAACAAACAAACAAACAAAAACACACAAAAAAACAACCAAAATCATCAGTGACACCGCTATGAGACCATCACAGCCCTATCTCATACTATAAAGGCAAAGACTTAGTTCCAGTGCCATACTCCCTTCCTAATATAATTAAACAGAGCTCCAGTTTGCAGAACAGACATGATTAAACTCTATTTCTGTTTCAGTCCCAAGTTGTTCGGCAGTCTTGGACAATTATGCATTTAGCTTCTCCAGAGGAAGAGACTAAGGGCAAGAAACAAAAGCAACTTTGAGTTCTTGTGGCAGCTTAAAACAAAAACAAAGCCCTCAAATATAGCAGAATAGCTAGAGAGCACAATTTTGGAGCCACATTGTTCTTCTGGCATATCTCTATATCAAGGCTTGATCTGAACTTACATTGTTCATGATCATGTTTGAATAACTTAAGATTTGTGTCTGCTGAAATTTAAGACTAGCTATACAATAGTGGTATGCAGTAGTAAGCAAGACAGAGGGAACTAACTCTTCACTAAGACCCTAACAGGTGAGCCAAGAACACTATTAAATATCTGCTCAAACACAGATCTAGCTAAATGGGTCCCTAACACTGTAAGACTCTCAACTCCGAAGATAAGACACAGCTCAACCAACTTTATGTAACAAGGATAATCAGAAGTATTTTACAACCTCATTTAAATCCAACTGTTTTTTTACAACTGTGTTACTCACACAGCAGGTAAAGGGCCTTTTTCTCTGGGGGGTGGGGGTCAGCGGAGCTCAGGTGCTGTGCAGCAATGACATGCACAGCACATGGGGAGAGAATGCTTGCTATGCATTGGATAAACGCCTCCAGCTGCTCCCATCAAGGGTACAGATGGGATTATCATCTTCTGACCCTGGAGGGATCGCTGCATTTTTACTTGCATCAAAAAAGGACAAAAATAATCGTTCAAGGTGAAAAACTAAAGAAAGGTACAGATGCATCAGTCCACACCTGGACTGGAGTTATTATTGAAATTGTTAAACAACAGAGGCTGAAAGTTTGTTTTCCGAGTTTCACAGGCCCCTGGTCACAGATTAGCATGTACTAGCAAGGAGAGTCAACCTGGAAAATGTCCAGACAGCAAAAAGCTCTGTGCATACAACTATTTCATGCTGATACATGAGGCAGCTTGTAAGCAAGCCAGGTTCTAAAGCTTCAAAGAAAAAAAAAGGGGGGGGGGAATTACCTTTTCCAAAAAAAAAATCTCCAAAATTGAGTTGCTCCAGGCTACAAAGGAAACCAACCAGTTTGCTTATAACATACTGCAGGAATTCTGCCTAAGGCAAATCAGCTGCAACAAAAATGAAAGCAGCATTCAGAAGACAAAGTAGGTGATTTCTTTTCTGTCTTTATGTGGGCACCTACTATAGTCTGACAGGCAATAGATCCAAGCAACTCTCTTACCTTGATAAGTAATAACAACCCTCCTCCCAGTATACAACACTTCACATTTGTAAAACACTGAAAAGCATCAGTAGCAAGAGGACACTTAAGGGAAACTGCAGTGCAGACTGCCTATATGACTTGCAGTAGTTACACAGCAAGTCTAGGGCAGATTTGGAAAAAGAACCATAGCAATCCAGTGTCCTATTTACTGTAGCTCTGAAGAAGTCACAGATGCACAGGATGCAAAATTTGCAAGATGCAAACACTATACCAAACCTGTCATGTTACACCAGAGGCTGCAAGAAAAGAGTTGGTCCAGCAAACACCTGTCAGCACCGTGCCTATCTGACTCATGATTATCAACATTTGACCCATTCTAATGCCTTTAAAGGGCAATTTTGTTTGAGGCCATTCATATTGCATGAGCTTACTGAAATAATTGATTCAAGCCCAAGTGATAGGATCCTTAACACTAATCTACAGCAGAAGGAAGGTGAAATTAAAATGAAGGAAAACACTTCACCTAAAAGAAATTTTAAAATAAATCTAATTTTCCTGTTGGCATTATAAACAGGGAAAAACTTGCCCTAAGTTTTTAAAGCATAGCCACCAACTCAAAGGCAGAGGAAATGCAGAATGGAATAAATGCTTTTTTGTCTTTAAGAGAGAATTTAGAACAAGCATACAACACACACCTCTGACTGCAGCACTGAATAAAGAGAACAGGTCCAGTTTCATTCAAATGTCTGAACAGGTTGATCCTGAGGTTGGATGTAGACCATAATACTGTTGGCTAATTTGAAAGTCAGCTACATTCAGAGAGTATCTCAACAAGGCAGGAACTATGCAATACTTCCTATTGTATGTGAAGTGCTCCTATTACTCTTATACCTAAAAAAACTATTCTGCAGTTTTAACAAAGCTTAAAAGCTCTTTACGGACAACTAAGCTTTAGAACACCTTTTTACTGATGAATAATAGTGAGGTTACTCACTAAGGACACTTTCTTTGGCAGAGATTGAATAAAACTGCACATTTCTTAAACCTCCAGAAACTGTTCTTACTGCACTGTTGGTTTCTGCTGGTCCCAGTGCCCCGCAGTCTTTTTGCTGTCAGCTCTGCTACACAGTCCTTCAGGAGGCAAGAGATCAAAAAGAGGAAGGCTGAAGGACTGATCTTAAAATAATTCAAATAATATATTACCCTCCTTGCCCAAGCATTCAGTAGGTCTAGCATAAAATAAGCATAATGTATAATTTCTAACATATATTATCGTACGATTCTAATCTTTCAAATTCTGGCCTTTTTTTTCTGCTTACATTACTAAAACACTGATAACTTTAAACATGGCATTGCTCTATTCTTATAACAGGATTCTCAATAGCTATAGAAATTTATCCCACATATGACCCTTAAGCCTTATTTAGAATGATCTCTTCTATGGGTGACAAGGGTCTTTGAATTTCATGGGCCATTTAATCTTTAGCCTTCACCAGAACTATACAGGCTGCCAGTGAATTAGAAGCGTAGGCCCCTATGAAGCTGAAACAAATTTAATGGCAAAGCATTAAAAACTTTCACACAGGCCACTGAACAGCCAAGAGAAGATGACAACTTGTAGTGACTACTTACCTTAGATAGGAACAACAAACCTTAAAAGCTTATTTTATTTCACTAGTGGTCCAGCCTATTTCAGGCAACAGTTCCTTCCAAAGAGTCACTATGCCACGAGTTCACGTGTTCTGCTACTCCAGGGTTTATTGTAGGACCTGGAAGAATCAGTCTAAAGGCTGATGTGAATGATGAGAAATCTCATTTTCATTTACAATGGGCAATGCTCACAGTCACAGTGACCTTAGTGACAATTACAGCAATTGCTACCCATCTGGGGAGAGATGCGGGAGGGCACCTGATTCAGCTCTAAATCTTTCCCTCATACTCTTGCAAACACACTGTGTTAGGAGAGGTAGATGATAAGCCTGGTAAGAACAGAACTAAGTGTAAAGCACATTTTGAATGTCTAAAGGAATAGCAAAAAGACCACCCAAAGGATTCAGATGTGCATTTTTTGGAAGTTAATGTTGAAACCTATGATGCTCCCTTACTGAATACTTGAAGCAGTATTTGATTGGTAGTTGAACTATATATCCCTTTACATTCACAAATTCCTTTCTATATTCACCTCTGGCCAAGAAAATGCTGGAACTCTTCTTTTCATTAGTAATGGTTTGCATGAGAAAGCTGAAGTACAAAGGTAAAGCTAGAGAAATTCGTATGTGCAATAAATAAGTCAGCCACTCATACACACCCTGTGCAGGTTTCTCTACCTCCCAATTGTTCTAAGCTCCACAGTGTTAATAGGTATTTGGTTTTCATAGCATGAAGATAAGTACCTAAAAATATAATTCAAGGGGAATATTGGAAGCCTTCTTTTACATTATCCTCTCTCTTGATTTATATACGAATTATTTATTACATATCTTTTGGCACTGTTTTAAAGATAAGAAATCATGTGGGGAAGGGAAGAGAACACAGGTAACAAAGCACACACAGTCTCAAGAGACTAGATTTCCCCCCGTTTCTTAATCCCAAAACATGTTGTTATACAACACATTGTCATTTCTCAGTACGTATTATTCCAGAATCCACGTGTGAAGTCTGCATGGAAGTCTTCCATAAAGGTGAAGCAACTATTTTCCATTTGGCGGTTAACAGTATAATAAATCAATATGAAACAAGAGTAGCTATTAAAAACTGTATTTCCCCCCCCAACAGTTACATTTTCAGTGAAAAGATTAAACCACATAAACACTTCACTTTTCTCCTTAAAAAGATTTAACAGCTCAGAAATGCCATAGATACACATGGAGGATGCATGTTAGCTTGACAATGACAGGCCACCACAATCCAGCCCATTCATTCCAGCCAGCAACCAGAAACACATGTACCCCCTTAAATTAACCCTTTAAGGGCTGCCCCTTTGCACCAAAGTTAAAATTAAAGTGTCTCTTAGGCAACCAGGTCAAAATTTAAAGAATCATTTGGGCTAATTCCTGGTTTCATTTTAATAAAGAAAATTTTCACCCAGCCCCAATAAACAGGGGTAAAAGATTAACTTTCACATTGAAACTTTACAAAGCTGCAACTGAATCAAAAGGATCTTTTTCATAAATAGATGTACAGTTGTTCTCATTACACAATATTTACTTGCTCAAGATAATTTCCCTCCCCATGCTCACAAGTCCCTTCTTTCTCTCGCATACATTCCATTGGTTTCTTTCAAGCTCTTCCCCACTTTGAGACTGTGGCAGCATCTTGTCGTCATAACTTCTTGCCATGAAAATGGTCATATTGTCACAGTCAGATTCCAGAATTATTACTCCAAAAAATTAACAACCATATGAAAGGAACCAGGAACAGGTGAATGGAGTTCTGCTTGAAAAGGTTTTGAAACATCTTAAAAATCAGTGCAACTCACAGGAAAATCTAGAAGTATTGTAAAAATGACCTGCACATACTAAAGAAAATGAAGTGCTAGGCTTTAGGCAGCAGTGCTAGAAACTTCAGGCTTCTGGTATTTTGTGTGCAGATTCAGGAACAGTCAGTGCACTTCCTGAAGTTTCACCACAGGTTCTTTAGTTTGTAAATGCTTACATGTGTGTTTTAAGGGCCTGCAGCTACTACCAGAATAAACCTGAAAGTGTCACTGGTACACTTGTGATTGGACAGCTTAGTGCGGTGCTACTGCCTCTCTTGGACCAGTGCCTAAAGAAAATGGTATTATCTTAGGATCAAGATAAATTCCATCTCACTGAACTGCTGCAGGGAGCCAAACCACATATAATTTTTCAAGTGATTAGGAACTCAGTTTATTAAAGCCCAGTGAAACTTGGATTTAAACTAATGGTTATTAATTTTCCCTTATATGAGCGCTAAGTCTTATGCAGCAATTAAAGGGTTAAAGTGGAACTATATGTAGTATTTGAAACAGTTCACACATTCCCTATACAAATTTGGCAAATTCATGTCACAGCCATAGATCTCATTCTTGCAATTCCTGCAAAATATCTACAGCTCCTCTGTCAGAAGCAAAGAGAGAAGCCACCTGAATGACCGGACTTTCCAGGAGTTCATAGTACAGCCCACAGAGAAGCACAGAAGGGCTGGTGATCTCCAAGTTCCAGCTGAAACAGGTAGACTTATTGAAGTAAATATGCTTTCGACACATGCTCCCAAAGAGCTTGAGGCCACAGAGCAGATGAGTATGGAAAAACTGATTGCATTGGAAACACTGCAGCCAACAGGAAATTAAAAACATTATTTCAAAGCCAATCAAAACCAAAACAAATAAACCCAAAAAGCAAGCATGTATATGTGTGCGTAGATGTAATAAATACTGCAAAGCACACGTGTCCTTTTCCCAAGTCAATAAGTATAAAGTAATAACCAATGCACCAAAACATCAGCTTTTTGCAATGAAAATGTTGATGTCAGCAAGATACCTGCAAGCCAACTGAAGAGAAAGCATTTGCATTGTCAGCCAATCACAACTTGCTTCCAGTTCTACGCAGCCAATCAAGCTCTCTTCAAATTCACAAGTTTGACCTAAATAAGCACCACAGCATGAAAAGCTTCTTTAGAAGTAGGATGTCAAGAGACTTATTTTAAAATACGAAATAAAATGAGAAATAAAAGGTTTCCATTGGTCAAGTTTTAAAAATTGTCTTCCTTTAGCCAATAAGAGTCTGCCCCTTTGAGCCAATCAAAAATACATCTTTAGGTTTGTCCTTAATTAACACAGCCCAGCTGAGTAGCAACAACGTATAGGAACAGATGGCTGAGAGATGCATTCTGAGGGCTGGGCAAAGGGAAGCAAAACTAAAAAAGAAAAGGACTACTATGGAAAAACTAGGGTGGGCAGAGGAACTTATTAATGTTCAGCCATCCTCCTTTATCTTCAGGAATCTCACTGTCCTCTCCAGTTCTGTGTTGTTCAGGTACCCTGTAGTTACTGTCTTCTATCTTCTGTCTCTGATCTGGAAAATGCCATCACAACATCCTCAGCACCTGTAACAAAAGATACAGAAAAAAGGGGACCACAGTTATTTCCTTTAAAAAAAAGGAGTGGATAGGTGCATTATGAAGACTGTCATCCTACACATTGATGAAATCAACAGGAAAGGAAAGAAAGGACAGAAGGAAGAGAAAGCTGTGTTTTCTTATTTTTCTGGGGCTGGAACTTGAGATGTTCCAAACATTTCAAATTTAGATTTAAGATTTTACTTTGCAAACCAAACAAAGAAATCACAGTTTGTTTTTAAAGAAAACCAAGAATTCCTTGCTTTCACACATTTCCAAGAAACAGGATTTAAAAATTTTCATAGGGTTGTCACCACAGGCATCTAGAGATAATCCTTTTCTGGTTTCATTGCCATGCAAGCTCCTGCACTATACAAGACACTTCCTGAGCTTCCTTGAAGTGTGAAGAACATAACCGTCCAACAAAACTTCTACTGCCCCGTGCATCACACTCTCCTTTAAAATGACATCTAGATATTCTTTACCGCCTGCTCTTTTTTACTTTTAAGAATAAAAATAGTTTTAACAGGCCAGCTGAAAGGCTTTTTCTTCACTGAAAATTGTTTAAGTGCTCTTTATAAACTAACAGGTATTGAAAGTTCCCATTCTTTAATGGAAACGGAGTATTCTCTTTCAAGCTGAAGGCTTCCATTTACCCAGTGAACAGATACAGCTTTTCTAAGCAATGCTTTTATCTCTAGCCTGAAGAAATCTTTTCCACAAGAACTTCGTCTGTGGACTTTCTCAGATCTTGGATTTTTCCCCCCCCCCCAATTGAGGCTATCAACTGTGTATAATTACCATCAAAAGTCATATCCCCTAAGCACAGAAAGATGTTATTACCTACCTATGAAACATCTCAAAGTCTTTACAAACTTGGGTGGTCTTTCAAGTGGGCATTTATAGTAAAAAGACTTGTATGGCTTGAGAATCATGTCTGATATAGGCTCATAAAGAACACTGCACGCTAAGCTCTCATTCTTCAAAAGAGACCTTGAGATATTCAGAAAAACACAGCTCTCTGTACTTCCTAACTATAGAGAATAGCCTCATGGGCAATTAGAGAGAAATGTCTTCAGGATAATAGGGAAATAAAAACACATCACAGAGTAGTGTCAAAGCAATGCTTTAAATCAATATCTCCAGTCTAGACAAGAACTGGAAAACAACCCTGAAGGGCTGAGTGCAATACTTTTAATTTCTGGTAAAAATGTGATCCCTGAGAAAGTCAGATAAAAGTAAATGCTCTCTTTCATCTGTAGGTCCTCTAACTACAGCCATCCAACTGATCAGAAAATACAATGAACGCTCCAGTTGCTGTCGGTATAGTTTTAGACAATTATTTCCTCCATTCAAAACTTAAGTGCAACAGATGACACACAATGTTCATTTTGGCCTTCATTAATTAATCAGGTTTGCTTGGGATAATTTTCTGTAACAAGGTTTTCTTCAAAGCCTATATTAAAGAACTGGACAACAAAGTAGGAAATGCCAAAAGCAACAGAGGCTGTCTGCCCCATCAGATAATACTGATCAGCCCTACAGAGTTCTCTTCCTGGAGTTTAGAAAGTTCAAATTCAAGTTGGACAGAGCCTCAGCATATAAAACTCTCCAAAGTTTCACCTGAACACTGGGTACAATAAAGACGACTAACAGAAATAACTTATCTGCTATAATGTTAGGAATGTCAGACAAAATTTTACTTTTTAGTAGTCTAATTTGCTCCGTAGTTTGGGCTCAAGAAATAGTAAAGCCTCAAAAAGATACTTCTCAATAAATTTCAGAGCATTCATTTTCAAAGCATAGAAAAGAAATGCACAACTGAATGGTAGAGATTTCAGCTCACGTCAGAATACAGTGCACACTCTTGGTGATTATACTGAAAAAAAATGCAGTATTTGATGCGAGTTACGAAATAAGGCTGTCCCTATCTTCTACTGGCCTTACAGTGCAGCATCACCTGTAGCAAGGCATCCTCAACATCTGGTAAAATAGGACATTATGTTTTCTACAATAAGTCTAGAGATTTTGTATGCTCCAGTTGCAGTAATGTAGAGGCAGCATGAGGTGTCATACTGGAAAATGGTCTACTACTCTCATTCTTTGAGATGCTTCAGTTTTGCCTGACTGATTAAGAATCAGTTGGATGAGATGGCTTTGGATCCTTCAACAACCCACCCTGAATCAAGAGCAGTAAGAGAACAGACAGTAGGACATGGCCAGTTTCTCTGAAATATTTCTGCATGAAAGACAAAGGGGGAAAAGAAAAATAATCAAATATATTAAGCCTTTAGAATGTAATTCTTACTACATCAGTTTTCCTGAAGACTGGCAAAATGATTTTACACAGAGTAAATGTTTCAAAACTATGAATTGCTCAAGGTCATGCTTAAGCAAGCAGCAGTCTAGAGCAGAATTCATATGTAGACAGCTCCTATAGACAGCATTTCCCCATCTCCCAGTCCTTTGAGTGAGAGAAGATTTACATACACATTCCAAGCTTGGTCTTTTGCTGGTAGCAAACTTGGGGGAAAGGGAAGGACAAGTTCTAACCTGTGATACTGTTCAGGTCTCCATGCTCAGGACCACTGTCCTGTGAACATGTACCTCTAGCATGAGGAGTCTACAAGCAGGAGAGGCTGTTATGTCCCAACTGCAATAGGGAAGGAATGTCCCCCCCCAGTAAAGGATGGTTGTAAATTCCCCTTGCTAATATCCTTTAAAACTAAAGCAATGCTTAAGAAATATGACTACATTTGCTTTTATACATACTCAAAGATGTTTGTTATACATACTCAAAGGAGGAAATATTAAGGACCAAGCAGTAATTTGTTTTTCATATGCAAGATCCTTATTTTATAGAACTACATCAAAAACTGCTCTGATGCTCCCTCTTGCCAACACTCAGAAGCCCTGCAGTCTTCTCCCTTTTCATCTCCTCCACAAACTGTTTTTTCCTTGATCAAAACATAAATGATATATAGCACTAGAATCTGGCTCTGAATTAACAAGTTGCCACGTTGCCATTTTTTCTTTTAAGAAGTGCATAATACGAAAACTACTAGCCTCTACAAAAAGTAGGATTTTACTTGCAAGGATTCTGAAAAACAAACATATGCCAAAAGGAGGCAGGAGTGAAGATGTTTAAAAGCAGTAACGAAGCAAGTGCACAAGAAGCCCAGTCTACGCTGCCCTATTTTGCATGCATGCCCTTTAAAGCGGAGGAGCCTTTGGTATGCAAGTCCCAAGCAGCTGGGATATCCTAGCAACCGCAAAGTCACAGATGACGCCACAGTAGCAAGGAGATGAGCTGGATTACTTAGCAGATGTTGATTGTTTTCCCGAGATCTCCCCTCTCCACAGTCTAAATAGGAAAACAGAAATTATTCGTGCAAGTAACATGTGGAAAAAGAAATATATTCCAGATAACTGTACAACTCCATAAACCCACTGGTCAATTTTCCTGCCTGCAATTGCAGCTTCCTACCCTGTTCCTATGCACAGCTTACTGTGGCTTGTGTTCAGCAGTTTAAAACACATGAGGAGCAAAAATAGCTCTGGGCACAAGGGATGCTGGGTATTCTGCAGTTCGTTTTGGCTTTCACAATCAAATAGCTATCACCAAACAGGAGGTTCATGCTTAGCCAGCTCCTGCTCTAATTTTTTAGGCAGGCCTGGCAGAGCTTCGGTGCCAGTGTCACTGCTAATACGAACTTCTGTTAACCTGCCATTTGCCTGGACCTTGTATTGGAAAGGAGAAAGAAATACAAAAAAATACAGCTGGTCACTGAGACAGGAAAACAGAAAAAGCCAAATTAGTAAGTTATGTTATATTTGGAGGAAAAAAGAAAGAGTACAATAAAGAATACAGTGTAAAAGCATGGAAAAGTGCTTGAATATCATTAATATTAATGTAATATTATTACTTGTATCCTAAGGAGGAAATACATTAGTGGGTGGAGAACAGCTCTGGAACTCAAGGTTTCAGTCCTCCACTGCCAAAGGTAACCGCAGAGTCACAACTTTACTGCTTCTGTTTTGCCATCAATGTAATTACAATAACTACAGTTTTGAAGTGCTCTGAATCCTTGAACAAAGTTAAATGCATAGTTTTTATTATAACACCATCAAAAAGCAGTCTCCCTCTCTGATGTCCTTCAATACTTGATAAACGAGCTTCCTGTATAGTACTTTTTAACTGATGACAGGTGATCAGTATGAGAACCAAGGTGGGTAAGCAATTTGTTAATGGAAAAAACATGAATGATGTTTCAAATGATGATGACTGGGTGAAAGGGAGGTTACTACCGCACTTTCTCAATGACTGGCCTTTGTACCAATTTTACTCTCACATCCTAACGAAATTTGCTGGCAATGCAAAGTTAGAAAGTTCAGCCAAAACACCGTGAAGCAACAAAACAACATACAGGAATGAACAGGGTGGCAGAGAAGATCAGAGAGAAGTCTAAAAGGGTTTGGCTATTTATTTCAGAAGGGAAGAAATAAAGAAAAATATTAAGTGATGCATTTCTATGCCCCATGGTACCATTTTAGACAAGATTAAAGAACAGATTTTATGCACAATTCTGAACAGTTCTATTTCCTCCTCCCTCCACAGTTCCTTTTGTTATTTGGTGGAAGAGTCACTGTGTTCATTTGCAGGAATTACATGCAAACCAGCATTTGCAAGAGCCTCAGGCAACTGCATTTAAAAAGACAATTTGATCTATCAAATAAAAGACAATATTACCCTCAAGACAGACAAATAAGCGGGTGGGTAACCCCAGGGCAGAACACCCAACAGAACACCACTCACCTTTCAATAAAGACTCAAGCCTCGGCTGATTTCTTTTAATTTTATATTTAAGGAGGTGATACATTGTCACAAATAGTAAGACATCCTTTGTCCAAACAGCAGCAGCCACATGGAAACTTCCTGCAGGCTATTAAATCTGATGCTAGTATAAAGTTACAAGTACAGGACCATTTATTTCACACCAAAACTGATGGTTTCCAGACAGCGTCAATTCAGGCACTTTCAGTATATGTAGCAGTGCCCTCTGGGTATTCCATCTCATGACCTTATTTTATATTCACTAACAAAAGAGCCAGTTCATTAGTCAGCACTTCTCCATTCTTCAAGAACACCAGAAGGTCACACTACATGACTGCGATATAAAAAGCAATAATGTTTCTCAGATCTGGGACCGGTTTGTTCAGAGGTCTTGCAAAGAGGGAAGATACCTACATCTACCTGGGATGTAGCAGGGGGCAAAAGGCAACCAGAGAACTAGCCGTTTTCTAAGAATCCTAGGATGGACTTATTCGTAGAGCCTCAGCTATTACAAAAATGAAACAGAAAAAATACTACAGTCTGAACCAAATTAATGTCGATAAAGCACCATGATTCGTCACTGAAAGCAAGTGGAAAATGACTGTTCAGTTCCAGGTAATTTTCATATTTAGCTGATTTCTTAAAAATGTCTTCTCACAGCTATTTTTACCACTGGTCTTTTAAAAAAAAAGGGGGGCAGCTGGGGGAAAGAATGGATGTTTCAGGGTGAGATGTTGCACTACACTTCAGGTCTCTGAATGAACTGTCAGCAAAAATAGAGGAAGGCTGCCGGTACAAGAAACAGAATACTGCCATCGCAAGGGCCCTATCGCGTATCTGACAAAGAGTCCATTAGACAAAAAACAAAACGCACCTTCAGATGAAGCTTTCCATTGTGGGAGATTCTCCCCAGAATGACCCCATACCTGGAGAACTGAGAGAAGGACAAGAGGCAGCAGCAACAACAAAAAGAGAGGAGAAATACTGTACAAGCAAAATCATGTCTCAGAGTTCTCTAACTGAATTTATTTAATCCTTACTGTGAGTTTTAGGCTTAGTCGAGCAATTAGGAATTTCACTAGTAGGTCTGACAGTGCCTTAAACTACTGTGTAATAATCCCTGGCAATTCATTTTACCCTCCCTATGACATCTGTCTCTAATACAGGTATTCACGTTCTAGCAGAAAAGTCTGTCTGGCAGGCATTTTTAGCTCTTCGAAGAGAAGGCACTAGAGACGTGAGAAGCATGCCTAGTCAAATCCGAACGATCTGAAAACAGAATGGAAAAATTCTCTGCTGAAAAATAATTCTCGTACCCAAGTAAGGGTAAGAGTGCAGTATGCAAATGGAAGGGATGCTCGCAGGAGCGCTTTCAACCTTCCAGAAGCCACTGACAGAGCATGATTATTTCTGAAGATATCCTGCAGCAAGAAAAGCTGGGTGACATTTGTCCAGAAAAAGTTCACCCACATTTCTCAGCACAAAAACAGTTGTTTTTTTTTGTTTTTCTCCCCCCTTTCAAACACAGTCCAGCAACCCAAACTATCCGGAGCTAAACGAAGCCAATCTAACAAGTCTGCTAATTAAGCAATTCTACAGCAGTCTGTGCTCATGTACTAATACAAACATTTCCAGAGACTAAAGTGGTGGTTTCCCCATGGTGAAAGGGAAGCAGGGATTAAAGTACTAATGAATAGTGTCTCTGCTACAGCCTCACTTGGCTCCCACAACGGATGTTTTCTTTCAAACCAAGTAAAAAATCGAAGAAACAGAGCACAGGTTATGAAGTTAAGCTGCACATTGCCAAAAGCCCGTGACTGAGACAATAGAAACGTGAACTGTGTTTACTTTTAGCACATCCTTCACTAAGCTTTGCACTTCCACTAATTAAAGTATAGAACAATGAAAAAGGTATACACGTATACCTGGTCTTCCAGATCCTATACATACAGTTTCTCTCTCCACAGTCTTCCTTTTTCCTGGGCACACATTTCTACACTGAAATACAGGATTTGCATATATCCAATAAAATATTCCCCATCTTCCCTCATGAGCAAAGCATTCATTTCCACAAACGTTCTTGAGGCCTCAGACATGCAAACACCTCTCCCACCTCTCTCCTATAAGTTAACAATATTTAACTGGTCGGCCTATGTGCTCCTTTAAAAAGCAACAGCGATGGTCTTACCACATTAACCTAAAAACAAAAAACAACAACAAATAACAACCCACAACCAAACAAGAACCCTGCTGCAATTATGTGGTAATTATTTGGATTGCAGAATTTAGTAGTTCTTTTATACTTTTACACCACTTGGCCTTCAGTCTTAGCAAGCCAAGATGATCTGATGGCCAAAGGACTGGTGACCGAAGTCACACTGCAGGAGAGACTATAGATAGCCACTGAGCTCAGCACATGCACTTGTGCTAATCAGTTAAACGAAGTTTCAGAAAATTATACCAAGATGACTTAAGTTAATGTTTTCCACAGCAAGTACTAAGCTACAGCAACATCAAGCCAGTAGCATGCAGGCTGGATTAAAAACACTACCTTAACACAAAGCAAGATGTTAACTGTAACATCTAATGGCTATTTCCAGGTGTTCTTTGAATGATGAGTAGAGTTACACAACTCACATCCTTGCAGTCACCTGCAAAATTAATAGACCCGAAAAGCTTTTAGAGATCAGAGGGTTAAGTGTGTCATGAATATGTCTGAAGGATGCTGAGCTGAAAAAATAAAATTCCCTTTGCTCAACATTTTTATATGCAAACTTCTTCAATCACCTTCCAACAACTATCTCCTAAACAACATTAATTCTTCTCTGAAATTCCTAGTCTGGCATTCTAAAAATACAGCATGCACTGCTTAGAGGAGGAACACCTTAAGATAAGCTTTGCATTCAAAAGAAGAAAAGTACACTGAGAAGAGCTCCAACATTTCCAATTCTCCACCACTATCAGATATTTCACGGCTACGTTCTCCCTCTTCATTCACACCACAAGCAGCCATGGTTCATTTTTAATACCCTCCCACCCAGAGAACGTGTCTAACCTAGCCGAGGCATGCGTTGCCTCTCAGCTTTGTCCTCCCAAAGGAGCCAGCTTCTTCAAGAACCAGCATGACACTCCTGTTGCTATAGGAACACCCGAGCTGTAATCACCAAGGTCTTAGCATAATTCACATATCACGCTTACTAGCTGCATAGCTTCCATTTTCAGATTCACCATGGAGCAGTGACTTCAGACAGCCAAGTACTAGCCTACCATTTAAAAATGTAAGTAAATGGGAAACAGGAAATATGATTTTTATGCAGGAGGTGTTTCTGTGCACAAAACTTCCTATGAAGCATTTGGCTTGTGATAAAAATTTGTAAGGAAGCTTTAACTTCATCAGTTCAGTCTCACGAAACCTAATGAGCCCGAGCTGCTTTAGTTCTTGCTGCAATGCAGGGAAGAGGACTAATATGTAATATCTCAGAACAGCTAATGATCACATCTGACCTCTACCATATACACTGGTTAAACAGAGATGGCTTTGGGTTTCTCAGATATTCTTGGAGCCATAAAAAACAACAACAAAAAACACAGATCTCAGTTAAAAAGCTCTTTTAGGTAAAGAAAATGCTCTGTATTCTGCACTTCCATATATATTTTTAACAACATTATAGCAATGACCCAGACACAAAACGATTACAAAAAAAGGGAACAATATGATACTCAAACTTAGCCAAACAAATACTTAAGCCTAGAGTTTTAAAACTGTTGTTCAGGCTTTCCCGGGTTACTGAGATTTCATCTCCTCTGTTAACAGTTCACCCTTCAAAAGATAAAGTATTTTTGATATATCAGGTAAGCCTCACAACTGTCATGGATATATCATGTCTGCCTGGATAGGTTACAGTAAGAACAGAATGGGTGAGCAGACCAAGTATTAATAAATATAGCCAAAATATCAAGCTATGAACAGAACCCAGACATCTGAACTGTCTAAGCATTCCTTGCTATTGGGAGACTGCAGCCCATGTTAAGGAAACAGCACCTCTAGAGAGGTATATCAAAGTCAGTATATTGAAGGACCAAGTACTTTCTGAGATCCTGGAATACACTGAAAAGGCAAACAGAGCTGGAATAATTAAAAAACAAACAAACAAACCACCCAACAAACTGGAAAACACATTCTGGTCATTCAAGATCCCTTAATAACTGTTGCTCTAATATATGTTCTGGCTATAAATGTAAATATATTTACTAGATACAGCTGCACTAATTCACACTTGTGGTGTGAGTTAAATTTCGGTATCTGCTAGAGCACGTTGCAAATCCCTGGACACATGTCATTACCACCTGATTTACACAAAGACATTCAGTAATGCAATCAGACTAAATTTGAGCTTCCTGTTAAGAAAGCAAGATTCAGTTCAACTATATACAATGAAGATGCTTCAAGAGTGAAGCTGTTTCAAATGTAAAAGCAGACCTATGAACAATCCCAGAACACAGTGATTTTGTACGTTTTAATTGATGAACTCCTTTTGAAAGCAAAATGGGAAATAAAAGATCAGGTTTTAATTTGCCCTCTTCCTAGAAATACAAGCACAACTGAAGGGTGTCTTTGCCCCAGGCTTGTTTTAAAAATTAAGGTATTCTAAGGTGCTTCTGGATCAAAGTTAGAGATTATCTCCTATTGCTGAGCTCTACGACTCTAAAGTGCCTTCATGGTATTCTGCTTAAACTTCAGAGCTACTAACAATAGCAGCTCAGTGAAGGTTTATGGCTCAAGCACTTCTGAATTCAGCAGGGAAAAATGTAAAATTCTTTCTTCGATGCACTGTGACATTGTTGCAAATATATATTGGGCACAAAGGTTGCAGAGTGACTCCCTGTGGTCAAAGAAACAGCCTCAACTAGTAAGTTGACAGATCTTTATCAAAAAACATAGCAGGGAGCACCACACAGTGACAAGCTCAGCAGACCTACCTCAGGTGATTGCTATGGGGCCACCTGCTAGCTCTTCTAAGACAGGATCTCATGGATATACAACAAAGAAAAGCATAAAAATTGTAACACAAGTGAGACTGATGTACTTACAAAATTGTAGACTATTCTCTGTATTTCTTCAAAACAAAACTTCCTGTAATTGTGGAGCCAGACTACAGCATTCTTAGGCGATACAGAACAATTTGCAGGTCTATACCAAAGCATCTAGAGTGCTAGGGCCAAGAATGTCTTTAGAAATTCATTCCCTCTATTGAAAAGAAATGGGTGAATGTATTAGCTCTCCCTTGCGTGTGCCTGCTGAAGTCAGATGACTCTAAAAAGAGGTCTGGGACAAGTTAGGCTAAGAGTAGTCTGTCCGACTACTGGAAGAAAAGATGGTGAAATCCACTAACCTGATAAGTCTTTGTAAATGACTCATTGAATACACACCTTTTAGTTGTTTTGTAAGGCAAGTTGTATAAAGGCTAAAAAATCTTCCAGAGGAGATTCAAAGAAAACAGCAGAAAATAGGGAAGAAAATTCCTTTAAGCAACCTTGAAGAACAAAAAAATTTAAGTACCTCAGTGTGCGGACTTGGGACAGGGTTTTTCAGTGCAACATAATGCCATCTAGTGGAGACGGAACCTCCCTTGAGATGGCAAATCCAGCACCTAATGAATTTATATATCCATAATCAACCACTCCTGCTTCACCAACACTAACTATAGCAAAGGAGACTGATAGCTGATGATGGTTGCTGCTGGATGATCCACTACACTTAACTTCCTCCATAAAATAGTATCATGAAAGAAAACAAGCAAAGAGCAACATTATCATAACTAACTATTACAAATCTGGAAAAATTTTTCAGGAATAAAAGTCTTGAGCAACAAATTACAGTGGCTCATGCCTACACAGCACATTACAGTTTCATCCTTCTCCAGAGGAAATTATATTTGGCTACATTTCTGCATTTTAATTTGTTCTTCATGCTATGCACAACTTAATTTGGAAAGATGGCATAATTGAATATGAAAAGGACCAACATCCTTTCCCATTTCTCTAGATAGTTTAATATTATCTTTCTTTGTTCTATTTTCCTCTAGCAAGAAAAATCGTAACGGTTGGGTTACCAGTTTAATTATAACTTGGGAAGGTTGAAGATGGATCCTGGAGTCTAATCTCCCAGGAAAGATACCATTATCACAATTAGACACAAGTGAGTATCAACAGGGAGGACTTCAATTCCATCTGGAAAAAGTCACAAGAACCCTCAAGAACTTTAAGAGAATGATTTCTGAGAAATCAGTTTGTATTTGTTCAAATATGGGACAAGGACATAGCTTTCTGAACAACATATGAAGCTCTTACTTTTCCTGTGTCGCATGATCAGTAAGTCTGGAAGCAGACCAAATAACTGTTGGCTGCTCTTTGATTATACTGAAAAGTTATGCAAGAATTTTTTTTAGTTGCAACTTTTTGGTCTTAATCATCCAGAAGAACACCCTCTGGGGGTTCTTATTCCTTACTCTCACTTTGATAGATTGAAAACAGCCAGAAATGCAGTACTTTGGTCTTCCTTTACAGTTTTAAGGCAGGAATTTCAAAGCACTCCACCAGTATTAGAGTCTCTAAAGCCCTCCATGAAGTGAGAAAATAGTTTGCTAATTTTACATATAATAAAACCAGATATTTTAGGCAACAAAGTCAGATTAAGATGTGTAATGGAACAGCTATATAAAATATCCATGTCCCCTGTCCGGACTTGTGTTTTCATTATCTGTTCTCTGCCAAAGTGCAGATAATTCAGCATGCATTTTCATTATGAGATATGCAACCAGTTTAGAGAAAAAGCTGAAAACATCAACCATTTAAGATAGCACCACAGTTGTCTGATAACTAAGGCAGTCTTTCTTGCTTGAATATATTGTCCTCTGGTTTAGAGGAGAAACAGGCAAATTTTTACTTTAGATCAACAGACAAGTTTAAGAATTCTGAGCCAAAATATGCAAGTATATCTCCATCAATCCCTTCCAGCTACGTGAAGAATGAACACACAAGCTTAAAACTGAAGAGCAAGTTTGTGCAGGTTGTTTCTAATGGTTTTCTAAATGACTTAGATCTATATTAAACTTCTGCTCAACTCAGTTCTTTCTGGCATACAAGTCTAAGTTTTCCTTCAAACCCAAATCCTACAGTATGAATGTGATCTGGCATAGGGCTTATGAAAGAGAAAAAAACATTCAGAAAGAAAAATTCCTGTTTAGGACATATTTGTAGATTCAGAGTAGCGCCACACGTGTTTACCAAGACTTCTGTGAAGGATTCACAAAAGCAACACATATGTCATCCCCTTAATGGGAATATAAACAAAACAAATCAAAATCATACAGTACCCAACTAAACAGATTGGCACATTAAATATTTCATAATTTACCAGAACAACATGGAATTTTTACTGCAGCAGTTACCTCCTACTGTACCATATCTCAAAGTTCTTTATGGAAACATTGTATTATTTCAGCACAAGATAGAAACTTCTACTGCTGAACCACTATGTGCAACATATATTAAGCAGATTTGAGCATGAAATTTCAAGTAGCTATCCCAATTTTGTTGCTAAGCACAGATGTCCAGTTTAAGAATAAATATCAAAAATTCAGAAAGTTATCTGATGCAGAAGACCTGTCTTACTGGATACAGTAAGACACTCAGAATTGTAGGAGCCTATGCATGCCTGAATTTAACTATGCCTGTAAGAAAAATCAGTTTACAATTTATTTCCATTTAATGCATTAAATACTGTGGGAAGCTATGTAGACGCATTCAACTCATAGGATTTGGCTGTCAGTGTTTTGCACTATCACGGAGAATAGGATGTTTAACATAATGCTCTTCATCCTAAGGAATGCTAGGTATACCCAAGACAGACTTTATTCATTAACATAAAACCACCTGTTGAACAGTACACTGTAGTTCTCCACAGATTACAGCAGGAACTGAATTGCACATGCCATAGATTTCTGGACAGGTTTAAGTAGGAAGCATATTATTACTGGAATATAGGATCCTAAATTTGGTGTTTACTGAGACTGTTCTCAAAGATTAAATAAAAACAGGGCAAATAAAACTGCATATAGATAAAGATCAATGTCAAGATGAACAGCCACCGGAAAAAGATGTGCAAATGTGACATCCTCTACTCCTGGTGTATGTGAAGTATGAGAGTCTTTATTCAGCATCTACAACTCTCTAAAACAGACCAAGAAAATATCGAAGACAAAAGTCAATCTGAAATTTGGTAGCTCACCTTCAAACTTCCTATATCTGTGTCATATCTCAATATTTTGAGGCTTTAAAAAAAAGTCACCTTAAAAACTGTTTTCTCTTTCCAGCACCATTGCATGAAAGATGCCTATGATCAATGAAAAAATTGTATAGGAGAAACTGTACAGGCTGCTTCCAACAGTTACAGTCGTCCCTTTCCCTCTATGCCCCGTACTCACCCTGATCAATTGAGTGTTGAGGAAGCTGGCTAAGTTGGCTATTCACTACACCCGCGTATGTGCGCAAGAACTCCTCTTCACTAGCAGTCAGCTGGAAATGTACAGAGAGTCAGTCAGCAAAAAGGAAAACGAAGAAAGACTGAAAACATAATTTCTGAGTTCCTAATAATAAATGCCATAGTTACCTCTATTTCTACTCTTTAACAGTTTAAGCTAATCGTTATTTGCCCTAATTATAACACCAGCAAGGCTACAGCAGCAAGCTGATACATCACACAGTTACGAAGAGAGTCAAAGTCACCATAAAACACTTGCTTTATTTTGTTGGTTTTATAGAAATGAACAACTTAGCTGTCTATAGAAAAATTATCAGATGTTCAGATTTAGTTTCAGGCATCACAAGCTTCACACAACTGATTTTTGCTTAAATATTATCTGAGCACAGATAATAGCAATTGCTGAGATGGGCAGGTGATGGTCTGGTTTTATTGCTGAACTGTTTTAGCCATCATTGATTTAGCTATCTCAATTACTACAACATCATGTCTAGAAAGCCACAAAATATGGGTTATGACAGTGCATCTTACATTTGATCCCATCTTCCTCAGCATGAGTAGGACTCTCACTTTCTGCTGAATATACATCTCCTCCGGACTCTTTCCGGGGACACCCTCACGGTTCATTCCCCTCCTGCCAGCTCCTGGACTTCCTGAAAATACAACAAGATCAGAATAACACAAACCAAAAGAGTTAATAGGGTGGAACATGAACATTAGGAGAGTTTAATTTCCAAACTACCTATTTTTTTACCAAGGGGCAGACTATGTAATAGTCTGGGAGAGTCAGGAATCACATGCTTGTTCAGAAAAATCCTTAAAAAATCCAAACAGCTAAATTGGGCCTTATGCATGTAACTCAAATATTCAGAGAGACTGATATTCACATTACTGCTAGCTCATTATCTGTTGTTACATTACTGCATGGGTAGAAAAAGAGAATTCTAATAACTAGATGAAAGAATTACCCTGACAGAAAAGCTTGTGCTTTGATTTTTTTTTTTTTTTTTTTTAAATGATCACGGTCAACATGAAACCAGGATGCAACATACACAGTCATCGAGCTTACAACGGCCAATAAAAGCTGGATGAAATCTAAATTCCTAAGTCTTTTTCCTTCTTTTTTTTTTTTTAAACTTTATTTTTATTTTTTTTAAGGTGATAAAGGCCACTTCATCCTTCTGTAAAATAAAGTCTATGTAACTGTTTTGGAGACGGGAAAAAAAAAAGGGACAGGAGCAGGGAAGGAATAGAGTTGAGCATCCTTTCTCATGTCATTTAAAAGCTGAAACTTTGCTTTTTTATTTTAACCAAGAATAGCTACATTATGGAACAAACAGACTATGCTATCTAAATTCTTTATGGTACAGCATCATTATACTTCGCTGCCTGAGTACCCTGTAACTATTTAAATTCCACAATATGGTATTTACCAAGACACAGCAGAACTGTTCAGATATAATCTTCAGTTGTTCTTAACAAACATGCTCCAAGATAATTTTTCAGTCAACACTAATAAAAACCTTAATTGCAAGTTCACAAAATAATGGTGCTTTACATAATATACTAGTACAGGACCAAACCTCTTAGCAGTGCTGTGTGTTGGAGAAACTTAAAGCCCACTAAGGAGTCCCTGGATGTAGGTGTACACGTGCCACTCTTCCACAACGCACCCGGGAGAAGTGGCTCCAGAATAGTCCTCAAATTAGTTTGCATTCACAGAACTGAGTTTGGTCCTATACTAAGCTATAAATCGAACTTCTTGAACCTTAGTAACCATGGGAATACGCTGGGCATGCTTAGAGAAGACCGTAACAACAGGTTCAGACAACACTTTTCCATTTTAAGTTTTCTTATAGTCAATACCAACCTTCCTCCCCACCTCCCCAACACCTTTATTATCATTATTATTTTTAAGGGGAAAGTAATCTGGGTGTGGAAACAGTTTAAAATCATACACTGGTCCTCCTGAATGAGTCAGAAATAATGCAAACTTCAGTAACATCTGCAGAGACAGGCTTTACCACCCAACTTTATTTAACATGATGAAGACAGTGGTAAACAGTACCTAAAGGTATATCGTCAGTCCTACTTGAAGAAGTTTCCAGTGGGAAGATTTGCATTACACTGATATAATATATATGGTTGTGCTTGAAAACTTGCAGCCTGTAAATGTGCAGGGTTATCATATTTTTTTGATATAATCAGCAAACTGCTTTCTGAAGGGTGAATAAAACAATCCATGATTTTGTGTAGTGTCAACTCTAAAGTAAGTAGATTGAATTATGCTACCAGGAGTTGTATTCCACAATGCAATTTATTGAATGATAGCAAGTAATACTATCAATAGTAAGACAATGAACAAAATAACAGTCAACAAAAGATAAGTTATGCATATTCTGAGATGGATAAAATAAAAAATGTTTATCTAGATACCAAATAAGCCTGAAAGATTGAAAAGTTGTGTCTGGTTCTTAATATTGCAATACTGCATACATTTATTTTTAGAATACAGTTACTTGAGGGGGGAAGGTGTTGCATTAGTATCAGAGAAATCAAGTTAGAGGGAAAAAAAAGCACAAGCAACAGAACAGGACTGTCCTATATAATCCCATCTCATTTCTTCACCTGCATGTGCCCCTCTCTAGTATACATTACATTTATACCTCAAATACCACCACACTTTTTTCTCTCTACTCTCCTATATAAAGAGAGATAGCTCTCTTAGAGCTCTTGTAAAAAAATATTTGGCATCAAGTTTCTTATTTTTTTAATCAATTGGAAAGTTCTATTTAAGTAATATGTGTATTATACCACTGTGTTGATGTGCCAGGTTATACCAATTTCTGCTGTTTTAGCATTTCCAAACTGCACCAGTCTGTCACTCTACAGGAAACTCAGACTTGGAGACTGACAGCAGCAAAGTTTACTAACATCACAGTCAGTCAACAGACCTGGATGACAGGAAAGTTCAAGCTATGAAAGAACTCATTTACTACTGCAGAAATAGAAAAAAAAAGTCAACTACAATTTCTAGATTAGGAAATCAGAGGAAAAATGTGCAACATTTTCAGGAGTAATCACAGTATTTTGTTGTGTAAATTAGCATGATGATAAAGCACATATGTATAACATGTTTGGAAACATAAGCATATATTGACTAGTTTGGCAGAATTACAGAACCAAATGCCACAAATAAGCAATCTACCCTTAGAGCAGTTAGTTTCTAAAAATGATTCTAGGAATATATCACATTCTTACTGTCTTTCTCTCAAATCTGGATTTTGAATTCTGTAATATGAATAGATTTAGTGTATATTGATATTTAACTCATAACTAGGTTAGCTTTCAGGATAGTTTGTTTAGACAAACCTCTCCTTCCAAATACCCCAAAGATCCATTAAGAAATGTGATTAATAAGGGAACAAAGACTAATAGGTCAACTGATTTAGTGGCCAGAGACAGAGACCAAATGCTTGCAAGTAATTTAATATAGGGTAATAGCCGTTTCAAGGGTGCATCACTTGAGAGGTAGGCTGTTCATATCATAAATAAGCTGGAAGAAAAAAATCAAGTTTACAGAAGAAAACAACTCTATAATAGTGAATAAAAGCCTTTTCATATTCTTGGTCTCTGCATCAGCATGTCAGGTATTGCACTGAGAAGAGAGAGTTCTTTCTGAAACTAGAGTGTTTTCTTTACAGAATCAAAATAATCTCATTGAAACACAGTAACACACCTTTGGTTTAAAAATGAGCAAGTTATATACCAATAGGTGGCAGTACCTACAAGCACCAAGAAAATGCCACAGTTACCCCCGTTCCAGCTACAGAGAGCCACACTTTTCCACAACCCATTGCATGACAAATATTACAGACTTGTTGTCAATAAGTATAATTAAATTACCTATTGCTTTCCGTCACAATAATCTTTCAATTATTCATTAATTTCTCATACTTTAAAAGGGGTGATGGAATATTCCATGCCTACCTGAACCTAATTCTTCTAAAACAAGCTTCAGCCAAGACAGATTAATCATGAAATACTTATTTAACAGGAAAGATAAATTAAGGTTTACCCATTCAGCGAATACCTTACAAAGGTAGTAGTAATATGGGAGGTGAGGGGAAGAAGGATCAAAATACTCAACATGTATCAAAAGCTACCAAAATATATGCATACAGAGGCCAAATTGAGAGCAATAGCACTTTGATCTTCATACATTTCACAATTATTTTGGGGGATCATCTTCTTGGCCACCACAGTTTTTCCTAAGTGATGACATTAAAGTAGAAAGACAAAGATCTTAAGACAATACCGGGACCCCAGTGTGAAAAACATGTTAAGCCATCTCTTTTCCTATAATATAAAGCTTTTACATGTCTCTTATTTATAAGACACAATTTATGATGACAAATACTACTCAGTGTATACATTGTGTAATTACATCAGTAAATTTCCACAACCACTTACAAAGCTAGTCTATGAGTAGAAGACAACACAATACATCTTTATATATGAAGAACAGGAAAAAATCTTACCAAAGCATTATCGTTTTGCTTTTTCAAGAAAGCTATATATAATCAAATATTACTTAGTAGGATTATTCCTAACTGTATAACCCTTTCTGGGAGGTATGTATGTGTATATAAAAATACATACATACATAATATATTTGCATGTCTGTGTGCATGTATACCCACACACGCTTTCTTCACATATATGTATACCTGTGAAGAAAGTACCCCTTACTCTCTCTCTTCCCAAACCAATAAAACATTAGAGATTTCCCTGCCAACATACCTGCTTCTAAAAAAACACACAAGATCAGATAATCCAAGTGTTCAGTCCCGATTAATGATCAGAGCTGGAAAAAAAGTATGAGGCAACTGCCCTGCAAAAACAAATGAGCAAACATTACAGAAATATACAAACTGAAGACCAGAAAGACCCTTCAATAGGTTTTAAATCACAGCCTCTAGGCTTGTCTGGGATTTGCAGACCCTTTTTATTTTGAAAGAATAAGTTTTTAAAAAGCCAAGCCATTCTTCATCCACAACATTTGCACCCTATCCATACCAATGACATTCCCAGTCATTTGAGAATGGAATGCATTCAAGCTTTGCATTCTTTAAAAAGCTTTCAGCATAAAACTCAACTCTCTGGAAAAGCAAATAAAAGTAGTTACATGTAATTTCTTCTAGATTAAAAAAAAAAAGCATAACTTACCAAAGAATTGAGGAAAAAAACTCCTCAAACTAGGAGAAAACCAGGAAGAAATGGAAAGTATGGTGATTTTGACCAAAATTATTGTTTTCAACTATGCATATGTTATCTGAATATAGCAATTATGAAGATGACACTTGAATGTTGAGTTAGAAAACCCTTTGCACAGAACTTTTCAGACCAACCTCAATGTTCAGTCACCAACAGCTAACATAGCTATATAGGGGTTTTTTGTTTTGTTTTTTTAAGACTCAGGACATATTTCTGAACCTATTTTAGAACTGATACTGGGTATTGGGGCTTGGTAAGAATTTGTAAGTCTCACCATCCCTTTCATGAGCCTGTAAGCCAACTGGTTCAAACTCTCAAATGAAGTGATTGTTTTTCCTTCACGGCTGTTCACCACCCCATACAGATGCCATTACTAGCAGAGAAACAAGATAAAAGCAGTGGAGAGCTACTCAACTATTCCATACACCAGATCTAGCAGCGTGAGGCTGGATCCAAAATACCTGCTAGCTTCACCTACAGGTTTTCTACAGCAGCTCTTGCTAACAAGTGCTGGAAACGGCAGAGCTTTACCAATGGCTCAGAAGAATCACTCCACCTCTCCGGAGGAGAGGAACTGCCTGTTATGAAAGGCCTATTTAAACCATACATTTCTCCTTCACTAACTAGTTCCCACTATTCTTGCCCTCTAAATACGCAGTGCAATCCCAAGAAAGATCATCTACAGCATTGACAACAGGACCACTTACAGTAACTAATTTTTGTTCTCATTTCTATAGACTTCAAAGAACCCCACCACCACCACTGTACACTCACCATACAACTGTGAGAACTCATTCCTAAAAAAAAGAAAAAAAAACTCACACACGCAAGAACTAACCACTTTGGAGATGCATTTATATCCTGAGAGTAACAGCATATTTACAGTTACCATTAAAATTCCCAATCCTCCCCCAAGTGGCAAATAACAGTAATCTATGCATTACGTTTTATTATATTTACCACCAAACACAAATGAAAACAAAAAGATGAAATGCTTGCCTGAAACTATAAATTCAGATGAATTCAACTGCATATTGAAATATAGTCTACATACAGGATGTTTTCATGACCAACCAGAAGGGTTAAACTATAGATAGTTCCAGTTTCGAGCAAAAACTGTGTCCCTCTAAAAGTCAGCAGCAGCACTAAAAATGTGCTATCTTTGTCAGATTCATGTGGCTGCCCCTAGCTGAACTCACCTCGCCTCTGTCACAACTTAAATAAACGGAAGGAACCTCAAGCTTACACGCTGTAATTTGAGAACTTCTGCGCTAAACCACAGGGCAAATCCTCTGAATAACAAGCACCTTTACTGCTAAAGGCTCCAAAATAACTGGAGAAAAATCACATAAATTAGGTTTCACTACTTATTCTTAAAAGTGCAAGGACAAAAATGAAGTCTATAGGGTCTGGTGACCAGTCCAAATTCACACCAAGGCTATTACCAACTTGTTCCTATCTCTGTTCTAAACATCAGCTCACACTTCTCACATTTTCAATTATACAAAGACACTTCCATGTACATCTTTAATGAACCCTAAGAAATAAGATCTGAAAATATTTTGCAACTGGGTATTTTGGGGGTGGGAGGGAAGAGTCCAAAATACTAGAAAGAGTTTAGCAAGACAGCTGAGGAACAGCTGAACCACCACCAGCATGAGCTTTGCTCACCATCTTAAATGTCCCAATAGACCCATGTGCTACAAAACGAACCATCCCAGTTTTTTTCAGGTGAGTTAAATCTTTGGCTCAGTTAAGATCACCAGCTCTGAATTCTGCTGCTTTGCTCACCTGTATCCACCTTCCTCTCCTGCCAAGTCAGAACATCATTTATTTTTGCCTTTGCTCAGTTCCAAGTTTTTGTCCCTCTGCCTAAACGAGCAGCAATTAGTTCATTTAGATTACTAATGTGTCAGGATGTAGGTAGGTCTGCATCACATTGCCCTCACACAGCCTTCTCCACAATCAGGCAGGTACTACAAACAGCTGCTTGGCCCAGTTTCACCAATCAGCACAACTACCATGAAAAGTAAGATTCAGATTCTCTCTTGGTCATGAGATCCTGCCAAACCCCAGCCCTTACCACACCGTCCCACAAGCACAAAGGAGAATAACCGAACACCTTCCAATGGAGGTGCCGCTAGAATACAAGAAAATAAAATCATCTCTCAGACTTAGTCAAAATTCTTATTGCCACCATGGGCTTAAATTCCTAGTCAGGATTTAAGAGGATAAAAAACACACGAGGACCTTTACTTAAAACTCTGTGCATCCAATAAATTCCTCAGCACAGAGTCTGGGCTGTTCAACAAGATAAAGAGATGGCAGAATGCAAACTCCTTTCTAAGGACCAAGACTCCAGTTTCAATCTATCCTTATCCTTCTCTCAAAGAATTCTACTTCCTTGCAACGCTTTACACATAGGTTTTAGGCTGCTTCCAAAAGTGAGGGGGGTTTTTTAATATAGAAAAACTTAAAAGCAGTGAAGCAATGTTTACAAGTTCAGAGAAGTCCACAAGGCAGCTGTAAAGAGGTCAAAGTCTTGGTCTCCGATTCTATCAGTTAGATTGTGCTGCTTCTCCAAACACAGTTGGGCTAAATGGGTTTTTAAGCTAAAACATAAAGCACAGTAACTGAAAAGAAATATGTTTTTAAAATACATGTCACTGAATCACAACAGTATAAGGAGACTGTGAATCGACATCAGGACGCAACATGCCGAATGCTGGATCCTGGCAGCTGATCATCGTCAAAGAGAAAACCAAACAGCAACTAATTTTGCATATCCTATAAATCATAAACAAACCTTTATCAAAAGCACTATCGAATCCTAATGTTTGTAAGTAAAACATAGAAGAATTCCTATTCTTGTCAGATATATTATACTGCATATGCGAAACACTCCCTGAAAGCTAACATTTCAGTCTGTATTTTCGTCACAAAAAGACAAGACAGGGAAATAGCAAAACGAGAACTGTCATGTACTGGACTGAAGAAATTCCCACAGCATTAACAGAACTTAACTGGAAGGCTGTTCATTCAAGAGTACGAATGGGATATGGAAGAATCTGAATCTAGACCTAAACGTAGGTAGCCAGCCTTTCCTCCTTTCCAGTTAAACAAGAAAAGATTCAACTAAGTTAATATAAATTTCAGCTTAAGATTTGGGGAACAGAGTACCTTTCACACTCAGGTACGCAGAATCCAAAGCTATTCAGAATTCAAGTTACATGTTCATTGATATTTATTGGCCTGAGCAAAGAAATACTAAGGTCTCTGCTGAATTCATGGTAATAATATCCCAGATTAATTAGCATTAAAGAAAGAGATGCCAGAAGCTGATGAAGCCATACAAAATGCGCTGTTCTGTCAAATCTGGAACTGGTCTCTCCAAGTAAGGGTGAAGCAGATTTGGAAGTCAAACAGAAAGTTTTGGTTGTCAATATCTATCTATTTTGAAGCTAAAAATGATTCTATCCTACAATGCCACTAATCAATCCCTCTGTCATGAAAAAGACAAAAAATCTCTGCATTTAAAAAGCTGTAGTCTTAGTCTGAAAGAATTAAATCCTTCACTGAACTGTGCAAGTCTGTCCTGCTGCATGCAACACATACTGCAAAATGGACATAATTGAGGCACCTAATTTCCCCTTGTTTGGCATGCGTAGGGAATGAAACTTAGTTCTCATTTATTTTTAATATGATTCACAAGACAGAATAACAAGTGAGAAAGATCTGTATGTTTCAGCCACGGCTGCCAGTACAGCTTTGCCAAAGCAACAAATTTGGGTTTGAAAATGTTCTCAGCCTTTCCCAAGCAGTAAATAAGGTTGCTCAGTAAGTAACTGGAAAAGCTGTCCTGTTCTCCAGCACTTCATTCCTCATTCTGCCCGAAGGAGGGCAGGGTGAGGATCACAGGAATGCTCTCGGCTTTGCAAGGCCCAACATGTGCACTGGGCAGAGCCAAGCACGCCTGCAATCCCTGTTCTCCGTTTGCCTGCGTACCAAACCAATCTGGCAGGGGGAAGAGCGTGAGCCCTGCCTCCGTTGCAAAAGGAAGTGTAAATATCACCTTCTTCACACAAAACGCGATAGACTGAAGCCACACCTTCTAGCAAGGCAGTAGCTTTGGGATGAGAGTAAACTGGACATGATTTGGAACCAGAAGACATAGGTATGCCTGAAAAAAAGTTAGGCTACTTCACAAGCAGCATGCCAAGGCAGACTGGGATTAAGGAATTTTAACTTCTCTTCTGGTGTAAGAGATGCTTCCCCACCTTTCCACACTAAGTTAGCTATCCTGAAAAGTTTATCATTATGAAAACAAAACGAAACAAAAACAAACTTCCCAAAAGTGAATTAAGGGCCCATCTTGGGCTTCCCTTCAGTTACTGACCCTGGACACAAGAATACAGTACGTAATGAAAAACATTACCTTTTATATTAGCTACCTTTTTTTCCTAACTAGATTTAGAACATCAGCTACCCTGTTTTCAAAAAGGCATACAGAAAAAATCTGGACACCAACTCAGTTTAACAGCTTTATTTTATGAACACATGGAAACAGCTCCTCGGAAAACTCAAGCTCACCAGCAAGAACTATTTTGACTGAATGCTTTCAGTAGAGGACTCCAACATACAGCAACTGAAAATTATAAGATTCATAACTGTATTTCCCTCACTTTCACCTACACTGTCACTCTTATAAATTTGAAACCTTTAAGGGCTTTCTCTGCTGGGCAACGCTGCAGAAGGGCTCCTAATAAAGAATTTTAAATTATTCCACCACCACCACGTCCCCAGCCCCTTAAAAAAATCACATTCCACTGGAAAAATTTTTTTTTAATGATACATTTATAAATTGTGCATGAGGCAAACTACTTAAGTACTCCATTTCATTTTAAAGGCATGCTTATTTAATGCAACAAAAACCAATGCAAGCCTTTGTTCCTTCCAATTATGCATCTCCCCTTACACTTTAGTCCTTTGTAATGCTGAAATTCAGAACGCCCACATTTTACTGGTATAGGAAAAATCAAAGTGAAACTGAACAATTTGCACAGTCTAAATTGAGCAAAAGAAAGGCAATAAACTGACAGTATAAGTAAAGGGGTAATAATTTACAGATTCAGTCTTAATAATTTAGGGTACTTACAGCAGACATCTGGCAAGCTCTTTAAAATGTAGGTTACAGCTGACTACTTCTTTAATATACTGTATCATTTCCAGTTATAGTCAAGAGAAATCCAATAGGAGTTAGTTCAGCTAGAAAAATATTTTTTTCTTGAATTCGGCTGGTTCTGTTCAAGGCAGCTAAAAACCTCGATTAAAGGGATAGGATTATAAAAGCTCAGATAAGGAGTTACGGTGAATAAAACCAACTGCTGCAGGTTTCATTTGTACTATACAAATTGAGTTAACAGCCAGCATGAATAGGTCCTTTTAACTCTACGATATCATTATCCAAGGTTAAGCTATTAGCCTCCACAGTTATACTATTGAGTACTTCAATGGTTAAAAATGGTCATACTGGGAAACTTATAAGTGCAAGGGGATGCTGCACCTTTAAGCCTTGTTAATTTTCAATGACATTTTACAGAGAACAGCTTGAGCCCTAAAAACCTTCCAAGCTGGAGCCTGAAACCTGAAGTCAGGAACAAGAGACAGCAAAATCCTGCTACAAATTTTCCTCTAATTCAATCTGACTCATGACCTTCAGCCACAGGCAGCTGGAGGCTGTGTTATTTCCCATCTCCAGAGGGATACAACAATGAAGAATCCATAACAGCTACCTATTTATAGGTGAAGAGTAAGAGCTGAAGTATTTAATGCGTATTTTCTGTCCTATTTTCCACATCTAGTGTTATCTTCTAGCTGATTCTGTAATCTGGATCCCAGTATCAGATTTTAGTCAATTTACAGACAGATCTCCAATGGAAGGTTCACATCCCTCGAGCGTGAGATTTAGATTTCAGACAAGATAAAACAGTCCTCCCATCCTCCCTCCTGAAGAAGGAGGGGGAACAGCCCTAGCCACTGTCCTTTAGACAAGATAATTTATAAAAACAAGCAGCCTTCTTCCTATTATTTTTACAGAAGTGCATCACTTTTCAGAGCTCTGAAAGAACATCAAAAGTAATAATGAAGCACATTTGAAAAAGCTCCCCAGTTTAAGAAACAGTTCTAACATCAATGTTCAAGCTAACTGTTTAAAAAATAAATAAATAAATAAACCCTACCTTTATAATCATCATTTTTATGAACTTAATCCTTGCCTCCTGACCTTCAGGCACACAAACATAAAATACTTTTTTTTTGCCATATCATAGCAGCAACCTCTCAAACAGAAAGCATCTCTCATGCCCTATGCAGTTAAAAAGAGACAGCACAGCACATGTTTTTAGGCAGTTCATGTCAGCCAGCTTGAAATCTCTGAAATTAAATGTAACATGAGCAAAATCTTAAAAAGATTTTTATTTCACAAAGGTATTCAAACTTGAGAGGAACTCGTCATTTTTTAAAAAGTGACAAAAACTTAGCTACAGCAGTTTATAGACAAATTTTATCCCAAGCCAAAGAAACAACTCTAAAGAAATGTTGTAATACCTTACTTTAGTCAAGATGATCTTCAACAGCTGAAATGAAGAGCGCTGCTCTTGTCCTAACACCTAGCATCTTTCACAGCGGCTCATGCACCTCATCCCTTATTTATAACAAAGCTACAAATCTTCTAAACAGTAAATTAGGCAATAATGATAGATAGCCAATGATTTTAACTACCAGGTATCCCACACGAAACAATTACAGTTGTAAAAAGGAGTTCCACATTCATGATCAAAACAACTGCGTGGCAGTGCTTTCTATGGACCTCTTTGTAAATATTCTAGCTTTTCAGAAATGGAAAACCAAGTTTCCAGCATACAAACATATCACACAATCTTAGTATGGGTTTTCTTGTTCTCAAGAAGTCAGCTTTATTTTTACAGGTTGATTTTAACTGGAAACTATAAACTAGTGAAAAAATTAAGCACCACAGATGTAACTAGTTAAAATTTTTATCAATACTTTACAAGAAACAACAAATTATTTTCAATGTATCTGTACCATTTTATACGGTAGGCATACTATTGCATATATACTGCACATATATATATATCTCCATATAGCGCTTCCACCTAGGAAGTATCATGTTTTTAGCTATTAATCACAGACACCAATGACAGTCTCCTTCAGGACTCGTCTGTTCTGCATTCATTTCAGAAACTGACCCAAGGGCAATACACACATGCATAAGGAAGATCCAAACCAACAATTGTGGTCACATCAGCTCCTGGCGGACTCAGCCAGCCTTATGACCAAAGTCACGTTTTCAAAGCAGCTCTGCAAGAAGTGGTAAAGCTGGACTTGCAGTGCTTACCTCTGAAGACTTACAGATCCTTAGCATTAAGACTGTGTTTTCCTGACAATTTCCATTTTTATTACAGAAGCCAAACTCAACAGGCTACAAAAAACTTCATTCATGGGATGTAAACAAACTACACTCACGGAGTATAAACACTGACAAAGAATAAGCTCACTGCAGAATCAAGAAATCGGTTCAGTCTTCATAATGAACTAAAAACAAGCCCACTACGTCTCTGCGAAAAAGTACAATGCCAGAATTGATGCAGGTATGTGTGAATGCCCAAGGTGCAAGTTGTTTTCAGTCTTCCTCAGTAATTCTCAATTGGCTTGAAATGGAACAGGAAATAGAAATACGCATGAACAATCATGCTTTCAGAATTACCGGGCAGCTCTAATGAAGGAACAGTTCAGTATTTGGTATGTTTCCAACCAAATCATTTCAATAATACTAGATTTGTATTCAGATTTTTGGCATTAAATTGCTCTGCTAAACTCCGGCTAGTGCAAAAAACTGACATTTCAGTCAATGTTACAAGACGACAAGCAACACTATTAATGAATCATAAACCCTTACAGAACAGTTTAAAAACAGAATCAGCAAAATTCCAGTAAGTATCTGTAAGCATTTAAAACAACAATAACATTTAATTTCAATTTACAAGCATGCAATAACAATCCCCAAGAAATAGAAGTACCATATTTGGAGTCAAACTGCCTGTGGTCTAGTGACCAGCTTCTCTTCTCAGCAGCTTAAGCACACTGCATTGTTATATTTAACCAGAAATGGCAGACATCATGAGTAATGCCTACTGGAAGGATTTCCCTCCACTATTCCACGTGCTGAAGAACCATTTATAGGCATTTCTTTGGTACTCATCAACATAGTATCTTTCCACAGATGCCTAGCATATTAGAGATAGCTTTCAATTTAAAATGTGGCCTATGCTGCCCTCTAATTTATACTGACATTTGAACACCATTAATCCTAGATCATATACATTTTACATTGAAAAAGCCTACAGCTCTTTTATAGTAGACAGATTATAGTTAACTAGATTTTTTTGAAAGCAATTAAAATGTGAGCTATTATTAGGTGACTATTTAGCACTTTAATATTTTGCAATGCTGTATCAAAATACTGTGCGTTAGCACCACAGACACTTTCAAATTAATAGCTGTTGACTACCAAAAGCATTGGACAACAGCAAGAAATACTGTTTTGGCCTCATACATCAACCAAATTTGCTTGAAAATAGTGACAAAGATACTCCTTATGACACCTACTAATCTCGCCTCTTTAGAGCAACAAAACACTACCTCTTCACTGCTTTCCACATGGATGCTCTGCATAATCATGTGAATGATAGTTAAAAAAAATTTCAAAGGAGTCCTTTCAGTTTTGAATCAATGTATGGTTTGTGGGTTTTTGTTTTTTGTTTTTAACCAACTAAAGAGGTATTTTATGAATAGGTCTTGTTGAAAGTCAAACTAGGAATTAATGACTACTTGTCTAATATGAATATATTCCTCGATCATCTGTGCTGCACTAACTACAGCACAGAACACTTGCATCCTCAGTGATCGGGTAGCATCATTAACATGGGATAACATGGGCAAGACACCTCTTCTCCTAGGATTATAATAATAGAATACTCATTAAGAACTTTTTCTGCTAGTATTTTAGAAACTAAATAGCTGTCTTAATCACATGCATAAGTGTGCCAGTTCCTTTCTTTGCTGCAGCAGTTAATAAAAAGCACAAGAAAAGGATTTTCAATACCTTCATTAGCTCACTAGACTAGACCGTGTTGCAAAGACACCTGATGGCAAGAGGAGGAAAAGGAATTCTGGTTAGTTTCAACAGATAATTTATAAGATTCATGAACCTAAAACAAATCCCTAACTGCCTATCAATTTTACTAGAGGCATTTTGCCATCTGTATTTTTTGGTAAAGTGCGATTACAGGGAAGGAAATTTTGTGTTCAGGAGGCTTCCTATTTCTCAGGAACAGGGATACAATTTCCTTCCTCTCTAGACACAATCCTCTGTGTAAAGTTAGTTGTATTAGTCCTGAACTGTGAAATAATCCTGTATGAGCTCATTAGTTTGACAGCAGAAATCTCCCTTTAACACTAGTGTACTAATACATGGGCCAGAGAGAAATAAACTACTGACTACAGGTTAAGGGTTACATGAAGTCCCATCAGTGCTGAATTTATTTCTTTCAGAATACAATAAAGACTGGAAAAATCACAGACTGAAAACACACATATGCTAAAGGCAACCAAACTGAGCTGCATGGAGACCTGTACACCAATTGTCTGGTAAGTCTGATCTATTCAGAGACTGACACTAATGAAGCTAAACACTTCAAACTGATTGTTCCAAGACCTCCTATATATACAGGAAGATAATCCCAGGTGTGTGCCCAGAGACCATTGACAACAACACTCAAGACGAGGCAGGTCCTTCTGCAAATTAATGCTACTGTGGGATTCCTCACCACTTTAAAAAGTTTCCCTGAACAGTGTTGTACGCATCAGCCACCAATTTGAAGTAGAACAGGGGAAAAAAAAGTTACTTAAGTTGCAGGCAGATTTCTGCACTTTCCAAACCCTTAGTAAAATTACAGTACATCTTTATTATATTCGGTTTCCCAGCAAAAGGAAGGAGCTCCTAGCAGTTATGCCAAAAATTACAACTACTGAGAAAGAGTATAGAAACCGATATATTAAAAACAAAGGGCCAAAGATGTATCCCCACCCCCTACTATTCACACATACATAGTTTTATTTAAGATTTAAAATGTCTTTTGTAAAAGCCAGCGAAAACTAAGAATCATGACAGTGAGACATGAGAAAACTGTCAAAAACAGTTGTGTGAACTGTGAAAGATTTATTCTGCATCAGAGTCCTACTGTAGTTGCTGACTAAATTTTCAGTTAAGCAAAACCTTTCATGAATTCCACGTAAACCAATGAGTATTATTTGGCATCTACAGACATTCTTGAAAAAAAGCAGCTAAGCACATGTGAATGATCCTATTTTTCTCAGTTTGGCATCAACTCTTAATTATATTTTAAGTGTGCTATTGCTGACCATTTTAGCACATTCAGTTACTGTGTTTATCTCAAAGTCTGATATTGTCTCTCCTGACCAGCTAAGCAAACCTCCCAGACACAATGAAATTATCAGCATTCCATACCAGATCCCGCACACTCAAAGTTAGGAAACTATTAAAATCATGGCAACAGACACCAGAGATCACTGTAGTTGTACTACCCCCTTTTCATTTCCACTAAAAATCGTCATCAGTAGTTTACTTGAAACTGTTGTAGTATTTGCACTGCAGCACTACAGAAACTCTGCTGCAAAAATTTAGGTCACATTTCCTTTAAGCTTACATGGGTGTGTGTACATGCATATTGATCTAAAGCTCAATGAAATTAATTAAAAGCTCCTCACTGACTGCAGCGTACATTGAATCAAGACCTAAATGACTTCAGAGGCAAAACAATTACACTTTAATTAAACATCACAACATTCTTGTGAAGTAGTCAGCTCATTTTATAGAAGGATAAACTGAGTCAGAAAGTTTCAGAGCTTGCTCATGGTCATAAACAGAGCTAAGTACTTAAGCAGCTCCCATATTTGTTAGTTATCCTCTACCATACAGAGAAAATGGACTTTCTAAAAATCAGATAAATCCTTGGGCTACATATTTTCAGGAACTAAAACAGAACATTCTGAGGTAAGTGCAATACTTAAACAAATTTATCAGCTCTACCTCTGTTCCCCAATCAATAGCTAGTTTAGACACAGGAGTTTCAACTATGCAAGAAGCTCAATTTTTTAGAGTTTTTTTCTTTTCCATGACAGTTTATCCCCGGATAAGATTTTTAGGTTGTTAAAAAACAAACAACAACAATAAAAAAACAAAACATATTCACACTTATGATTGTTTTAATAAAACTGGCTTTGCAGATTTGATAAATCTTTCAGGGTTTGTAAAACCCTGAGAATACTTTTGGAAAAGCAAAAAGCACGATTAAACTCCTTAAATTCAAACAGACATTTAAACCATATATAAGCACTGTAATGTTCTGTCAAATCAACAGCAGTGAACAGAAATAAGAAATTCCCTTTCCTTAAGTTTTGGAGCATTTGTTACTTAATGCTTTCCCCAACGCTGAGTTAAAGGAAATCCCAAAACCAGAATTGTATTCTCCTTATTCGATTACCAAGTTTTTTTCATTATTTTTCTGATCTTTGGTTTCTTCTCACCTATTAATACTCCGTAGTTTTGCTCATTCTGGTCTATCTGCTTTTTTATTTTTTGCCAACCGAAGTTCAAGGACAGGCCACGGCTCTTTAAAGGGAAAAAGAACTGTAAGTCTCATCCATTCTCAGAGATAGAACAACATCAAGAACAGTAAACAATTCCTTTTTAAAAATGAAATTAAGTTTGTTATTACAAAGTTATTACATTTAAAATGTATAAAATGTTTCTCCCATATACTTACTAGCAAGCAAACATTACCTACATTTCTTAGGGTGTGGAGTAGGTGACAAAGTGTTTTCATTCTGCTAATTTACATCTTCAGCATACATCAGCATCAAAACATTATGATCTTCTGGGACTATTCATGTACTTGTATATATGCAAAAGCTTTTTTGGAACTAAAGTAATGGATAGTATTACTTCTCCAGCAAATCAGAACTCTTATACTGAAAACATAGAATATCTAAGATCTGTGATGTAAAGAGTTCTTTTAAAAACAAAATTTAAAAACAGGCTCTATAAATGAGAATTATGCACAGTTTCTGCTTATACGGTTTAACACTGAAGACCAGAAATACTTACATAAGCACTTTTAAAAAGAACATTAAGGGATCTCATGGATTTTGGTTAGCCTATAGGAAAAACATGCAAGAATAAGTGCTTTTTTAAAGAGGGCTCACTGGAAAACTATTCAATGCTAAGATTTCTTTACCATTCTTGACACCTTTCTTAGTAAAAATCAAGGTTTATTTTTGGCTGAATATCCTACCATACCATTCCAGAAGTACCACATCGAACAGTAGTAGTTTAAATAAAGAAAATGCATGATTAGTTTTATCATCACAGCTATTAAAATATTTGGAAACTTAGTAGAAACTTAAAGACATTTACTCTGACTATGTGGAAACTGAATTATAACTACCTTTTATCTAGAGGCTTATGCCAACTCTCATAGTAAACATCCGGCCCAGTTCTTAGGATTACAACCTAAAAGTTTGCCAATTAAGAACACTAATACCAGGTCTAAACACTTCTGCATTATGTTCAGAATGCTGCTAGGATAGATGCAACAGGCTACTTTCATTGCTATATTTCAGCAGGAAATTCAGTCTGATGACAGCTTGCAATAAAAGGAAATACAGTTTAGCATCCACATGCATGGAAATATTTCTGAAGATATCTAATCTTTCCTTTTTGAAACACCACCTACAGGAAGTTTTCCCAAACACATTCAACAGCAGCCTCCAAAAGCCGCTTGCTTCTCCATACGCTCAACACTTTGCTGCATTTCTGACATCTAAACCTAGGTCAAACAATGAAGATAGAAGCTTTGTAGTTAACAAGAAATTTAAGAATTGAAATATTTATTAAAAGGCATATGAACATATATATTCATTCCAGATAACACAAACATTCTGGAGAGGGAACAGTAATAAACAGTATGAAACTACTACAAACAGGTCAATCTCACACAAGTTGTTTCCTAGGCAAATCACCACCCATTAGCGTTAGTTATACCTCATCAAGAACATGCACATGTTCACTTGGTTTGCCTGTATACAACTGCAGAACTACTTTGAATTTTTAGATAGATGCATATCACAGTCAAGGTTTGCAATTACAAAATTTAGGTTTTGTTTCAGTCCACTTGTGGTTTTGATGAGAAAACAACCCCAATTGGTTTGGAATCCTCTCTTCTCTTGTAAAGTTACTGTGCTATGAGACCCAGTGAGGAAAGGTGGTAAAAAAGTGGAAATTCATACAACTACAGATTTCCCACAAAACTGGGATTGAGAACTTGCTTTTCGTGTGCTCCTAATACTTAATGTTAGGACATAATCTATTTAGTGAAATGTACCAGGGTTACCCAACTTTTTTTAAGAGAACAGACAGAAGCTTCAAATTCTCTTCAATGTGAGGTCCCTAGCATAGCATTTTCTCTTTTGGGAGGCAAAGAAATAATCCCCTTCCCCCATACACCTGCACTGCTTGTGCAATATGTAGCTAGAGCTCCTGTATGCAATGGTAAACAGGCATTCAGGCAAATGACAAGCATGGTATAGCCGATATGCATTTATTACACTGATTCTTGCCAGACTATACAATGATTTTTCTGATGAAGATTTTGGTATCTTCCCAGTTGGACGTCAAAGAATACTGGAAGCATTTTTATATCCTATACAAGTTTTTAGAACTTCTGTTGCAATGTTTAAAATGAACTAAAACAGAACTACTGCTTTGAAGCAGTTTGGGGTAAGCCATAAAGCTTCAGCCAACAGCCAACCAATTATCAGTTAACTTGTTCAAAACCATGTTTGCTATTGCATTTATTCAATCTTACAGGGTTCCTTGCAGAATTGCACTATCAAATTGCACATCAACCAAACAAGCACTTAAATCATTTGCCAGAAATTCTAAATTGTACTGAGGCAGCTGCCAATTTCTACCAAGATGCTAGCAATCCCTAGTGTAAGAAAAGATGCTTTTCCAGCTAATGGTGAAGTGAAGCCACTCCAGTGTATCTGAAATACACCTGCCACCATTTTCCGTCTGTATCTGTTTGCCAAGGCAAACAGCAGGAAGCCAGCTTTGAGGCTGATAACAAAATAAGCCCACACTTAAAAAAGGAGTAATACTGAGTTTTCTGTATGCCCCTTCACCTCCAAGGCCCTTACTATCGAAATAAACCCCTTGAAGCATGTAGTCTGGCCTCACCCTTCACCATTTACATAATGTTTCTCCTTCAGCAGGCTATTTCTCATCGCATATGAGCTATAAAAATATCAAAAGCAAAAGTTTACAGCATGCAAGCTTAGTGGCCACCAAAAAAAACACCAAGGTTTTGATTGTATAAATTTACTTAAAAAAAGAAAAAAAGATCATGTTCCCAAAACACTCAAAAGACAGGGCTATCAGTATGCTAGACTAGTCAGATCAGACGACTAAGCAAACTACCTAACTTGCCTCCAATTTTTTTCTTTTTTTTTTTTAATCATCACATCTGCAGTATGTCTTGCTCTCCTCTACAGAACATCAAAGCTTATTTTGCTAAATGTACCAAGATGAGGAACAGCCAAATGAAAGATGATATACAGCAGAACAAAATACTCTCTTCTGGAGAGGAGAGAAGGCAAATGCAAGTCAGCTCGTAGATGCATCCCGATGGAGCACATCCGGATGTTAAGCAGAAACTAGCATTATCTCTTACCTGCTTTCTGGAGCACTAATGTATTTGGATTTTGAAAACACGGCTGTCCCTAGTTTGATATTTGCTGTCCCTGTCTCCCGCGCGCTTCAAGGAGGGACAGCAGCGCGTCAGGCAACAAGCGCTGCCCACCTCGCTGCTCGACGCCAAGCTGCAAGTTACAGGTGCCGCCTCCGACCCTGCGGCCGGCTCCTAGCGGACACGCAGCCTTCGGCCGAGGCCGACAGCAGCAGCGGGCAAACCCTCCGCTGGAGACTCGCCGCAGCCTGGTGCCAAGGCGGCCGCACGGACCCCCCGCGGGGGCACCTGCGCTGGGCACCGAGGGCCGCAAGGCGCGAGGGGAGGCCGCCCCGGCCGCGGCACCTGCCGCCCGGGGGCAGCGGGAGCGCCGGGCGCG
>NW_020450307.1:1955591-1969688 GCF_003343035.1 Apteryx rowi | reverse complement strand
CGGGCACCGCGTCCACTCCCTGGCACCAGCCGCCTCCTACCTGGAGGTGCGACCTGGGCATCAGGCGCTGAAACTAAGTGGTGCCGAGCATCCTCGCGAGCTCGTGCTCTCCAGCTATGCTGCGCGGCGGGCAGGCTTCAGCGGCACGGCTTCTCCCGTAGTGCCATGTTAGACAAATCACAGGAGCGTTAAAATGAAAACATAACCAGTCTGCAAAACTATTACGCTAAGGAAGTTAAAAATATATTAAAGATATTGCATGATTCAGTACGCATAGATTCAAGCCACTTCAATAAATGTAGAAAATGCCACCTTCGGAGAGCCTCCAGCTAGACCGGCTATCCATTTGGCCATTCAAGCATTCATAAAAGTCACAGTATCAGAATCTGAAGTCCAACCTCAGGTCTTGAGGAAGTAATCTTTCCCCTAGACAGACTGAAGCAGTTTATTTTCCTTCCCAGTAAAACCAGCGTGAACACTGAAAAATTAAGAAAAAAATTGGAAGATAGAAACCATAAAGTTTTCACCTCTGTTCCGACACTAACCTGCATTTCGGCTTCCCACTAGGTTGAACAGTCATGCTGCTCACCTATAATATGCATCGGTGGGATCAGTAAGGCAAGCGGGAAATTCCTGAAGATAAAAAGGCTTTGTGTTCCAAGTGTTATTTAGTAAAATGCATCTGTTTTCTACTTGGCATTTAACTTAATTGCATAAAAATAGGCACAGCAATGAAATAGGTGGCACTTCCCTTAACAGCTTGTTACTTAATGACATCAAAGTCCAACGCCACTGAAATTCATACCCCACTGCCAGTTAATGAAGGTCTTAACATGAAAGCCTATCCAAAGAGCAAAACCAAGCTGCTGACAGGAACAGGAACAGTGCAAATATGCTGGGATCTGAGATCACCAGCACATACACACAGCACAGCAGGCAGTAACGATTATTAATTATTTAAGAGAAGAACATAAGAGTACCAGCATAAGCTGAAGAAATATATGCAGAAGTATCACTCTGAGATCCTCCAGTTGGATTAATGTTAATTAGCACAGTACACGAGTCTGAGGGAAAGATCCAAAAGCATCTGACAGTAGCAGGAGCCTACAATTAGGCCATCATTTGCATCTTTGCAATAGCATGGGCTTTCTTCCTGATTTTATTTACCTGCACCCTGCATTTATTTAGAACAGCTTTTTAGCAAAAGGAAATATTACGGGGCTTTCTCTACCCTTGGAGAATTTTACAGTTATTTTCTTAAAACATTGAGTCCAATTCAGCTTCTGCCCCCACCTTAGTTTGCTACCATCAAGCTTACCGAGATTTACAGATCTTTTGCTATCAAGTAAGGTGCCATCTTGCCACTGTACTATTCACTTTTATCATCAAAGCACATGATGGACGCTCAAGAGACCTCTTCACTCCTAGCTCTGCAATAGATTTAGTATGTTGTTCATGTCTTAAGTGACCGCACAGGCCTTCACAAAGCAAACAGAAGATGCAAGTGCCCTGCACTTGACCAAATTATTATCTTACCGATTGTCATCCTACTTCGCCTATACACACAACAGGAATAATAAAGTTTATCAGCATCAGAGGAATGTTATGAAGTTCAATTATTTAAAAGTTAAGTCACCTTGAAAATTTTGACAAGTGTTTTACAAAGACTGGGTATAATTAAAGAAATTCATTACATCTGTTAGATTTTTTTTTTTAATAACATAGCTTCTAATCACTTCTCTTTGTTTAATGAGGTTGCTGTTGGTTCTAGTAAGTCAAAACTTCATGCAACTTTCTCCTCTCAGTCTTTGCTTGTCTTAGAAAAAATATGCTCAATTCACTGTCCTTTTCTGATCTCCAGTTCTTTCCTAATCAGCTTTGAAATTCATTTAAGCTTCCTTCATAGTACAGCTGCTTCCACCCTCCAAGTCCCTTTGTATTTGTTGGCATCTCCCCCTCATTAAGGGCCTCCAACAGCATCTGTACACACAAACCCTGCTTTCATTATCCATCTGACTAAGCCACATGCAACAATAATGAAAATTGGGCTTCTCTCAAAGATGTCTAGGGTACCCAGTCAGGGAGCACTCCTATTCCTCCCTCATAGGTAGCTAGCCAGACCAAAATGAAATGAGAGTTTATTTCCTGCAGTGGAAAAGCCCTCACCAGAACTCAGTGAGGATGAATTGAAGAACCATGGAAGTGGGGAAACTACAAGATACCTACGGGATGACTTTTTGGTTTTGTTCTTCACAATGTAAAAACTACACCTGCCCTTATACAGGAAGGGAATGACCACACTGGAAGCAAAATTAATTGGTTATATTTTGATTTGCCTACTATTTCAGCCACTAACGATGCAGTTTTAAATGCCTGGTCAGTAGGGTATCATTAATACAGAATTCTCTACCCACCTGAACTTGAGTTTAACAGATAAGGTAACATGATGAACTAATAAAGGGTCTCTTCAAAAAGTCTTGTGTTTTTCCTTAAAGAAAAAAGATGACTTGCTACTTTTCTATTCAAGAAAAAAGAAGAGAAATAATACAAGGAGACAAAGACAGAAGAGAGACAGAGCACTCAATGCTTCAGTTTTCTCCCTAATGTTTTTTTTTTCTTTTGCTTCAATACAATCACCAGACTCACCCTACAGAGAAAAAAAGATTTTAAAAGGGAGGTTATATATGGCCAAATAGAACAACAGGCAACTCTGCTGACATGTTTAAAGCTACTGTACTTTACAATTCTTGTTTCAGAAGTAAAATGATAAACAAAAATACAAAGTACTTTTAATCTTCAAAGCAATATATGATCAATGACAATTTCATAACACTAGATATTCAAGTATCATAATCTGTATTTTACTCTGGGAGAAAGAAATTTAGAGAGAATAAGTGATCTGCCTGGGTCTATTGCTGAACCTATCTATTGCTGACGGAACTCAAACATCACAAGCTTGTGGGGTAAACCACAAAACCATGCTTTTATCTAGAAAGTTGTTCTTTTGTTGCCAGTTTTTATTTGAGCAAATGATTATTATAATAAATAGAATATGTGGGTTTTTTTTTTCCAGACCCTGCAGAAACATTTGAGATACTGGTAGAGGTACATCCCAGGATTATTTGACAAAATCTTTAGCACAGCATACCAATTAACTTGCTATGCCTCTGCAATGAACCTAACCACTTCAAGTAACTTAGCTTAAAGAACTATTTGCTAGGGCCAACATATAAATAGCTCCATACTGGCAACAGCTTCCTTTTAAATTTACATTTATAGTTAAGGCATTCTGGATTAGAGTAATGCTTTCCGACTTTTCATAAATTTTGAGAAGGCAAGTCTGGCCTGGCATATGGAATCTTGCAATAATACTGGCAGTTGATCTCAGCCTCATCTTTGCCCATCTAAATCACATGAGATCTTTCCAAGAGCAGAAGCAGCACAACATTAAAGAGATACTCAGTTGAGGATCAATGTAATAGGAATTCTGCAAATGTCTGCAGTACAGAAACCATGAAAAAATCCTGAAATATTTGCAAATCCACAAAAAAAAAGTTTCTCCTGAGAACTGCAAGGAAAAAGATTTCCATATTATTGTACAATAACTTACTGTGATCTTTGAGAGTGCTGAGAGATTTCATTTACATATTAATGCTTCAAGCAGTTTGGGAAGTGGAAAAGGAGAGTTACTTAGCACCAGTAATGAGCAGAAAGGAAAAGAAGGCAGCTACGGTCCCCATGGACTGTTTTGTTTTCGGTAATTTTAGACTAATAATGCCTTTTAATAAGCTCCTCTCAGCTGTAAAGCTGCAGTCAGCCTTTGTCAGAGAAAATAATGCTGTCCCAGACAGCAAAATAGTTCTAATATCACAGACAAAGAACGCCATCTAAATAAAAGCTTCTTAAAAAAAAAAAAAAAAAAAGGAGAAAAAAGTTCCATCTGTGAAATACATGAATTGTGTTGTCTACACGGTGTCTTTTTGTTTCTAAAATAGTAGATTTCAAAAGGATAACTGTTAAAGCAAAATATATTCTCAAAACATATTTTCTGGTTTATTCTACTCCAGTCCTAGTTAGCAATTGGACAAACATGTTTATTTACAGGGTATCTATGCCCTATAAATGCAATCTAAATTATGACTGATAATACTTATTTTCTGTTTACAGTCTATGTTACAAACTTGTCTTCTAAGTGATTATTATTTGGCATTAAGATTAACACTGCAGTGAGCTATCTAAATTTAAGGCAGTATTTCCACTCCACTCACCCAGTTTAACGGCAGCTCCCACTGAAGCTGTTGTCTGGGTAAAAAAGGCTAAGATGCATGTACTGTAGGTGCCACCCCGCTGTTCCGCTACAGTAAACACAGGATTCCTCAAAACAGCGGGTCACCTTCATTGCTGACAAACGCAAGTCCAACTCCACTGTTGCCAAAAGCTGTCGTGCCACCATCAACTGGTACTGAATCGACCTCATACTTGGTTTAAAAAATGGTTTCTAAATCATTACTAACTTGAAAAGAATTCAATTTCATCCTCTTTCAGTACTTGTCTGTCTTAGTTTTTATAACTCAAAGCACAAACAAGATGGAAACAAGATCATTTTTTCCTAGGAATTTTCCTGATCTTTCCAATATTAATACCACTCTTTCCTCTCCAGCAACAGACTTGTTGCTACAGAAATTACCGCATTTTAAAGATCAGTAGCAAAGAGCTAAATTTAACTTAACAATATTCAGAAAAACATTTAGTTTGTCAAGGTTCCCAGTGCATCCACAGAAAATTTCCAAACTTGTAACATTACGTTTTTAGGAGGCTGTTTTTAACCAAAACATCTAAAAAGTCTGAACAAAGGGCTACCATTTCAGAATTATGCCTAGAGCTTAGATAGGCATACCAACAAAAATACATGGTCACTAAAAACAGCACAAAAACCGGTTGCCCTGAAGATATACCTATCACCTTAGCAACACAGGTACAGATCTCTGCTTTTCCTCCTTTTAATGTACTTATTGCTTATTGTACTTTGCTGTCATTTAAGGGAAAACGAATTTATCCCTTAGAAAAATCAGTTTATATGTAGAGTTTAAGTAGCAAATGGTAGCTTTGCTCTCTTGCTACATATCTGCCCCATCTTATGCGAAGGGGAACCAACTGTATCTGTGACTCCCAGCACATTAGATTTCCAAAGTCACACTTTCTCTGGGGGGTACCACATAATAATAGTACATGACAATTCACTCACAGTCAAATGCTCTAATGATATTTCACAGCACTTCCTCCACTTTTGAAGAAAGGAAGTGCCAACTCACATTTGAAACATCTAGTGAAAAGGACCAAAAACTGTCCAGTGTTTGAATTTTTTGTATAGAAATAGAGGGAAGTTACTTTTTTACATGGCCCAGCAGTAAGGTGACCTGAACAGATGTCTGCATGCAGCTACACTGTGTAAAAGAACTTGGGATGTATGCTTCAAGTTTCAGACAAACCATTTCCTCATAAGGAAATGTCAAGCTTTTCTCCTCCACCTGTTCAGAGTAAAGAGATACAATTGTTAATAGCTAACAAGACCAGAGAAATATCTTTTGCTTCTATCCATATCCTTTTCTCTAGCTAATTGTAAAATGAGAAGGGGAAGAGGTACCAACATGAAATTCGGTTAAGAAATGTCTCTTCTGTTGTCGTTGTTCCTGGTACCATTAGATCAGCACTTGAATATATGCCAAGGGTAGAGCAGACCCAAAAACCATGCATGCTTTGCAAGCTGAAAAAATTCTCAGTGAAATAAATGCTTCCAAACAGCTCAGATGAAATGCTAACAAGTACTGAATTACATGTGAAGCTGCCACTACTGTAAGAATAATATCCCTAATATTGATTGTACTACAAAGAAACATGCAAATACTTTATAAGAAAATTAAATACACATCTAGAGCACAAAGTACAGTCTCTCCACACTGAGATCCTAGTTTATGCTCCAGAATCGGGCTAAAAACTCAACAATGTGGGATTTTAAATCCTCTTAAGCCCTGACATTATTCAGGATTTTAACTTCCCTGTGGAGGCACAGACCCTCCCTTCTCCACACCACCACCATCTGATAATTAGATTGAGCCACACTTGCCCCAAAGACCTTCAGTTCATTTACTGTGTAGATCAACCATGTAATGAGAGCTTTCCCCCTTTTCTAATTTGTTTCTACTTGCAAACTATTTCATGCTATCTCAGAAATCTTGGGGAAAAAACAGTAGCTTGTAGTTATACATCCAGAGCAAGAGTAAGAGGTCACAGAAAGGGCTTCTCATTGCCACTTCCTAGCAATTCCCTGTCGTTTCAATACAGAAGGTTAAATTACTCCAGAAGTCTCCCAACAGGACTTCCATTGTTTGTCAATCAAGATTGGAATACAATGGCACTTATTCATGTGCAGAGCAAACAAGCTGACAAGGGCCAATGATCAGTATGCAGTCTCATTTTAGATGTTCTGCAAATAGTTTGCAGAAAGATGGCATTTTAAATAAACTATGTCAATTTTTAAAAGCTGCAATGCATTTCTAGTATAAGCTATTTAGTAGGGAGTCCAGACAAATTCAAAATTAAGACAGCTTGAGAGCAACTTCAAGAATCACCCAAAAACTAACTCATTCATTAGGACTGTTCCTGAAAAAAAGATCTACTTGATACGGCCACATGCAAAAAGATGACGTTTTAATAGTTAGAGAAATACACATTCAGAAAAGTTGAAAATAGCTGTTTCTTTTCAGGGATAATCATACTAAGGTTTTGTTTTTAAGAGTACCACTTAGTGTTTAGCCTCAGAGATTATGTTACTGAGGGGCAGAGACACCAGGGTTCCAAAGTGCACTTGAAGGCTGTTTACTTCATCTCTTCTGGTTAAGAACCCAAGAGGTTTAGGGTTTGTTGGGTTTTTTTGCCATATCTTAAAAATAGAAAAAACAATTACAATGTGACAGAAGTCCAATAGTCCTGACAACTGGAGACATTCAAGCCCCACGCACCTCTTCATTGTTTTGCCTTTTCTACTTCAAAACTTGCTAGAGCAAAGACTTTGTCTCCTGATCCTACGGGAGGAAAAAAACATTTTCAGTATGTATTAAGAAAAATTGTGTGTTAGAGATTTTTCTGATATGATTTAAATCAAGCAAAACAATCGAGATTAAAAAAAAAAAAAAAAATCAAACCAAACATACATTTTTAAAGCCAAGCAAACTTGAGCATATTAAAAAAAATAGGGTCATATATGGATTGGACAGGTCTGAAACTAGCCATATAGAGAGCTTCTAACGGAGTACCCTTTTGAACACCTTTCTTGCACCCTCAGGAAAAGGAGTACCGAGAGGTACACCACATGGCCAGTTTATTTGTACCCTGACCTAGTCTGGCACATTCCCACCATTCACAGTTCTTTCTAGCATTACAGTTAGAATTGTAATGAATGAACTGTTGTGCTCATTTAATGCCTCTTATAAATGCATTTTTGGTCTTGTCAACATGATTAGAGCTATGACAATCATGGCAAGAAGAGTGATTTAAAGCTGTATTTTGACAATGTGCCAGTAATTGCAGAGTTCTCTGCAGTCAGTGGAGGAAAAGACATTCCCAAAGAGAGTCAACAATGCAAAAACAAACAAACAAAACAGGAAGTGCCTAACTGTAAGAATGATATCTCTCCTCAAAGACAGAGCAGCCTTCAGCATTATGGGGAACACTTGGCATTTTATGGCCATTTGGCACTGGGTTTATTTGGTGCATTACCTCTTCCTCATGGACAGCATATCAGAATTTCATTGTTAATAGAAAAGAAAAATGTATGTCAAAATTGAATAGCGTGAATCTTTTGTTTGTATTTCCTCCTTCATAGTGGGATCACAAGCATTTTTATCTATCAGTGTTCAAAGAGGAAGAGAAACTGGAAGTTAGGAGAATGAAAACTTACCAAGGTCAGTGGAGACTCTCTCAAACTGGCTCAGGGCTGCACCAGCATTTGCTGACAAGAAAGTCTCATCATCTGGAGTCAGCTAAATCAAAAGAGTCATAACTGTGAACTTGGTACCTTAACTGTGCATATTCCCACCTCTGTATCAGCACATACATGAAATATGTCAGGTTAGAGGGCTTATCAATTTGCCATTTTTAAGTGATGGTTTTATCTAACATATTAAAAGACAAAGTAAAAAAAGGCAAGCTTTTCCCCCTCCCACTGAATTTCTTCCTCAATGACATCAGTCAGCCCAGAAAGGACAGCATAAGCAAGATCAGACATGCCTCTAAATTCACCAGTTTCAAGCTGACCTCCAGTGGTAATTTCTCACGAGAAGGTCACCCTTCACCTCTGTATCAAAACTATGCAGAGGATGTCAACTATGTTTTGGTCACATGGTCCATCCAGTAAATAGCTAAGACCTACATTCACTTCACATCACCTGCTGAGGAATGTGACAACATGCAGTCGCCAGCAGCTTTGACCATGTTAAGAGTTAATGACCTAGAAATTGTCCTCTCCCTTTATAGTGCTGCGAACCATCAGTTACATTTACACAGGTATATTTTGCTTTTATGTAGGCGCTCTGATGCCTTGTGACAGATGCCCATAAAATATTTACAATAATGAAGTAGTAACCTACATTTGGAAGATTCAGATATTCAAAGTTAAGACTCACTCATTTAAACACATTAAGTTTTACAGAATTCCTCCAACACGAATCAATCAACATATGTAGTGTAAATCGGCAATGATGCTTCCTCTTTTTTTTAGTACCTTGCCACTAAAAAAAAGACCATCTAGCTCCTCTCTGTGCTTACTGAATGAACACTGTGCAGAGAAAGTGAGGCTTATTAGCTCTGAGCATACCAAATCAAGGAGTCTACCCTATTCCAATATATTAATCATGATTTCATTAGTTCAATTTAGGCAAGTTCAATTTCCTGGACTACAGAGTAAGTAAAACCAATGCCGCTATCTCTAATTTACTATGTTACTAATTCACACTAGTGGAAAAAATTGAGCAATTGTGAAATAAATATTAAGACTCATGTCAATTAGTCAAATGAAAAACAAAAATTGCATACAAGATAAATGAAGAACTCCCCTTAAACCACTGCAATTTCTTCCAAAAGTTTAATTATTAAAAAATTAGATTGCAACAGACTATCTGGTTTGGCATTTGGATTTATGTTAGAACTAGGGGGAAATATTGAAGTCACATGCCTTTGCTGTGCTTTACAATTAAGCATCTAGCTACTTAACCTTTTGCAGTATTGTGCAAACATGTAATACTTACTCTCATTTTTCACATTCAAAACAGATGTGAAACTACTGTCTTAGCAAGTCCTCTGTGAAGTATGTTACTGGTAATTTTAAAAGATAAAGTAAATGCCTAAAAAAGTAGTGAAGTGCTTGTTTGAAATGATCCAAGGAACTCATATCAGGGGATTAGATATCTTCAGACATTCAGTTCACAACCTTAACTAGTCTTTTTACCTATTTCTTCAAAACATTTTTCTCTTGGACAGTCTAGCAATAAAAATATTCTGAGGTAAAGCATTTGCTAATATCATCTAATTGGAATGTAGCTCCTCTATGTACTGCACTTGATCTTTTCCATGACATTCCCTCATTTCACAAGGAAGTTTAAGTACAGAGCTCCCTGGCAACCCATTTTCTTCATATACCATCAACAAAAATAAATAACTTCCCTTCCTCCCTCTAGTGGCAAAAGCCAGGAATTGTTCTGCACACTGATGTACTCATCAGGGAAAATTATCAGTAGTTCACTCATCTCCCCAGTTTATTTGTCTTACACCAAGAGGTAGGCACTATCACCATTACAGAAGTAAGTTAAAGCCCAATGTACGTCAAAAGTCTTGGATTGTTCCTGACAGGTGGATGGGTTACAGCTAACCAGGAAAAGATTTGTATTGCAGCTTCTATAAGCTGGCACAGGTTGATATTATTTATATGAGTCACTCAGATGGTCCACCAAAGAGGGCATTTTAAAGCAGTAATAGCCTTATATAAACATACATTACTATCTGACATATGCTCAGTACCGAACACTTCAGAAAGCTTAGCGCTAAAATGTAGGGATATTTATGTACAACAAAAGCAAGCTACAGGGCACTGATTTTATCATTTGTCCATTCTCTTTTAATAACTTCAAATTCCTCCTCAACATACATATAGAAATTTCCATTCACCTAGCTATCATGCCAGCACCTTACCTTCTCACCAAGCTTCCTGAGGGCAGTCAGGATTTCCACTTTCTGCTGTGTGTAGAGGTCCCGTCCCAACTTCCCAACCATTAGGTCTCGGTCCATCTTTATACCAGAAAAAAGTTGAAATATGTAAGCTTTCCATTAGTTTCACACAAAGTGACAGCATAACCAGTGCAACAGCCTAGAAATATCACCAGTAAGCATGGAACCCACAGAAGTAAGGGACAGAGCCACCCATGATTTAAAAGATGGCTGTAAAGCTGTAAACTGTTTTTTTACACTATTCTGCACCCTTCGCATACTTGATTTCTCTGATCTTGAACTTCTTTCAATCAAAGACTGCTGTTCATTCACAATTTTGGATTCACATGTCACTGAGCCATGAGGGAACCACATTTCATTTCATTTTATCTGGATCTCAGTTCAGTCTAGATCTCCAAGACATGAATGCACTCATTTCCACAATTCTAAAATCATGCTCTTTACATTTTCTATTTGCAATTATACTCAGCTGACTATCTGTTGATCAGATTTTTGGTTTGAAGCAGCAATAGAATAGAATTCAAAAAATACACGTTACTGTCCCCATTACTTCAATGAGCATTTGAAAATGAATAAATGCTCAAAGATAACTTCTCTTTTTCTGATACTACTACCAAGTTTTCTGACACACTTGGTGCTTTCCTTGCAATCATGCCAAATTTGATCAGTCTACTTGAAATAAGCATAGTTGTTACAGTAGAACAGAAATCTTCACCTCTGCCAGCCTTGTCCTTAATTGCCTTGGTTGTTTCTTTGCAAACATTCTAATTACTTCTGGAGTTTTAAATGCTTGGCTGATGGCTGCTTGTATTGCCTGCAAGGAAAAGAACAAGAATGACCACAACTAATAGCAGGCATAAACCATAGCTACATGACAAGATTAATGAAGGCTGGAATGCATCGTTAGTATCCTTGGTATCATTTGATAAGAGAATTTCTGTTTGCATGACCACAGTAGTGAGATGGAAAAATATATGACCTTTATACAAGGCTTGAAAAATCAACTAATTAGTGCACTTAACAGAGAAAAGCTATAAAATTTTTCATCAAATTCTAAGTCTTAATTTCTAATTATTTACAACCTCTTCCTGATATTAACACAAAGCAAGTAGATGTGCTATGCTATCTTTAGCAGTTTTAATGCGCACATTGATGATCGGAGCTCTTCCAAGGGTAAACAGAATTAAATTATTAAGATATTGATCAGTCTCCTGCTCTTGTTCAAAATCCTCTAGGGAGTATCAAAACTACCTCTCTTCACACCTTTCCTACTATTTTCTAATATTAAAGATCTGATATCTTTAGGTCCTACAATCTCCCACATTTTTTCTACAGTATTATGGCTATGATTCTTCAGTTTATTTTTCTTTTAAAATGAAGAGCTCTAATCAAGTTCTTACATGTAGACACATATTAAGTAATAAAAACATTAGATACAAAGATCTAGATTTTACACATGCCTGTTTAAGAATTATAATGAACCACTTGCATCTATTTTCTGTTTCTTCAAGTCCAGATACAATGTGAACTGCTCTTAGTAAAACATCAGACACATCTGAGTAAGAATCATCCTTACAAGCTGCATGCCGCTGAGCTCATCCACCAAAGTCATATCTCCAGACATTATCTTCTTCAGTGAGTCATTGATCTCACTCAGCTGTTCTAGAGTTTCTTTTTTGGTTTCTTCATACTCATCTGCATCTAGTTCCTCTCTAAAGACCAACAAGACACATTAATTCACAGGATTAAACATGAGATATAATGTGGAGAAAAGGATGGCAGGGAGTATCATGAAGTATGTTACTTCAGATAGCAATGAAAACATTCACACCAGTTCAGATTATTTTGCTTTTAGCCTCCTTAACTGTTATTTAGCTAATACATACGTAGTTTTCTTCTTGTTTTTACATCACCTTCTAGCCACCCATACACTTATGTTCCTTGTACAAAGTCACTCATATATTAAAAAGACCCTGACAACTACAAGATACTCAACACTTGGCACAATTATTTAAAAATGCATTTTGGATCTGAATAAAAATACACAGAGAGATTGCTTTGCTAAAAGCTATGGTGAAACAAATTACTTGAAAAACCCATCTCCGCACCCCAAAACCATCAAGTTAGACAGAGAGAAAAAACGTCAGCCTTTGATCGGGCCACCTAAACCGTAGCCAGTTCAAGAACGGCACTGCCAACCTTTACCACTTAGAATTGTTCTTGAAAAAAACATACTAAAGCTGTATTGTTTGAATTAGTTAAAATTATAGTCAGAGAAGGCATGCAAAACCACACAGGATGTTTAAGTACCAACACTGAGATGGGGGGGGGGAACCACTTTTCTTTGAACCCAGTCAATCTGAAATTTTATTAGTCCACTAAGAGCTAACGAGTCAGGACAACCACATGAAAATGTTAAACAAATTACAAAAAACAAACATCCTTAATTAAAAGACAAAGCAAAATAGACACAAAAGCAAATCATTGCTATTTAAAAAAGCCCATATGGAAATTGTGAATTCTGTAAACAGCTATTAGAAGTTAAAAAGTCATACAGAAATGTAAAATTTTCCTCAAGATGACAATAAGTAAAATGATCTTAATAATAAGAAAGTTTTTTTTTCTCCTAGGTCACTCTTAATACACACATCTTACCGTTATTTAAAAAAAAAAAAAGCCACAACAAAATATAAAACAAAAAAGCCCACAAGACTTGTGAAATGTACATGATTTTCTTCTCCAAACCACCAATGAAAAATATTCACATTTAAGAGGGAAGCATTTATTTTTATTACCTGCATTCTTCCAAATCTTGAAGCTGCTGCATTAATCTATCCAACTGCTCTTCCAAGTTCTGCTTTAGCTTACTGGTTTCTGTTGTTCCTCTTGAAGCCATTTTCAGTTTTCACTTAAAAATTTAAGTTGTTGCATGACACTCCTAGGAGAAAAACACTTTATTGTTGTGTATCAACAGCCTAAGATGTATTTTAAAATGTTCCAAGTACCAATAAAATGGTGCAGTATCTTAATGATTGACTGTCCAACCAAAACATTTCGAGATACCTGGAGGGAAAATACTAGGTCTATAGGATCGTTCTCTTTGTAGCAAGAAGCAGTTCACCAACTTAATAACTCAAACAGCCACAGCATTTGAAAATAGAAACGTGTCTGAAACCAAACAGCAATTACTGAAACCTTCAGGCCCTACTTTATGCAACAGAAGACTGTTCTCTTTACCTGTCCCTCGAAAAGTTATTTAAGGGGGACAACAACCCAGATTCAGGCATCTGAAACATACAAACACCTTCAATTAAATCATTAGATGTAAAAGTTTGCAATATTGTAAAGGAAACTTTTGCTTCTTTGGATAATAAATACAAGTCACCCAAGCACTGTAAGTGGTCAATCTGATATTCCCGAGTAATGCACCAATTCAACAACAGTTCAATACCAAGTCCTTATGACTGTCACTAATGACTGATTTTCATTAATGACAACAGCTCGTGCCAGCAGCTGGAAGACACACAAGGAAACACCATCCTCCCCGCTGGAAAAAGCTACAGGGGGAGAGAAATGAAAGCAGGAACTTGAGCACCATGCAGTCATCTTCCCCCTGCCCCTAACGCAAGGCTTCAGCAGAGCTCTGCCTCTTTCACCCCCAAGTTCACCGCGGGGAGCCAGAGGCAGATCGCCGCTTCGCCGCGCAGGGCCGCGAACACAAAGGAGGCCGCATGCCCCGTTCCGCCGAGCTCGGCCCCAGCGGGAGCAGGCCGCGGGGCCGCCGCCGCCGCCTCACCCACCCACCTGGGCAGGCCGCGG
>NW_020450307.1:1937318-1955327 GCF_003343035.1 Apteryx rowi | reverse complement strand
GGCGGCGGGTGCCGGAGCGCCGCGGGGGGGGGGAAGAAGGGAGCACCCCAAACGTGAGAGCTTCCAGCGAAAGCCACGCACCGAAAATTCAATGCTTGATAACGGTTGTAGTCTAGAAACACCTGAACATCTCTAATAAATATTTACCTCCCGCGTATAAATAAAACTGACCAAAGCTTACTCACAATTACCTGCTCATGGACAAAAGTTAATTATTTAAATTCCTTTAGGATTGTTTTATAGAGATTCACCATTGAATCAGAAAAGCTACCAGAAGCTCACTACTGATTTCTCCGGTGTCCCTCATGTATACATTCATTCTTCCATCATCTTCCCACAGAGGAAACTGCAACAGCAGTTTTGGGGAGATGGTGGTAGTTCTTCAGGTTTTTGAACAGACTTGGTTTGCTTTGTGTTCATATCAGAAATTATTTCGTAGTGCACTTTCACTTGGAAACGATGTTTCGAAGTTTGCAGCAGTCCTTTCCTCGCAGAAGAGTTTTGGAATGATCTCCAAAAAGCACATCTGCTGCACAAACAGGCCTTCCCTTTGGCAGAAAGTTCCATGCATCTAGAAATGAAGTTGTCTATCCTGCTCTCTTTTAAAAATTGTATTTTGGAAGTCAAAAGTGGTTTGGTATTATATGAGAAAGATATTACTTTAGCATGGTGTTACTAGAGAACACAGAGAGGGGATTTTTACATGTTTGTAAAAGCCTGTGCTGCTGAGGACAACCTCGATGTGTTTTAAATTTATTGCCATCTCCTAAGGGCTGGCACTTCATGCTGATTTTATTTAGATAGTATTGCTGTAGCTTATCTGGAAGGTGAGAAAGGCATGTCTAATTCAGGCTAAATTACTGTCTACAGGATATAATAATGTCTTTAGTAAAGTATAAAAGGTAGAAAGTTTGCTCAGATACAGGAACTTCTGGCCTGTCATAAGTTAACACTGGCACACAAACTTTGAAGTCCATTTTCCAGGTTCCAAAGAATGAATCTAATGCCCTGACAGTTCTTTACAAATAGATTTTTAAAAAGTGTTACTGTGAAATAAATAGCATATCTGATAGGAGTTAAGTTTCTTGAAATCAAGTAACTAATGATTACCACAAGGGAGTTTCTGGAAGGTTTTAATTGTATTTATAATTATAGTTTAATAACAAAAAATTTTTGGGCCAAATTCAACAAATAGCACTAAACAGAGGATGTCAATGTGATTAGGAGACTGAGGGTATATGAAAATTGTTAAATTGTATTTATAAGTACTTCTTAATCTGTATGCAGATGCAAAGAGTTAGAAGGTGAGTTTATGATGCAGTTTAAAAGCTGCCTGCTTATAATAGAATGAAAAATGAGCTGCCATGATGAAAAAGGATGTTTCATTTTAATTCCAGAAAAGGTATTATATATTTTCATCTTGAAATTTTCCATTATTTTTGTCCTTGCTTTTATTTTTAAATCAAAAAATCAACCCTTTCCAAATTTGTGGTATGACTCACTTTCTTTAGAAACCGGGGCTTTATGCATTACAAAGGCAAGTCCAACTCCTCCCCCCTCCTGTTCCCATAGTAACTCTTCTAGCTGATACCACTGCGAAGACTGCATTCCAAGCAATGCCAACCCTTCGAATCCTGAAATACTGACTACTTTGTGGTAATAAAGAATATTTTAAAAGTTTGTGAAACCCCTGAAAGCACAGAAAAGTACTAACACTTGCAAAATGTACCTCATAAGAAGCCTCACAGGAATGCCTTCTATTCAAGAGCTGTTTGCTGTTAGTACATATTAGCCGTTACAAGATTTAGCTGTGACGATATCTTGCCACTGTGGCTGCTGCAAGCATCACTCAGTTTCTTTGTTAAGGAGACAGAACGTGCGGGTGACGTTGTGGGATTTTTCCAAGCAGCGATGTTGCTGTAGAAACAATGGCAAACTATTCAGTGCTCTGCACAGAAGCCTCAGACATCTCACAGACAGCAACAACAGAAGAAAGGCTCATAACATATTCCAGTTTTCATTTGTTTGTTCAGGGCCAGACCAGGAGAAGCCATTTTGGCAAGCCAGAATATTCCCATGAAGGAGAAGAATACTGAGAAGCAAAAGTACATGTAGTGTAGCAGAAATGAAGAAGATGAGTAGTAAAATTTCCTTATTTTCACCAACTCCTAAACATATCTCCAGAAACTTAAATTGAAAATAGGAACAATGATGTTATCTTTAAAAAAATCTAGCTTTTAATTTCAGCTTTTTAAGCTTTTTTTAAATAATTCACTTTTCTTTTACCATCAGGTCTACTGGTATACCACTTACTTTCACAAGGCAGAGTAGTTTGGTCATTTTCACATTTAGCCAATAGCACTGTCTTCCTATATACCCGCAGCAATTGTCATGAATTATCCTCCTTCCTGCAACATAGTAGCACCATTATCGCACCCCCTTGCATTGTACTTTCTATCCAGGGATAACTAGACAGAACTAGAGGCAGTGGTTTTACTGTCTTAAAAATTGGACAATGCAGTATCACATAAACAATTACAGGCCAAATGTTGATGTAAGGAAGACACAGGGTTCAATTTGGTCTTAAAATCATCTGCTTCTTTGGAGAAGGAATAAGTGAGAATAACTATTTTTTGATCTCCTCTCTTCTTGTAGTTGCTGGTAACTATAGCACCAACATTCTGTATTTGGCTCTGTAGCTGTGAGGAATGGCTATGGAAGATCCTGACAAGAAGACTGAAGTAGTACTGCTGGCCTGTGGGTCCTTCAATCCCATCACCAACATGCATCTAAGGCTATTTGAGCTGGCTAAAGACTACTTTAATGAAACAGGTAGGATGATGACTTATAGCATTCAAAACAGAGCTATGATTTGTAGACATTTAAATGTTACAGTGAATATTTTTGTATGGGTATTTCTGTTTGACAGTGACATATTTTTGAAATGCTGATGAGATACTGAAGCTAGTATGAGTGTATATATCATTCTGAGTCATGTAGGCCAGATACATGAGTGAAGAATCTTACATATTTGTTGCTTATCACTTACTTTAATGAGATAAAGCATGTTTTTTCTAGCTTTTCTTTCAGAAATTAGAAAGCTTTTATCAGGTCTCATAGAAATATGTCTTTCTAATATATCTGACTAAATCTTTAATTGTACTGCCTTGTACAATGGCAGGAGTATGCTGTACTTTTCCACTTGGTTGGTTGTCGGAGTTAGCACTGTTTTTCTTAGAGACTACAGTGAATAATGGGTACATAATAGTTTACATACAATACTGTGGAAGTAACATCTGCTCAACCACTTCTCATGTTCTTGTGTGATGTGTTTTTTCCACAGGAAAATACAAAGTAATCAAAGGAATCATTTCACCAGTAGGTGACGCATATAAGAAGAAAGGTCTGATCAGTGCCAATCACCGAGTAACTATGGCAAAACTAGCTACAAAAAGCTCAGATTGGGTGGAAGTTGATGATTGGGAAAGCTGCCAGAGTGAGTGGTTGGAAACACTCAAAGTTTTAAGGTATTCTTCAGTCAAATCCTTAAAAGTCTCAAGAACCTGTAGTAGGATGAGGAATGGTGTAGTTCAAAAAAACCAAAATATCAGGCTAATCCCAAATCATATGAATAGACTCAGTGAAGTCAGGCGTGATAATTTGCATGAGCATTGTGAATGAAGGATTGCAACATTAGTCCTAAACATACAAAAAACTGAATCTGTGAACTGCATACAATTTTGAAGATCATATATGTTTTCTCAGGCTTTATTCATCTTTTGTACTGAAAAAATAAGGTATTCATGAGAAAGGAAAAGAGACTAGAGTAGGGTGGACATATGCTACACAACCTTCCCTCTTTTGATTCTGATTGTGCTATGCTGCCCATATGTATTTTTAAAGGCTGGTGTGAGAATCTTCTAAATGAATACATTTTACTTTTTTTATTCTCATCCCACAGGCTTCTATAATTTCAATATTGCTACACTTACCTATTTTTAAGGATGTTTCAGTCACTCCTTCACTGTGGTTCTTTTTAAAATTAACTTTTATTACAAAGAAAATACAAACAGACCTTGTAGTTGTTGCTTCGAAGTCCTTGCACTTTGACCACCTTATGACCCAGAGCTCCCAAGTCACTGAGCAGATCAGTTCTTGGATGGGTAGTCTGTGAATGTACTGCAGGAGGAAGTGGTAAAAGATTATTTAGCAGGCAGTGTTCTTCTATATTCTCTTGCATCTTTAAAATATTTAAAACACATCTGTTTTGCAGGTATCATCATCAAAAGCTTTCATCTCCTGATCCCACAAATAGTCTGCAGAATGCTATACCTTTAACAAAGCCAGGACGGAAGAGGAAACAGGAACCAAATAGGCATGACCCCATTAAAAAGAAAAATCAGGGTCCAGATATAAAAAGTTAAGTCTGTTGTTCAATTAAATGCTTAAAAATACTTGCTGTTTCCAGGGAATTGTGCTGTGTTATAAGTAAGTCTTTTTTTGATGCTAGTTCTTGGTTCTGACATCACTGAAAAATTATTGACCCAGATCCCATAGCATGAAACAGTAGTCTTTATAACACCAAGACTATAAGGGTAAAATATATGGGACATGAAAAATACTCAAGATAACAAAAATTCAAACTGAAAGAAGTCTGAGGTATCCATTTTACCTATGGAACTTTGTTATACTGCAGTTACAACTTGCAAATTTTGGATCATAAACTATTTTAAATCACTGAAGAAAGAAAGGGCAGGAGTAAATCCAGAAATACAGAATGTATCTGGATACAGGATCATTTTAAATTTTAATTTAAAACTTCATAAAACAGAAGTAGCTTGGCTTTATTATTTTAGGTAGCATTTATTTTGTTTATTGCTTTTAGATCTTAATTTAATGCTTTGGCTTAACATGTACAATTTTATTAATTCATATATAACTTGAGCGGTCTTGCATAATCAACAACTATCTTAATCTTTTATGTTCACAAATCTTGACCTCTGCATGTAAGTTCCTTGAAACTTTCCAAATTTTACTAAGTTTAATTGATGGTGTTTTAAAATTAATGTGTTCAAAGAAAAGACTAACAAGTATTAGTCAGGCTTTTCCCATACTATATTGATAGATGTTTCACTACATTCCTACCACCCTGCGACATTACTGGAAGCTGTAGATCTGTAGCACGCTCAAGCTTGTTTCCATTACTTAAGGTGTTTTCTATCTGCATGCCTTCTCTAGATTCCATATAAAACATAGAGGGAATAGAGTCCCTTGAAGTCGGATCAGACAGTCGGGGCGGGGGGGTGTCTTTTCTTTCCTCTTACATAACCCCCGCTACCCCGTAAAAGCTAGCTCCTCTTCTGGAACTCTGTGGAACGTCTGATGAAGTTTTAACAGCATTACAAGTGTCCTTTCGTACATCACTATTCTGGAACTCTCTCTAGATTTTCTTTGATCCTTGAGTGACTGTTTCACCACAAGGCTAAATAAGCACATTAGAATTTATTTTCTAGACCTTTTGAATGAAAGGGCTCCCATAACTTCTTTTCAGAGGAATTCTATATTAAGGCTAATAATTATAAATTATATGTTCTGAAACTTTTTTATTTCATTCCATTGCTTCACTTTAACCAAAGATATAGAGAGGTAGCTTAAAAATTAAATGTTCCCATTAAGTGAGCTAAAGTCTGGTGACCTAAACCAAGCTGTTTCTCACTTTTTTCTTTTTAAGGTTTCCCACAGGTTAAACTGCTTTGTGGAAGTGACATGCTGGAATCTTTTGAGATCCCCAATCTGTGGAAGTTGGAGGACATCACTGAAATTGTGGCAAATCATGGCCTCGTATGCATCAGTAGGGCTGGAAACAGTGTTCAGAAATTCATCTATGAATCTGATATTTTGTGGAGGCATAAGAATAATATTCACCTAGTGGAAGAATGGATCACAAATGACATTTCCTCCACCAAGATTAGGAGAGCACTGCGGAGAGGCCAGAGTATTCGTTACCTAGTGCCTGATGCAGTTCAAGCATACATAGAAAAACATAATCTGTATAGTCCAGAGAGTGAAGACAGGAATGCTGGGGTTGTCTTGGCTCCCTTACAGAAACATGCAAGTGATTCCAAGAACTAACAGGCATTATACAACTTTCACTCTTTCTGCTGTGTAAAGGCTACAGTTCAGTACAGGAAAATGTTTGATCTTTTCTAGTAAATAGCAGGCTAGTTCTGTGGTTCTAGTACATGTGTAGTTGCTGCAGAGGTTGGGTGCGCTCAAGAATTGGACCTACACCATCTTTTTTTTTTTTTTAATCCAGTAACAAGAGTTTGATTTTTGATTTTGTATCTAAACATTTTGTCATGGTTCAGTGAACTAAATGCAAAAATTGACCCTAGCATACAAGAATTACAAATTAACAAAGAGCAAATATTCTGATTAGTTTGACTGCTCAAACTGTTATTTGTAAAATACTAAAACAAATATTTTTAATACTTTACAGTGTCATAAGTAATAGACAAAGCCTTTTCAAACCATTTTGAAATGTACCACTTACTGATAGTAAATCAGTATAACTCAGTTTTTAAAAGTTGCCAGCATATGATGGATCTCAAAGAAATGATTTAGCTCTATCCTGGAAAGGGATAAATTACTCCTGGCTGAACTGGTACTAGATAAGTTATGCCTTCAGTTGCCTGCCTTTCAAATATACAGCCTGTTTGTCTGCCATCATGCAATTTTCTCCCAGAAGTGCTGTACTTTAAGCTCAGCACTGTTTCTCATGAAAGGACAGACCTACTTCAGGAACTGGTTTATAGCCATTGCTTTAATGGGTTAAGAATGGTGTCTTTGCACAGATTCTCAGACAGTTGTCCCTTTATTTCAAATAATAAAAGAGATTTTGCTTTTGAGCCAAGTGTACACAGCCAGAATTGCTTTCTGGAACTGGATCTGAGAAGTGATAAGAGACTAGGACTATATGTAAATGAAATGTTTTTCTTTGCTAGAAGTCTGGGTTTGAATCTAACAATATTATCTGTGAGTATAAACAAGATAGGCACTTTGAATGTCATAGTGATAGAATTCTACCTCCCCTTCTTTTCTGTCATCCCATTTTTTTGTGTGAATTATGTGCCTGATAAAGAATGGCAAGGTTTCCAAGATGCTACCTACATAATACGTCAGCAGCTTTTTCATACCATCTCCACAAAACTTCTCTGTTCACATTGTCCAGATCAACAATGCCAGCAGAATGGGAGATTGTCAGGGCAGGGAGTCTGGAAGCTGGTGAGCAAGTCTGGAACCAAGGACTTGCTGCAGATCATAACCAGGACAACCTGTCATCCTCCTTCCTCAGGCAGGGGATCCCCAAAGAACTGGGACTCCCTGGGAGCTTACAGCGAGTCTGGAAGCCAGCAGCCAAATGCAGAACATCATGGGTGGCCCTAGAGCCTGCAGGGCTAGTCTAGAACCCAGCAGGGGAGTCAAGGCTCTAGCGGGCAAACCTGTAACCCAGTGATGGACCTAACACCAGGCACAGAAGCCTCAAGCCTCAACACAAAATTCTGCAATTACAGTATATTAGAACCTCTGTGTTCTGCTAGCTCCAGCCTGTACAGGTTGCTGTCTACAGAGAATCTACAAGGAAATCTTTAATGGCACAAAATGAAGTCACAACTTAGAAGTTCATCTGTAACTGCACTGTGATTGAAAGTAGCATGAAGAATTAGGGTTTTTTTCCTGGTGAGTCCTGAATCAAAGATGCTGTCTGCTGTTTTTTCCCCTAAAGCTTAGGCAAACTCACACTGTCCTTTGATAATGAGGCTGCATTCATGCATCATCAACAGAAATAAAGGTAATAAAGGTAATGAATGCCCCCTGTCATGCCTTAGCAAACCAACTGCCATAACTGATTGAAGGTAAACTGTATTATTGGTGGTGCATAGGAAAGGACAAGAGCTACTTTTTTGCCTGCTGCTATCTTTAAGGCTGACAAGAATAGAGAGCAAGAAAGATTTATTCTCAGCACTCAAGTCAGCCAGTATGCTTCTGAATAAACATAGCAGATCTTCCCAATGAGAGCGCACTCTATTTATGTGGTCACTTTTCAGAATAAAACTGCACTTTAAATTTATTCTTGTAAATGATGATGCTGGTGTGTGTTGCTGCACTTTGTGTAATTCTAGAGAAACAGTGCATATTCAACAGGATGTTTTATAGAGCTTTGTTCTTCAGACAGTTATATTTCACTGGGTTTTAATGTAGTTATGTGTGATGGGTCTTTCAATAAAATAAATTGCATGAAATACGCTAATTTAACAGTCATCCTATTATTAACCAAATCTGATGTCTGATGGCTGCATGATTTGTAAGTAGGTAGAATGATATCAGTAGCATCTTGCCTATACAAAACATACTGCTATTCAGAAATTTCAACTGAGTGCTGAATATGGATCTTTTATTTTACCAGTGGGATCTAGAAGTCTGCCTGTTACAACACCAGAAATAAACACATACTGGCAATCTACTGTTCCAATCAGTTTTAAATATCAGCATCAAAATCAGCCCTGTGGCATATTTAAAAATGTTAAGATAAATAAAATTTTCAAGAGTGGACTAGATCTTTGTAAGGTTTTCAAATAATGGAGTTCACTGAACTTCTTTATTAAACGGAGCTACAGTTATAATGCATTCACAGATGTTCTACGAGCAGAAGTGAGGCAAAAATGTTTTAGATCATTGTATTTGGTTCTGCTCTATTGAGGGCCCTTACACTACACATTTTATTCAAACTCAAAAATATTTTACAAATATGGAACAGCAGTAGCAACCACTTCATCTACTTCTGCAATGAGGCCACATCTTCAGCAGAGCATTTTAGATGTTTGATGCTGCACAGAAATTAAGATGGAAAATTTTTCTTTCCACAAAAAGAAAAACCTAAGGATTGGTAAGGGAGAATGAAATGAACCATCCTAGGATGTGGCCAGAGCACTTGGCAGTTCTTACAAAAAGTTCTATAGACATCTTTTTGATTTACCTTTGAAACAGTAACTCAAGTACCTCTATAGGTCTTGGTTTGAGATTTAGTACTGATATACAGAAAGAAGCACTACATCCTAGACAATCTGCCTAACTTTCTATATGGTCTTAATTTTCAATTAAAAGTTAAATCCAGGCTTTTACACAGGACTTATCCAAATACTGACTTCTCTTTACTTGGAAAATTCATCAGTATTGCAACAGTGATCTTTTACTTTGTATCACAACACTGTAGTAACAAATTATGGGTGAAATGTTACTATTTGAGTCCAAGGGAAATAATAATTTGCATTTCTCTGTGCCATTCCTAGTTTAGTATGTGTTAGAGAACAATATCCATTGCAAACAGGAAACATGCTTTGACGTTCTAATTTCCTACTCACATGATTCTGTGAGTCATATAGGCCAAAATGTCAGCTCCAAAAATGCAGCCAAAGTTCAGAGAAACTTAATTTTCTCTGCAAAATACGATCACTTAATTCAGACTAAACTGAGTTTATTAACAAGACAGTAAATAGATAAAAAATAGTAGCTAGAGATGAGTTTCCTCATTCAAGATTTAGAATACCAACTTCCCTTTTTACTGTAGTAGCAGCACAGCTGAATTTAAGACTGCACTTGACCATCAGTTTTGGGTGTTTATTTTAACGCAGCCTGTACTGTGGTGGTCATTACTATCACATCTGACCACTTAAAATCTGGGATTAAGTTAATGCTCAAACATATGTGTGACTTTGGGAAGTATTGTTTTCCCCATTTTACAGATGAGGAAACTGAAGTACAAAGTTATCTAGCTCTCCTGTACTTAACAGCTCAAGAGTGCCTAGTTTTTCTGGATTATTAGATTAGTACTTCTCACTTGTTACAACAAAGCATACATTTTGCAAAACGTAACCACAGATGGAACGATTGCAAGCAATTGGACAATTGCATACATTCTAAAGGAAATGAAATCTCACTTCCAAATTCCTCATATATTCTTTCCCTTCCTCATATATTCCTTTCCTCATATATCCATGTACAGTTTAACAGTCAACACTTGTCTGTTAAAGTATATCATGCATTTACAGTGGGGAGTTCACCTTTTCACCAACTCAATGCAGATCATAAAGCACCAGACCTAATACACACACAGGGAACCTCAGTAATGACAAAATCTGTCTGTATAAAGTATACAAGTATACAAGATGGACAGAAACTCTAAACCACTTCTTTGCTTCACAATCCGACTCCTGGGTTAATAACATTTGCTCCACACAAAGATTTCAGAAACTGTGAACTTTTCCCTCCAACCCGGCTGAAGCTGATCTACAAATATCCTCTCACCTATTGGCTCAGCAACAGTACCCCCCTCTCCATCAAAAAGCCCTTCAGATGTAATCCCACCCACAGTCTTCCTCATATAAGGCCTGGTTTAAAAACTGCCCTTTAATTCTTGCTTTTTGGTCAGAAATTGCCTGTATCTTCTTTTCACAGTCTGGCAATGCCTGTGGATTTCAGTGGAACCTGGAACCTTACCAGCAATGACAACTTTGAAGGTTACATGCTGGCCTTAGGTAGGTGAAAATATCTGATTCCACTCTTCCTCTCTGCCCCCTTACAAGTTCTCCTGAATTTTAGAGGAGTCTAAGTTCTTCTAAAACCTTAATATTGCTGAAGTTGTTTTTTGGGGGGTTTTTTGTTTGCTTGTTTGTTTTTCCTCTAAATAATAATAGAAGGATACAAGTATTATCCTACTCTTTGGAGGATCTTTGTTTACTGGTAAACATATAACATAATTATACTGCACCCTGTGATCCAAGTGTCCTTGTAGCTTTCAGGAATTTCTCTAGCTAGTGCTTGTTAAGGTAGAACTTACGGATAGCTTCCATTAGAGACAGCGAAGTGTTCTCCCTGTCCACTCAATTTCTCTTACTTTTGGGCATATTGTTATAGAAGCCTGAATCTAGGGCCGAGTAAACAATAAGTAAACAAAAAAAAAAATTCTTAGGTATCTGTCACTTCTAGGCACTTGTTTATCTTAGTGTCACTTATCTTTAAACAGCTTGCAAAAGGCATCTCTCATTGTGACCTGTGTGGGGCTGCTCAGCAGCTCCTCTAAATGTACATTTCATAGTATGCTTGAAACTAACCTCTTACCTTGCTCAAATTTTTCATAGAGAGATACTAACGATGCTGTAATGGGGAAACCTAGGAAAGTTCTTGCTACTTCATAGCTTCCTTGTGCAAAGTTGATTATAAGACTGTGACATTAGGTAACCCTATACACTACCTTCCTCTCCCCCCTCCCTGCAATCCCTTTCTGCCTTTTCAACTTGTACAAGCTAATGACTAGCAGTGTCTCGTTAGTTACTGTATGCACTAGAATACAATCTATTTTTTTTGGCCATATCTGTGCTGGATGACCTACTTAAATTGTCTAGCCAATATTCTTAACATGTTGAAAGAACTCTCCCTCTCTCCCTTTCTAATGCTGCTGTGTTATCTGTCAGAGAAATAATGTTCTTAAATCCTCTTTTAGGATTAATGAATGCTCTAAACATCTCAAGCAGCTTAAGGGATACATAATAATTTGAAATGCTGAACTACAATGGGGGTGAACTATCCAAATTCTCAAGACTTTTTACGCTTAAATTACGTGCTGATTCTGAAATACGAACACAAGTGAAAGGTGATTCTTTGCCAACTTATTATTGGGACTCTGTATTCAAACTTGAAAATAAAACCTCATCACAAGAGTACTTTTTTTTTCCCTCGAATAAAGCTTCCTAGTTTTAGGTAAGATGGAGTAATATATGCTCTTGTGTATTCATTTCTACAAAGGAAATAAAGCTTCAGTCTGTGCCTTGATAATAAACATTGTCCAGCTGATGTAAAAGTGTTTGTTTGTTTTTAAGACACAGTCACCAAGCTTGTGAAAATGCAATTTGTTTTCAGCATGTAATTGAGGGAAACTGTTCCTTAAAAGTCAAGGCAAAGAATCCTTCTGATGACTTATAATCCATCTTTACTTGCTTACTTCCACTTGTTTGCCAGTATATTTAATAAAACAAGAACTATGATTAATACTGTGGAGTTGGAATGAGAAACTAATCTGCCAGGGCATGGCATGAGGAGGTTAGTTACCTAATCAGCTGAGTAACCAGAGGGTTATCAATGAGAAGGCAGTGGCTACGCCAAGCCTAACTCTTCTTTCAGTTCAATAACTGAACCTCTGACATACAGATTTAGAAGTAGTTTGTGTTTATAAATACCCACTAAGCCTCAACATAGTCGTATGGCTGTTGCCAGTAGCAAGTTCAACCCTTTATGCTGAAATAAGACCACCATTAAACTTGTAACTGTATAAAGACATGACTGACAGATTCTGGCACTCCTGTGATGCATTCAGTGACAAAGTCGTCCTGTTTCAACTTAAACCACATGATGAACCATATGGTCCAACATGTGGTAGCTGAACACATTCTGTTAAAAAGACCACATAAACACAGGACCTTTTTCTGCTGGTCATATAAATGACATTTTATCTAGATGATGGTAAACAGCTAAACTGGTGTGTAGTCCCTCATTTTACCCATTCCATGTGCTTCCTAAAAAGGTAACTCTGAGCATACCATTGGGATGCTATATAACTGTTGCCTGCCAAATAGATGTCCTATTCTTCTAAAGAAACAAATGTTCACTAGAGAAAACCCCCAGGAGCACTGATTTAAGCTCAGTATTACCAACAACATCAGAATGCTGTTAAAGACCATTACAGACAATTAGGCAATATTTTGAAAAATATGATGGTTTCTAGTTGCACTTGAATGATGTCAATAGCAAGTGGCAGGTCCTGAAAATAAGACTAGTAGTTTCAGGACTGCTTTTCATCTGAAACTATTTAAGGTACAGGGTACAAAGATTCCTTGTTACTTTGTATGATGTATTTCATCTGACAAAGGGCAAGAATAGACATTCACTCTTCTCTGTAGCTAACAATTAGGGGGTCAGTCTGAGACCATGCTTCGGGGTGGGAGTGGGCTTTTTTCCTTTCTCCCACCCCCAGAAAAGACTCTTCTGACTTAGTTCTAGAAATCTTGCATAGGAATTGTGCAACACTTGCGTAAACTGCTTTCCAAAGAGTAAAATATTCAAGAACATGCCTTAAAGTATGCAACATATAACAGCTTAAAAAAAAAACTTGCATAGCTGTAAGGCCAAACTATCCCTAAGAAATGCTTCTAGAAGGAGCAAAGGTAAGTCTTGGGTGTCAGAATGGCTAGTGACCAATGCAACTTTTACATTTTTTTTCTCTTCAAGGTATTGACTTTGCAACACGCAAGATAGCAAAAATGCTGAAGCCACAGAAGGTGATCAAACAGGACGGTGATTCATTTTCTATCCATACTACTAGTACATTCAGAGATTACTTGCTCCAGTTCAAAATTGGAGAAGAGTTTGAAGAAGATAATAAAGGTCTGGATAACAGAAAATGTAAGGTAAGGCTGAACATATAAAATCAAGAGGCCATGATCAATCCTGATACTCGAGCTGAAATTGTTTCCGAATAGGTTCCTACCTCAGGGTTGCATTAGAAATTTTGAGTTATAAACAAGGAATATCACCTTTCCCCAGCAGTAGTATTAAGGGGTTTTTATCCAGGAAAAAAGGACACTCTAACAGATACACTTCAGGACTCAGAGACATAGAGAAATGCTTTTTTTCCTTTTGTTTCCTCTTGAACAGAGCCTAGTTACCTGGGACAATGACAAACTTGTCTGTGTTCAGACTGGTGAGAAGAAGAACAGGGGCTGGACTCACTGGATTGAAGGAGATGACCTCCATCTGGTATTTACTTTGATTCAGACTTGCATTAATTCTGCCTTTATTTGAAAGAAATAAGATCTATGTGGTCACAGTCTGCACAAGTTTTCTTCTAACTCTGCATATGTAATGGACAGTACACAGGGAGCACATTATGCTTTGGTTTAGTTTAGTTGGAAAAACTTTACTATCTTACTCTTCTCTCTTGGTCTTGTATAATTAAATTCAAAATGTCAAGCATAACTTATCAGCATGGCAGCCAATCAACTGCCAGTAGTCATAGAATATGATCTACGTTTAGAAATAGACCTTAGAAATGTATAGAACCTTTGATTACTAGATAAATATCTGTGGTCTCCTCTTTTTTGGTAGGAGCTTCATTGTGAGAATCAAGTATGTAAACAAATCTACAAGAGAGCTTGAATATTTGAGTAATGGTTCCTACATGGAAAGACAGCTACACACAGGAGACCATGGATCATCACTTGCAGCTATGGATACACAGCCAAGAATTCTGATTCCTTGTACCTGTTAACCCAAATTGTCTGATGTTTCTGGCTCAGGAAATGTTGTCTGCTGTTGCCAGTGTTAAAAATCTGATTTTTGCTAATAAACACTCAAAAATAAACCAATGTTAAGTGCCCATTTTCTGAATGTGTAAGAAAAGATATAGGTGACACAGCTTGGGCCTCTCTAAATCAAAACAAGAAAAACCTCCTATTCTAAAGGGATAAGCCAACATCAAACAAAATCAGAGGGGAGAGCTTAAAAAAAAATCTATGTAACTATACTCTGGGGCGGAAGAGAAATGAAGATGTTTAAGTGTTTGTTATGAGCTATATTCTGTCCATCTAGAAAGCTTTTAACTACAATAACTATGTTATTTGATTACTGAAGTTAAGTACACCCTTAACACAGCTCTGAAGGACAGCTTTTAGTTGTGCAATACACAGTGATGGGTCCTGCACTACTACATTTTTTTTATTATTATTATTATTAGCTTTTGTACTTGTGCACTTAACACTTCACAACAGCTAATGTGCAAACACTAAAACATACAATGTATTAAAGCTCAGGTTGTGCTATGATTAGGCTAATCAAAGCAGACCACATAAATCTCTTATTTAAAATGCTTCTGTAAGATGCAGACTAGTAGTTCAGCAGAAATTAATCCCTTCTTTTTTTGTATCCTAAATGTGTAATGTAAAGTTCCATATTGCAACATAGTTGCTCTATTATCAAAATAAGTGAAGTTGAGCTTACTGGAGGTAAACAAATCTGTGATCACTTACTAGAACGATGAAGATGCATCTAAGTAATCCATGTAGATTCCAGTCTGCAAAGTAATTAAACACCATAAGAACACATCTAGTGTGAAAATAATGCTTCTTTACTTAAGATTAACTATTTGCATACTATAATTCTTACCCATTCAGTTAGCTTAAACTTTTCTCCTCTTCTTTTCTGACCCTGTGTACTGTTGCAAAAAAAAGGTAGGTTTTATTCTGCCTTATGTATTAAGAGAAGTATATAAAATGTGAGCAGTCAAATCAACTTCTTAGTTACATATGAAATGAGTTTCTGCATAGTACTGGTAACATTAACATTGCAGCAGTTTTACCTCTAGTGGAAAAGGAGAAAAGAGTTTGATTAAACTTAGGTTAAGCATAGTCATTTAACTAGGAAATATTTTTTGTGTAGAAACTAAAGCTATCCCTGCCATTTTGAGAGATGATACATAATACAACTAATCTTTTGATTATTTCTTGCTCACTCTCAGCTCAGAATTCCTAAGGCTGTCAGCAGAGGTGGACAAAATCTGTTGAAGCTTGGACAGTTTTTCATTATTCTCCCATATAATTCCTAGAGGATTATGTAAATTTAAAGTAGTTTCCAAAACAAGAAGAGAAGGATTAGTATTCCTTATATGGTAAGGACACAGAAATTTGGAGGAAAAGGAGTAAAACTCCTGATATATAGTCTATGAAAGATGATAGTATTGGGATTCTGGAACTGTGATTAGCACTTCCTTTTATTTGAGGAGTGGGCGGGAAACAAATCCTAATGCTACAACGTTATTCTGCCATAAACACTTTCATGCAGCAAACCAGCCGTCACGGTCACCAGCACTAAAGCCATGCAGACTTTGCTACTCCACTAGATGGCACCTCTGGAACGTACTGCATCTTTATTTAAACTGTAAAGGCTCTCAGTAGCAGTATTTAAAATGTTAAATACTACATAAGCCACCAAAACCCACAGCTTTTAAATTGTGCACTCCAATATGATATGCATGAGAAGCAATAAAAAAAAAAGTCACAATAGTGACCTTGAGAACTCTTTTTAGTAGAGAGTCCAAGTAGACATCAGAAAAATGCAGCCTCAGGAAGCCTGTATGATTAGAGGTAATACTTTGGTAGCAAGGCCTGCTATTAGAAAGTCCTTAGTACTAAAAATACAGAAGAGTTATCAGCAGTGATATGACTTTTTTCATCGCTACCTTCCTACTTCAACTTGCTGACCTGAAATGCAGAACTCACTTGAGGATGCTTTGGAGATCTCAAACCAGAGATAAACCAGATACTTCAGCAACAGAACTGCTTAGCAAATTTCACTTACAAATTAAACATGTTGCAATGCAAGGTGAACAAAGGGAACAGTCCTGCTTTCTGGAACTGAAAAAAGAAGAGACACAAACACAGCTTTTGCCAAGAAGGTATGCTCTTGAACTCTGGGATTGAAGGACAGGAACAAAACTCCCTAGGGAAGCATTTGAAAGGTTTTATTCAAAGGTGCTTTAGACCATTTCAATTATCTCATTACAGCTTTGATGGTGAAACTTTTCCAGCAACCAGTCTCTGAGTCTTTCAGTCAGTGCAACTGCTGACTTTGCATATTTTATGATTTTAGGAAAAAATAAAGAAGGCAAAATGAATAACATAATCCCAAGAAGATAAAGAAACACAAGACAAAGCATCAGTCAAAATCATTAATTAGATTAAGATAATGACAGGCAGAGGTTCAACAGAAAGACCAGCAGTAAATACTGTGATCTAATTATTTACAAAATAATTTATTCTCTATTCTGGGTAACTTGGTTAAGTCACAAAAAAACACTGTTTCTGTTCAAACACTTTTATATAAATACAGTAAGTTAAGGAAGAAGTGTACTGAAATGCAAGACCAAATATCCTATCTGCCTCATATCTGCAAAAAGTGATCTGGTCAGTTCTATTGCTTTACACTTATATGCAATGCTCACAAAAATATGTCTTAACTCTATTCCTTGTTCACACAGACTGATTTGCTTCTGTTTCAAGAATGTCCTGTTGTCCTCCTTTTATGGGATTCTTTCATTTCAGCAGCTGAGTCAAACTACGCTGCTACTGCGTGCAGCTTTCTATTAAGATCTTATTATTAGTGACTGTTCACCCCTGGGGCAACATCTGGTGATGCAACTCCCTCTTTTTTCTGCCCCTCTCCAAAAGGGCAACTTCTCAAAATCCTTCCCTTTTTCACCTTCGTGTATTAAAACTGATCTAACAAGCAGAGTTGGAAGTGAACATCCAATTTAAGTCAACCCAGCCCCTGGCTGTTTTGTTTCCATTCTAATCCGAGGCGACGTTCAGGGCGGGAGGGGGGGGGGAGAGGAAAAGATGAAGGAAACAGAAATATTTTCCACAGTGATAGAAAAAAAAAGTAATTTGGAGGTATAAAGAAAGAGCTAGATGCAGAAAAGTTTGTGTTTTTACACAAGGAAGAAAGAAATACTTCAGGTTCAAACTACAGTTAGAAAGGGATGAGGCAGACAGTTTAGTAAACACTTGGAGCTTAGTGCCTTAGTCTGCCCGAGATATAGTACGTAGATTAAAAAAAAAAAAAAGCAGTATCTTAATCATCTGTTACTGAGCAGAGGGTTAACACCTTAGCGTAGGCGAGCAGGGAAGGATCCAGCCAAACCGAAGGGCCTCGGCAGCTCGGCCGTTGGGGAGCGGCAGCTCCCGCGCGCCTCGCGCCCGCCTCCCTTTCTCGCCTTCCCCCGCTCCCCGCCCCGCCCCTAACGGCCGGCCCCGCCCCTAACGGCCGGCCCCGCCCCTAACGGCCGGCCCCGCCCCTAACGGCCGGCCCCGCCCCTAACGGCCGGCCTCCCCTCAGCGCGCGCCC